>NW_024505483.1:0-347 GCF_017590055.1 Onychostruthus taczanowskii | reverse complement strand
TGCTGCATCCAGCTCTGGGGCCCAACACAAAATGCACATCAACCTGCTTGAGTGGGTATAGAAGAGGACCATAAAGATGATAAAGGATTGGAGCACCTTCTCTGTGAGGCCAGGGTGAGAGATTTGGGGTTCTTGAGTCCAGAGAAGACTTCAAAGAGACCTTATAGCAGCCCCCCATTGTTTAAAGGGGGCCTTCATGAAGGCAGGAGAGGGGACTTCAAAGCATGTAGTGATAAGGAGGAATGAAAGAAAGTAGGTTTAGAAAGTAAGTTTAGAAAAAAAAGAAAGAAAGTAGGTTTAGATTCAATGTTAGAAAGAAATCTTTACTCTGAGGGTGGTGAGGCCCT
>NW_024505482.1:0-347 GCF_017590055.1 Onychostruthus taczanowskii | reverse complement strand
TCCCCCCCCCCCCCGTTATTCCCGGTTCGTTTCCGCGAGCCTTACCGCCGTCCCGGCGCTCTCCCCGCCGCCGGGGCTCGGCGTGGCCGCGGCAGAGCACGCGCCCGTCGCGCAGCACGAACTCGTCGCCGCGGCGGAGGCGGCGGCCGCAGGAGCCGCAGCGGAGGCAGCGCTCGTGGAGAACGAGCCCCGGCAGCCGCAGCACCGGCTCGGAGCGCCCCACGGAGCCCAGGCAGCGGCTGCAGCGCCGCGGGAACAGCCTGGGGACAGCCGGGATGGGGGACAGGCTGGGATTGGGGGGGACAGCCGGGATGGGGGGATAGGCTGGGATTGGGGGGATAGCCTGG
>NW_024505481.1:0-347 GCF_017590055.1 Onychostruthus taczanowskii | reverse complement strand
CCCAAAAATCCCAAATTTTTCCCTGCAGAGGGCAAGGGGCAGCGGGAGAAGCTGGAGCTGGTGGCCTCGTTCTCGTTTTTTGGGAATGTCATGTCCATGGCCAGCGTGCAGCTGGCTGGGGCCAAGAGGGACGCGCTGCTGCTCAGCTTCAAGGACGCCAAGGTGAGGGGGAAAGGCAAAAAGAGCCCAAAAAGTAACAAAAAAACCTCAGGAAAAGGGGAAAAAAACCAAAATCCCAGGAAAAAAACAAAAAATCTCACCAAAAAAGCACTCAGAAACTCAAAAAAACTCAAAACCACAGAAAAAAAACCTAAAAAGCGTCAAAAAAATTCAAAAATCCACCCAGG
>NW_024505480.1:0-347 GCF_017590055.1 Onychostruthus taczanowskii | reverse complement strand
AGAAAAGCTAAACCTGAGGCATCATGCTCAGCAATTCTAATTAAAGTCTGATAGAGGATAAAACCATTAAATATTTCCATCAGTTACACAGTTAGTGTTGCCGTTAGGGTTTCTCAGGATCCTGTGCCAGAGCAAGGAGCAGCCTTGGACACCTCCACAGCTTCTTGGGAAGGGTTGGAGCAGTCATGAACCAGGGGTTGTTTCACACCCACTCCGTGTGGGTGGTGATGAACAACTCTGCTGGTGTTGCTCATCAGCCAAACAAGCCCTGGGTGTTTGGGAAGGGAGAGAGAGGGAATCAGAGAAATTCCTGATTCATGCAGTGGTTTGGGTTGGAAGGAACTTTA
>NW_024505479.1:0-347 GCF_017590055.1 Onychostruthus taczanowskii | reverse complement strand
CAACTCAACCCAACCCAACTCAACTCATCCCAATGCATCCTAAACCAACCCAACACAACCCAACCCAACAATCCCAATCCCCATGCTCACCAATGTGCCAGCAGGTGGCGGTGAAGACGATGATGTCATCCCAACCCATCCCAACCCAACCCAACTCATCCCAACCTAACCCAACAGTCCAAATGCCCATCCTCACCGGTGTGTCGGCAGGTGGCGGCGAAGACGATGTCACCCCAACCCAACCCAACAATCCAACCCAACCCAACTATCCCAATCCCCATGCTCACCGGTGTGTCGGAAGGCGGCGGGAAAGACGATGTCATCCCAACCCAACCCAACCCAACCCA
>NW_024505478.1:0-347 GCF_017590055.1 Onychostruthus taczanowskii | reverse complement strand
TTGGGAACGCCGCAGGGTTTGGGAATGCCGGAGGGTCTGGGAATGCTGGAGCCGTGCAGGGTCTGGGAATGCCGCAGGGTCTGGGAATGCAGGAGCCTTGCAGGGTCTGGAACGCCGCAGGGTCTGGGACGGGCGGGCTCGCTGTCCCCGCAGATCCACGCGCTGATCACGGGCCCGTTCGACACCCCCTACGAGGGGGGCTTCTTCCTGTTCCTGTTCCGCTGCCCCCCGGACTACCCCATCCACCCGCCCCGCGTCAAGCTCATGACCACGGGCAACAACACCGTGCGCTTCAACCCCAACTTCTACCGCAACGGCAAGGTCTGCCTCAGCATCCTGGGGTAAGC
>NW_024505477.1:0-347 GCF_017590055.1 Onychostruthus taczanowskii | reverse complement strand
TGCAAAAAGCTGCACAAGTTAGTTTGAAATCCCTCAATTTCTGTTTTTTATAGCATTAAAGATAATGCAAATAATTACCACATATACTTCATGTGGGTTTATAAATGTGTGCATATATATCACTTGGCTTTACTTGTTGTTAGCTAGAATTCATTAAAAAAATAAAATGTTTTTCTCCTCAGCCTTTTTGATGCTGTATATTCGTTGATCAAAAACAAAATCCACAGATTGCCAGTTATAGATCCAGTCAGTGGAAATGCACTTTATATACTTACCCATAAAAGAATCCTCAAGTTCCTCCAGCTTTTTGTAAGTATTTAAAGCTATGCTGTGCTTAGCTGATTTTT
>NW_024505476.1:0-347 GCF_017590055.1 Onychostruthus taczanowskii | reverse complement strand
TTTTTTTTTTTTAATTCATTAATCTTCTCTCCCACTGCAAAAGCGCTGAATACAAATTTGGTTTATTGGCCATTTCACAGCTGTTGATTAAAATAGTTCATAACAAAACTGCAAATGGGCTTATTTGGAGGAGATTCACTCACAAGAACAGTCCAGTTTTCTCCCAAGTCAAATCCTGAAAACACACAGGGAATTCAATGGCACGGTGGATAATTAAAATAATACATAAACCAAATTCTTTCCAATGTAAAGACAGAGGAAGGGTGCAAAGGAAGAGAGTGGATAAAAGGTTAATTAAAAGTCAAGTTGTGTCTCATAAAACATCAGGCACAGAAGAAAAGCAACAA
>NW_024505475.1:0-347 GCF_017590055.1 Onychostruthus taczanowskii | reverse complement strand
GGCTCTGGCGTTGGCTCTGGCACTGGCAGTGGTGTCGGGTCTGGCACCAGCTCTGCCTCTGGGGTTGGCTGTGGCTCTGTCGTGGGCTCTGGTGTCGGCTCTGTTACCGGCTCTGGCGTCGGCTCTGGCGTCGGCTCCGGCTCTGGCACCAGCTCCGGTGTTGGCTCTGGCAATGGTGTTGGCTTTGTTTCTGCCTCTTGTTCTGGCCCTGGCATCGGGGTCTCCGCAGAGGTCGTGGTGACCTCTGGCTTAGGAGTCGGGGCGCAGTTCAGCTCCGGTGCTGGACCGCTTACGTCTGCAGGGCTCAGGCCCGTCTGGATCAGGATCCAGTTGTAGAAGTGCTGAGT
>NW_024505474.1:0-347 GCF_017590055.1 Onychostruthus taczanowskii | reverse complement strand
TCACCCCAAAAATGGGCATTTTCACCCCGACAGCCGGAGTGGTTCTACCTCAGCCTTACGACCGCAGCTGGGAGGACCCTGCGGGTTGTGCCTCAGTTTCCCTCGGTGCTGGGTCCCTCTGCAGGGAAATGTGAGAGTCCCGAAGGAAAAGGCTCTTTGGGAGGGCTGGATGTGCATTTCCCCCCCTCTGGCCCAGCCCAGGGGGTCGAGGACTGGGTTTTGGTCCCCCTGGGAGGGACTGGGCCCCCCGGGGGGGGATGGGGCTCCCGACCCCCGCAGCCCCCAAGGGTCCCCTGGGGGTCACCGGTGCCCTGCAGCCCCTCCCCGGGGGTCCCATTGCAGAGAAG
>NW_024505473.1:10387-18253 GCF_017590055.1 Onychostruthus taczanowskii | reverse complement strand
GCCAGGACCCCAAAACCCCAAAAAGGGCAGATTTTACCCCAAAAATGCCCCCTGGAAATCCAAAACCCACCAGAAAAATCCTTAAAAATCACCAAAGATACCCTAAAAATCACCTTCAAATCCACAAAAATCTCCCCAAAATTCACCACAATTGCCCCAAATCAGCACCCCGAAAAACCCAGAAACCCCAAAACCCCCCAAACCCCAAATCTGGCGGATTTTACCCCAAATTTTACTCACTTGTAGTTCATGGGCACGGTGGCGTCGTAGAAATTGGAGACGATCCTGTGGCCGTACCAGGAGCAGGCGACGAGCGCCAGCAGCCCTGGAAAACCCCAAAATCCGGCCCAAAATCTGCTGAAATCTTCCCCCAAAACCCAAAATCTGCTGAAATCACCCCAAAATCCACTGAAATCACCCCAAAATCCCATGAAATCACCCCAAAATCTGGGCAAATCACCCCAAAATCTGGGGAAATCACCCCAAAATCCCCTGAAATCACCCCAAAATCCGGGCAAATCACCCCAAAATCCACTGAAATCGCCCCAAAATCTGGGGAAATCACCCAAAAATCCCCTGAAATCACCCCAAAATCCACTGAAATCACCCCAAAATCCCCTGAAATCACCCCAAAATCCACTGAAATCACCCCAAAATCCACTGAAATCACCCCAAAATCCCCTGAAATCACCCCAAAATCCGGGCAAATCACCTCAAAAATCCCAAAATCTGCTGAAATCACCCCAAAATCCCATGAAATCACCCCAAAATCCACTGAAATCACCCCAAAATCCCATGAAATCACCCCAAAATCTGGGCAAATCACCCCAAAATCTGGGGAAATCACCCCACCCAAATTAACCCAAAATATTCCAAAATTAAGCCAGAATTAAGCCCAGCCCAGGAAGAGCGCTGAGCCAAACTCGACCCTGGAGAGAGAATTTAGGTGAGAAATGTCCAAAATCCCCCAAAATATTGTCTCTAAACAGAAAAAAACCCAATTAAAATAGCCCAAAATACCCCAAAATTAACCCAAAATATGCCAGAATTAACCCAAAATACCCCAAAATAGCAAAAAATCCGATCAAAATAACCCAAAATATTCTGAAATGAACCCAAATATCCCAAAATATCCCAAGGCCGCAAAAAAATTCACCAAAATTTCCCCAAACCCGCTGGATTTCACCCCAAAATCCCCCCAGGAAATCCAAAACTCAACCAAAAATACCATAAAAATCACCAAAAATCACCTTAAATCCAGAAAAATCACCCTAAAATCCACCAAAATGGCCCCAAATTGGCACCCCAAAAACCCCCCAGGACCCCAAAAACCCCAAACTGTGCAGATTTCACCCCAAAATCCCTCCTTAAAATCCAAAACCTACCCAAAAAAATCCATAAAAATCACCAAAAAATCACCTTAAATCCACCGAAATCACCCTAAAATCGACAAAAATCGCCCCAAATCGGTGCCCCAAAACCCCCCCAGGACCCCAAAAACCCCCAAAGCCCCAAAATCCCCGGAATTCACCCCAAATTTTACTCACTTGTAGTTCATGGGCACGGTGGCGTCGTAGAAATTGGAGACGATCCTGTGGCCGTACCAGGAGCAGGCGACGAGCGCCAGCAGCCCTGGAAAACCCCAAAATCCGGGAAAATTACCCCAAAATCCCCTGAAATCACCCCAAAATCCACTGAAATCACCCCAAAATCCACTGAAATCACCCCAAAATCCCCTGAAATCACCCCAAAATCCGGGCAAATCACCTCAAAAATCCCAAAATCTGCTGAAATCACCCCAAAATCCCATGAAATCACCCCAAAATCTGGGCAAATCACCCCAAAATCTGGGGAAATCACCCCAAAATCCCCTGAAATCACCCCAAAATCCGGGCAAATCACCCCAAAATCCACTGAAATCGCCCCAAAATCTGGGGAAATCACCCAAAAATCCCGTGAAATCACCCCAAAATCCACTGAAATCACCTCAAAATCCGGGGAAATCACCCCAAAATCTGGGGAAATCACCCCAAAATCCACTGAAATCGCCCCAAAATCTGGGGAAATCACCCAAAAATCCCGTGAAATCACCCCAAAATCCACTGAAATCACCTCAAAATCCGGGGAAATCACCCCAAAATCTGGGGAAATCACCCCAAAATCCACTGAAATCACCTCAAAAACCCAAAATCTGCTGAAATTGCCCCAAAAATTCCCAAAATCCCCTGAAATCACCTCAAAATCCGTGGAAATCACCCCAAAAAACCCCAAAATCTGCTGAAATCTTCCCCCAAAACCCAAAATCTGCTGAAATCACCCCAAAATCCACTGAAATCACGTCAAAACCCCAAAATCTGCTGAAATCACCCCAAAATACCCCAAAATCTGCTGAAATTACCCTAAAAACTCCTCAAAATCAGCTGAAATCACTCCAAAAAAGCCCAAAATCTGATGAAATTGCCCCAAAAGTTCCCAAAATCTGCTGAAATCACCTCAAAACCCCCAAAGTCCTCTGAAATTGCCCCAAAATTCCCAAAATCTGCTGAAATCACCCCAAAAACGCCTTTTCGGGGGTCTCGCACCCATTTTCAGTGGCCCCAAACCCATTTTGGAGTGTCCCAAACCCATTTTCGGGGGTCCCACACCCATTTTCGGGGGTCCCGAATCCATTTTTTGGGGTCCCAACCCCAATTTCAGTGGTCCCAGCCCCATTTTGGGGGGTCCTGCCCCCATTTTCAGTGGCCCCAAACCCATTGACGGGGGTCCCGCCCCCATTTCGGGGGTCCCAAACCCATTTTCGGGGGTCCTGAACCCATTTTCAGGGGTCCCAAACCCATTTTTGGGAGTCCCGAACCCATTTTTTGGGGGGTCCCAAACCCATTTTCGAGGGTCCCAAACCCATTTTTGGGGATCCCACACCAATTTTGGGGGGTCCCAGCCCCATTTTGGGGGGTCCCGCCCCCATTTCGGGGGTCCCAAACCCATTTTCAGTGGCCCCAGACCCATTTTCGGGTGTCCCAGACCCATTTTCGGTGGTCCTAAACCCATTTTCGGGGGTCCCAAACCCATTTTCGGGTGTCCCATCCCCATTTCCTGGGGTCCCGCCCCCATTTTGGGGGTCCCAGACCCATTTTCGCGGGTCCCAAACCCATTTTCGGGTGTCCCAAACCCATTTTTGGGGGTCTCGAACCCATTTTCGGAGGTCCCACACCCATTTTGTGGCATCCCAGACCCATTTTCCGGAGTCCCAGACCCATTTTCGGGAGTCCCAGACCTGGAGCTGCCCCGCATCCCCAGTGTCCCCAATGTCCCCAATGTCCTCATTGTCCCCAGTGTCCCCAACACCCCAAATGTGTCCCTGTCACTTTCCTGATGTCCCCAATGTCTCCGATACACCAATAACCCCAAATGTGTCAGCGTCACTGTCACACCCCCGTGTCCCCGGTGTCCCCAAGCCCCAGGATGTCCTTGGTGTCCCCAACGTCCCCAACGTCCCCAGTGTCCCCATAGCCTGTGTCCCATCGGTGTCACTGTCACACCCCGGTGTTATTGATCGGTATTGGTACCCTATTGGTGCCCTATTGGTGCCCTATTGATACCCTATGGATCCCAGCCGGCGCCGGCCAGCGCCAGCCCCAGCGCCTGCAGCCCCCCATGCGCCATCGCCGGACCTGCGGGTGTTATTGATTGGTATTGATCAGTTATTGATCGGTATTGATCGGTATTGGTACCCTATTGGTACCCTATGGATCCCAGCCAGCGCCAGCCCCAGCGCCTGCAGCCCCCCATGCGCCATCGCCGGACCTGCGGGTGTTATTGATTGGTATTGATCAGTTATTGATCGGTATTGATCGGTATTGGTACCCTATTGGTGCCCTATTGGTGCCCTATTGATACCCTATGGATCCCAGCCGGCGCCGGCCAGCGCCAGCCCCAGCGCCTGCAGCCCCCCATGCGCCATCGCCGGACCTGCGGGTGTTATTGATTGGTATTGATCAGTTATTGATCGGTATTGATCGGTATTGGTACCCTATTGGTGCCCTATTGGTGCCCTATTGATACCCTATGGATCCCAGCCGGCGCCGGCCAGCGCCAGCCCCAGCGCCTGCAGCCCCCCATGCGCCATCGCCGGACCTGCGGGTGTTATTGATTGGTATTGATCAGTTATTGATCGGTATTGATTGGTATTGGTACCCTATTGGCCCCCATTGATACCCTATTGGAACCCTATAGACACCCTATGGATCCCAGCCAGCCCCAGCCCCAGCGCCTGCAGCCCCCCGTGCGCCATCGCCGGACCTGTGGGGTCATTATCGATCATTATCGATCAGTTATTGATCGGTATTGATCAGTTATTGATCGGTATTGGTACCCTATTGGTACCCTATCGGTACCCTATTGGTACCCTATAGACACCCTATGGATCCCAGCCGACCCCAGCCTCAGCGCCTGCAGCCCCCCGTGCGCCATTGCTGGACCCTGTAGACCCTCTAGAGCCATTATTGATCGCTATTGGTCCGCTATTGATTGGTATTGGTATCCTATAGGCACCCCATGTGTTGGTATTACCCCATTGATTGGCTATAGGCACCCTGGGGGCTCCTATGGGCAGCTGTAGTGACCCTGTGGAACCCGATAGAATCTTCTAGAACCCTAGAGAACCCTATGGACCCCTATGGGACCCTATAGAGACCCTGTGGAACCCGATAGAATCTTCTAGAACCCTAGAGAACCCTATGGACCCCTATGGGACCCTATAGAGACCCTGTGGAACCCGATAGAATCTTCTAGAACCCTAGAGAACCCTATGGACCCCTATGGGACCCTATAGAGACCCTGTGGAACCCGATAGAATCTTCTAGAACCCTAGAGAACCCTATGGACCCCTATGGGACCCTATAGAGACCCTGTGGAACCCGATAGAATCTTCTAGAACCCTAGAGAACCCTATGGAACCCTATGGGACTCTATAGAGACCCTGTGGAACCCCATAGAACCCCACGGAACCTTCTGGAGACTCCCTGGAACCCTATGGGAACCCGACAGAAACCTCTAGAACCTTCTAGGACCGCCTGGAGCCATACAGAACACCACAGAACCTTCTGGAGACTCCATTGAACCCTCTGGAACCTTCTAGAATCCCATTGAACCTCCACAGAACCTTCTGGAGACTCCATGGAACCCCACAGAGACCGTATGGAATCCTATAGAAACTTCTAGAATCCTGCAGAACCCCATGGGAACCTTATAGAAACCTACAGAACCTTCTAGAACCCTACAGAACCTTCTGGAGACTCCATGGAACCCCACAGAGACCGTATAGATTCCTATAGAACCTTCTAGAACCCTATGGAACTTTCTGGAGATGCCATGGAACCCCATGGGGACCCTATAGAACCCTCTAGAACCTTCTAGAACCCTATGGAGCCATACAGAGCACCACGGAACCTTCTGGAGACTCCCTGGAACCCCAGAGAGACCGTATGGAATCCTATAGAAACTTCTAGAATCCTACAGAACCCCATGGAACCCTATGGGAGCCCTATGGAATCCTCTAGAACCCTACAGAACCTTCTGGAGACTCCATGGAACCCCAGAGAGACCATATGGAATCCTATAGAACCTTCTAGAACCCTATGGAACCTTCTGGAGACTCCATGGAACCCCATGGGAACCCTATAGAACATTCTAGAATCCTACAGAGCCATACAGAACACCACGGAACCTTCTGGAGACTCCCTGGAACCCCACAGAGACCGTATGGAATCCTATAGAAACTTCTGGAATCCTACAGAACCCCATGGAACCCTATGGGAACCCTATAGAAACCTACAGAACCTTCTAGAACCCTACAGAACCTTCTGGAGACTCCATGGAACCCCAGAGAGACCATATGGAATCCTATAGAACCTTCTAGAACCCTATGGAACCTTCTGGAGACTCCATGGAACCCCATGGGAACCCTATAGAACATTCTAGAATCCTACAGAGCCATACAGAACACCACGGAACCTTCTGGAGACTCCCTGGAACCCCACAGAGACCGTATGGAATCCTATAGAAACTTCTGGAATCCTACAGAACCCCATGGAACCCTATGGGAACCCTATAGAAACCTACAGAACCTTCTAGAACCCTACAGAACCTTCTGGAGACTCCATGGAACCCCAGAGAGACCATATGGAATCCTATAGAACCTTCTAGAACCCTATGGAACTTTCTGGAGACTCCATGGAACCCCATGGGAACCCTACAGAAATCTCTAGAACCTTCTAGAACCCACGGGAACCCCATAGAACTCCATGGAACCCCACAGAGACCATATGGAATACTCTAGAACCCTATAGAGACCCCCATGGAACCCGATCGATCCCCCATCGATCAATCCCCAATCAATCCCCATCGATCAAACCCCTATTGATCCGGTATCGATCCCCGATCAATCCCCCATCAATCCCCCATCAGTCCCCCATCAATCAATCAATCAATCAATCAATCCATCCCCTATCGATCCAGTACCAAACCCCCTCAATCCCCTATAGGTCCCCTATTGATTCAGTATCGATCCCCCCTCGACCCCCAATCAATCTCCAATCAATCCCCCATCAATCCCCAATCGATCCCCTACAGATCCCCTATTGATCTCTGATCAATCGCCCCATGATCCCTGATCAGTCCCTGATCAACACCCATCAATCAATCCTCTATTGATCCGGTATTGATCCCCTCTCAATCCCAAATCAATCCACATCAATCAATCTCCTATAGGTCCCCTATTGATCCAGTATCAATCCCCCCTCAATCCTCAGTCTATTCCCCCTCAATCTCCCATCATTCCCTGATCAATGCCTGATCAATCCGCCCTCAATCCCCAATCAATCCCCTATAGGTCCCCTATTGATCTGGTATTGATCCCCTCTCAATCCCAAATCAATCCACAATCATTCCACATCAATCAATCCCCTATAGGTCCCCTATAGATCTGGTATCGATCCCCCCTCAATCACTAATCAATTTCGTCTCCATCCCCCTCAATCGATCCTTGATCAATCTTCTATAGGTCCCCTACTGATGCATTATCAATCCTCCCTCAATCCCCAATCAATCCCCATTGATCAATTCCCGATAAGTCCCCTATTGATCTCCCCTCGATCCCCGATCAATCCCCATCAATGAATCCCTGATCGGCCCCTATTGATCCGCCATGGATCCCCCCTCAATCCCCCCTAGATCCCTGATCAATTCCCATTGATCAATCCCCAATAGGTCCCTGATAGGCCCCCTATTGATCCAGTATCAATCCCCCCTTGGTCCCCGATCAATCTCCAATGATCAATCCCCAATCAATCCCCTATAGGCCCCCTATTGATCTACCATTGATTCCCCCCTCAATCCCCACCGATCAATCCCCAATAGGTCCCTGATAGGCCCCCTATTGATCTGGTATCAATCCCCCCTCAATCTCTGATCAATTCTTGATCAATTCCCCCTCAATCCCCGATAGGCCCCCTATTGATCGGTATCAATCCCCCCTCAATCCCCACTCAATCCCCACCGATCAATCCCCAATCAATCCCCTATAGGCCCCCTATTGATCTACCATTGATTCCCCCCTCAATCCCCACCGATCAATCCCCAATAGGTCCCTGATAGGCCCCCTATTGATCTGGTATCAATCCCCCCTCAATCTCTGATCAATTCTTGATCAATTCCCCCTCAATCCCCGATAGGCCCCCTATTGATCGGTATCAATCCCCCCTCAATCCCCACTCAATCCCCACCGATCAATCCCCAATCAATCCCCTATAGGCCCCCTATTGATCTACCATTGATTCCCCCCTCAATCCCCACCGATCAATCCCCAAT
>NW_024505473.1:1949-8310 GCF_017590055.1 Onychostruthus taczanowskii | reverse complement strand
GCTGTCCCGGCGATCTCCCCAGGTGTGCCCAGGTGTGCCCAGGTGTGCCCAGGGTCTCTCAGCGCTGTCCCCAAGGTGTCAAACCCCAATAAAATCCCAAGAAAATCCCATTTTCCGCCATTTTTCCATCCTGAGGCTGTTCCAGCTCTGTCCCACGCTGTCCCGGCGATCTCCCCAGGTGTGCCCAGGTGTGCCCAGGTGTGCCCAGGGTCTCTCAGCGCTGTCCCCAAGGTGTCAAACCCCAATAAAATCCCAAGAAAATCCCATTTTCCGCCATTTTTCCATCCTGAGGCTATTCCAGGTGTGTCCCACGCTGTCCCGGTGATCTCCCCAGGTGTGCCAGGTGTGCCAGGTGTGCCCAGGTGTGCCCAGAGTCTCTCAGCACTGTCCCACCCCAATAAATTCCCAATAAAATCCCCTTTTTCATCCCGAGGCCACTCCAGGTGTGTCCCACGCTGTCCCGGCGATCTCCCCAGGTGTGCCCAGGTGTGCCAGGCGTGCTCAGGTGTGCCCAGGTGTGCCCAGGGTCTCTCAGTGCTGTCCCCAAGGGGTCAAACCACAATAAATTCCCAATAAATTCCCAATAAAATCCCATTCTTCCATATTTCGGTGTCCCCAGGTGTGTCCCACGCTGTCGCGGCGATCTCCCCAGGTGTGCCAGGTGTGCCCAGGTGTGTCCAGGTGTGTCAGGTGTGCCAGTCGTGTTCAGGTGTGCCCAGGGTCTCTCAGCGCTGTCCCCAACGTGTCAAACCACAATAAATTCCCAATAAATTCCCAATAAAATCCCATTCTTCCATATTTCGGTGTCCCCAGGTGTGTCCCACGCTGTCGCGGCGATCTCCCCAGGTGTGCCCAGGTGTGCCCAGGTGTGCCCAGGGTCTCTCAGTGCTGTCCCCAAGGGGTCAAACCACAATAAATTCCCAATAAAATCCCATTTTCCCCCATTTTATCGTCCCGAGGCCGTTCCAGCTCCGTCCCACGCTGTCGCGGCGATCTCCCCAGGTGTGCCCAGGTGTGCCCAGGTGTGTCCAGGTGTGCCCAGGTGTGCCCAGAGTCTCTCAGCGCTGTCCCACCACAATAAATTCCCAATAAAATCCCATTTTCCCCCATTTTTCCGTCCCGAGGCCGTTCCAGGTGTGTCCCACGCTGTTGCGGCGATCTCCCCAGGTGTGCCCAGGTGTGCCCAGGTGTGTTCAGGTGTGCCCAAAGTCTCTCAGTGCTGCCAAACCCCAATAAAATCCCATTTTCCCCCATTTTTCTGTCCCAAGGTGTTTCCAGCTCTGTCCCACGCTGTCCCGGCGATCTCCCCAGGTGTGCCCAGGTGTGCCCAGGTGTGCCCAGGTGTGCCCAGGTGTGTCACTGCTCCAGCATGAGCTCGCAGGCGCGGGCCAGCTCGGCCAGGCGCCGCCGGGCGTAGTCCAGGCGGTTCAGCGCCAGCTGGCAGCTCTTGCGCGCCGCGTAGCTCGAGCCCTCGTGGGGCTGCCCCGTGGCCACCTGCGCAGGTGAGACACACCTGAGAGGCTCAGGTACACCTGGGGGGGTCCAAACAAACCCAAATCCCACCTGGGACACCCCAAAATCCCCCCTAAATCCCACCTGGGATCCCCTAAAAACTCCAATCCCCCATAGAACATCAGTAAAAACTCACCTGGGCAGGTGAGACACACCTGAGAGGCTGACATACATCTGGGGGTAAAAAAACCCCCAAATCCTACCTGGGACACCCCAAAATCCCCGAAATCCCCAAGGGAACATCAGTGAAAACTCAAAACTCACCTGTGCAGGTGAGACACACCTGAGAGGCTCAAGTACACCTGAGGGGTAAAAGAAACCCAAATCCCACCTGGGGTACCCCAAGATCCCCCCCAAATCCCACCTGGGATCACCTAAACCCCAATGGAACATCAGTGAAAACTCACCTGGAATGACAAAACTCACCTGGGCAGGTGAGAAACACCTGAGAGGCTGGCATACACCTGGGGGGGTCCAAACAAACCCAAATCCCACCTGGGGTACCCCAAAATCCCCCCCCAAATCCCATCTGGAACACCCAAAAATCCCCGAAATCCCCAATGGAACATCAGTGAAAACTCAAAACTCACCTGCGCAGGTGAGAAACACCTGAGAGGCTCAGGTACACCTGGGGGGGTCCAAAGAAACCCAAATTCCACCTGGGACACCCCAAAATCCCCCCTAAATCCCACCTGGGATCCCCTAAAAACTCCAATCCCCAAAGGAACATCAGTAAAAACTCACCTGCGCAGGTGAGACACACCTGAGAGGCTCAGGTACAGCTGGGGAAGCCAAAACCCCCCAAATCCCACCTGGGACACCCCAAAATCCCCAAAGGAACATCAGTAAAAACTCACCTGCGCAGGTGAGACACACCTGAGAGGCTCAGGTACAGCTGGGGAAGCCAAAACCCCCCAAATCCCACCTGGGACACCCCAAAATCCCCAAAGGAACATCAGTAAAAACTCACCTGCGCAGGTGAGACACACCTGAGAGGCTCAGGTACAGCTGGGGAAGCCAAAACCCCCCAAATCCCACCTGGGACACCCCAAAATCCCCAAAGGAACATCAGTAAAAACTCACCTGCGCAGGTGAGACACACCTGAGAGGCTCAGGTACAGCTGGGGAAGCCAAAACCCCCCAAATCCCACCTGGGACACCCCAAAATCCCCAAAGGAACATCAGTAAAAACTCACCTGCGCAGGTGAGACACACCTGAGAGGCTCAGGTACAGCTGGGGAAGCCAAAACCCCCCAAATCCCACCTGGGACACCCCAAAATCCCCAAAGGAACATCAGTAAAAACTCACCTGCGCAGGTGAGACACACCTGAGAGGCTCAGGTACAGCTGGGGAAGCCAAAACCCCCCAAATCCCACCTGGGACACCCCAAAATCCCCAAAGGAACATCAGTAAAAACTCACCTGCGCAGGTGAGACACACCTGAGAGGCTCAGGTACAGCTGGGGAAGCCAAAACCCCCCAAATCCCACCTGGGACACCCCAAAATCCCCAAAGGAACATCAGTAAAAACTCACCTGCGCAGGTGAGACACACCTGAGAGGCTCAGGTACAGCTGGGGAAGCCAAAACCCCCCAAATCCCACCTGGGACACCCCAAAATCCCCAAAGGAACATCAGTAAAAACTCACCTGCGCAGGTGAGACACACCTGAGAGGCTCAGGTACAGCTGGGGAAGCCAAAACCCCCCAAATCCCACCTGGGACACCCCAAAATCCCCAAAGGAACATCAGTAAAAACTCACCTGCGCAGGTGAGACACACCTGAGAGGCTCAGGTACAGCTGGGGAAGCCAAAACCCCCCAAATCCCACCTGGGACACCCCAAAATCCCCAAAGGAACATCAGTAAAAACTCACCTGCGCAGGTGAGACACACCTGAGAGGCTCAGGTACAGCTGGGGAAGCCAAAACCCCCCAAATCCCACCTGGGACACCCCAAAATCCCCAAAGGAACATCAGTAAAAACTCACCTGCGCAGGTGAGACACACCTGAGAGGCTCAGGTACAGCTGGGGAAGCCAAAACCCCCCAAATCCCACCTGGGACACCCCAAAATCCCCAAAGGAACATCAGTAAAAACTCACCTGCGCAGGTGAGACACACCTGAGAGGCTCAGGTACAGCTGGGGAAGCCAAAACCCCCCAAATCCCACCTGGGACACCCCAAAATCCCCAAAGGAACATCAGTAAAAACTCACCTGCGCAGGTGAGACACACCTGAGAGGCTCAGGTACAGCTGGGGAAGCCAAAACCCCCCAAATCCCACCTGGGACACCCCAAAATCCCCAAAGGAACATCAGTAAAAACTCACCTGCGCAGGTGAGACACACCTGAGAGGCTCAGGTACAGCTGGGGAAGCCAAAACCCCCCAAATCCCACCTGGGACACCCCAAAATCCCCAAAGGAACATCAGTAAAAACTCACCTGCGCAGGTGAGACACACCTGAGAGGCTCAGGTACAGCTGGGGAAGCCAAAACCCCCCAAATCCCACCTGGGACACCCCAAAATCCCCAAAGGAACATCAGTAAAAACTCACCTGCGCAGGTGAGACACACCTGAGAGGCTCAGGTACAGCTGGGGAAGCCAAAACCCCCCAAATCCCACCTGGGACACCCCAAAATCCCCAAAGGAACATCAGTAAAAACTCACCTGCGCAGGTGAGACACACCTGAGAGGCTCAGGTACAGCTGGGGAAGCCAAAACCCCCCAAATCCCACCTGGGACACCCCAACCCCTCCCGCATGGCCCCACCCCCTCCGCGCAAACCACGCCCCTTTGCGGAGGCCACGCCCACCTGCGCTCTGCAAGGAGGCGCCGATTTCGCGCTCCAGCTCCTCCAGCGCCCGCAGCCGCTCGTTGGCCACGCCGAACCCCGCCATGCCGCCCGCGCCGCTTCCGCCTCCTCTCCGTCCTCTTCCGGTTCTCTTCACCAATGGCAGCGCGGGGTTTCGATCACGTGAGAGGAAGCGCCCGCTTGGCGCCGCTCTGGGCGGAACTCAGTGGTTGGCACCGCCCCCTCCAGCGGCCGCTCTGCGTCATCTCGCTGGTTCTGGGTCCTCCAAGGTGGTTATGCATCACAAAATCGCCCAAAATCCGCTCCAAAACCGTCCGGAATCGCCTCAAAATCACTCCCAGCTCCCTCACCAGGGTTTCTGCACCGCAAAGCCCCCACGGCGTCCTCGATGCCCCTCAGACTCAGCTCCGGATGAGGGAGGGCAACTGGATCAGGGGGAGGGATTCAGGAGGCATTTTATTCCGTTTTAGAGAGACCCTCTCTAGGCCACGCCCAAAATTGCCGTTTATAGACCTGATTTATTCAGACCACGCCCCTCACTGTCTCTTATAGCGGTTTTATTCAAGCCACGCCCCTCATTATCCTTTTTAGGCCTGATTTTCCACAGACCACGCCCCTCATTACCTTTTTAGACCCATTTCCTCCAGGCCACGCCCCTAATTACCTTATCTAGAGTTTTTTCTCCTGGCCACTCCCCTCATTGCCTTTTATAGACCTTTTTCTCCAGGTTACGCCCTTTATTTCCTTTTTTAGCTCTGCTCCCGAAGCCCCGCCCCCTCTCCCTCACGCAGGCCCCGCCCCCGTTTTTCCCGCGCTGTGACGTCATCGGAGCGCGCCGGGGAAGAAGCGGCGGCCATGGCGGCGGTGGCGGCGCCGCGGCCTCCTCCGGCCGCGCCGCTGCTCGAGGCGCTCTCGGCGCTCTCGGCGCTGCCCCCGCACCGCGGGGCCCTCCCGGGGCTCGTCCGGGGCCTCCGCGACAGCGCCGGGACCCAGGTACGGGCCCGGGGGGCGATCCGAGCCGCAGGGAGGGGGGGCCGCCTGAGGGAGAGCGAGGGGCCCTCAGGGGGCGGCGGGGAGAGGGAGCGGGGCTGGGAGGGAGCGGCAAAAACGGGGTGGGAACGGAAAATAACGGGGGGTGAACCCTAAATAACGGGGTCTGAGCGGAAAAAACGGGGTCTGAATCCTAAATAATGGGGTTTGAACCCAAAATAACGGGGTGTGCACCCTAAATAACGGGGTGTGACCCCAAAATAACGGGGTCAACCCTAAATAACGGGGTCTGAACGGAAAAAACGGGGTCTGAACCCAAAATAACGGGGTGTGACCCCAAAATAACGGGGTCTGAACCCAAAATAACGGGGTGTGACCCCAAAATAACGGAGTGTGACCCCAAAATAGCGGGGTGTGAACCCTAAATAACGGGGTCTGAATCCTAAATAATGGGGTCTGACCCCAAAATAACGGGGTCGGACCCCAAAATAACGGGCTGTGACCCCAAAATAACGGGGTGTGACCCCAAAATAACGGGGTGTGACCCAAAATAACGGGGTGGGACCCCAAAATAACGGGGTGTGACCCCAAAATAACGGGGTGTGATCCCAAAATAACGGGGTCGGACCCAAAATAACGGGGTTTGACCCCAAAATAACGGGGTGTGACCCCAAATTCACGGGGTGTGACCCCAAAATCACGGGGTGGGACCCCAAAATAACGGGGTGTGACCCAAAATAACGGGGTCTGACCCCAAAATAACGGGGTGTGACCCTAAAACCGTGATGGCCTCAGGGACTGGGAACACCAAAATCCAGGATCTGACCCCAAAATCCAGGATCTGACCCCAAAATCCAGGATCTGACCCCAAAATCTGCGATCTGACCCCAAAATCTGGGATGTGACCCCAAAATAACGAGATCTGACCCCTAAATCCGGGATCTGACCCCAAAATAACGGGGCCCCACCCCCCCCAAATCTGGGACCTGCTCCCAAATCTGGGATCTGACCCCAAAACCCGGGACCCCCCCAAAACCCGGGACCCCCCC
>NW_024505473.1:0-1360 GCF_017590055.1 Onychostruthus taczanowskii | reverse complement strand
CTCCCCTGAGGGTCCAGGCCCCTCCCCCTCCTCCCACGTGACTTTGGCCACTCCCACCTGAGCCGTGACCCCGCCCCTCCCCCAGGCCGCCCTCGGGGGTCTCCTCGGCGTCACCAGCGCCCGCCTCGGCTCCATGAAGACGCGGTGAGTGACAGCCCCGCCGGCCAATCGCAGCGCGGGGCCCGCCCCGCCCGCCTCCTGATTGGCTGCCGGTCTGGGGTGGGCGGGGTGGAGTGAAAACCAATGGAAATGCAGGGTGGGGGCGGGGCCAGCCCAGCGGCCAATGGGAATCGTCTGAACTGCCATTGGGGGTGGATGAGCCAATCAGGAGGGGTTTAGCCCTGGGGGCGGGGCAGCCAATCAGGAGGAGGGGGTGTGGCTTCTTAGGACTCTGTGATTGGCTGGTTTACTGTGGGTGGGGTTTTGAGTGGCCAATCAGGTGATTTCTTTGTTGCACAGCTAATTTGGGTGGGTGGGGCTTGTCTGTGATTGGCTGCTGGGTGTGGGGTGGGCGTGGCTTCACCCCAGCCAATAAGACTCCACCTGTGAGCCACGCCCTACTCTGGGTTGCCCTTATATGGAAAGTGGGTGGGGTTTGGAGCCTCAACAGCCAATCAGGGGTGTGGGCTGGCCAGGGTGGGTGTGGCTTCATCTGGACCAATCAGAATCCGCATGTGCACCACACCCTGCTCTGAGCTGACTATATAAGGAAAGTGGGTGGGGTTTGGTGTCCTCAGCAACCAATCAATGGTGTGGGAGGCAGCAGAGTGGGTGTGGCTTTATATGAACCAATCAGATTCCATTATTAAGCCCTACTGTGCTGTGGCATGCCCTTATAAGGAAAGTGGGTGGAGTTTGGGTGTCAGGACCCAATAAGGGCTGTGGGCAGGGCCAGGATGGGCGTGGCTTCACCCCAGCCAATCAGACTCCACCTGAGAGCCACACCCTGCTCTGGGCTGACTATATAAGGAAAGTGGGTGGGGTTTGGGCCTCTCAGCCAATCAGTGGTGTGGGAGGGCCTAGGGTGGGCGTGGTTTCATTCTAACCAATCAGATCCCTTGTGAGAGCCATGCCCTGCCCTGGATTGCCCATATAAGGAAAGTGGGTGGGGTTTGTCACCCCCAGCAGCCAGTGCAGGCTGCGGGGCGTGTCCGGGCGTGTTGGTGGGCGTGTCCCGGCTCAGCCAATGGCGTTGCAGCTTCGAGGGGCTGTGCCTGCTGTCCCTGCTGGTCAGCGAGAGCCCCAGCGAGGCCTTCCAGCAGCACTGCCTGGGCTGGCTCCGCCTCCTGCAGCACCTGCTCCAGGTGAGCCCACCTGGGACACGCCTGGGACTGTGGGGACACACCTGGGGATACAGCTG
>NW_024505472.1:0-347 GCF_017590055.1 Onychostruthus taczanowskii | reverse complement strand
CAGTGGGGTGGGAAGGCAAGCACTTCCTGGGGGAAGCCGGGGAAGTTGCTCCCTTGGACAAGCATACCAAGTCTTCCCCATGCCGCTTCCTCCAGGTGATAGCCACAGTCAGGGACATTCTACAGAGACTCGCGTCCTGCGACACTGTGGACACCGAGCTGAAAATGAACATTCTGAGCCTGACTGAAAAATACCCTGCTCACGTGGTGATGAGCCTCCTGCACTGTGCCCCACTCTGTGACAGGTACAGGGCACAACTGCCGCAAGAGCTCGGTGCTCATGGGCCTGTAGGGCCCCTTGCCCTGTACAGCCTGTGCGGTGGGGTCTGCCAGACAGGCAGAGAGCTC
>NW_024505471.1:0-347 GCF_017590055.1 Onychostruthus taczanowskii | reverse complement strand
GGCGTCACCGCCGTCACCCGCGGGGGGGGGCGCGCCGGGGACACCGGGGGACAGCGGGAGCCCCCCGTGATCCGCCGCGGGAGGGGTGTAGGCGATCACCGTGGGAGGCGCCGGCGACCGCGGCGGCGACCGCGGCGGCGACCCCGGCGACACTTTTGGTGACCCTTGTGGTGACCCTTTTGGTGACCCCTCCGGTGACCCCTTTGGTGACCCTCGTGGTGACCCCGGCGGTGACCCCGGCGAGCGCCGCCGGTGCCGCTGGGCGTGGCGGCTGAGCGCGGCCGCCGTCTTGCACACCTTGGCGCAGGTGGGGCAGGCGAAGCGCAGCGACGGCCGCCGCCCCACGC
>NW_024505470.1:0-348 GCF_017590055.1 Onychostruthus taczanowskii | reverse complement strand
GCGGCTCTCACCTGCGCCGGGCGCGGCTCCCACCTGCGCCGGCAGCCGCGGCCCCATTGGCGCTCCCGGGTGCCGCTCAGCGCCGTGCCCGCCTGTCCGGGACGGTCCCGTGGGGCGAGGCTCCGGTGAGTCACCGCCCGGACGGTGACACACGGCCGCTGGAAGCCCCGGGAAGTGACACCCGGTGTCACCCCCCAGGCGCTGCAGGCAGCGGGGGCTGAGGCCCGACAGCGCTTGTGACACCAGTGGGACACCCCCAGGTGTCCTGTGGGTGCAAAGTTAGGGCACAGAGACCCCCAGAAAAACCTGAGAGAAGCCCCTGCTCAGCCCTGGAGGTTTTGGGGTGTC
>NW_024505469.1:0-348 GCF_017590055.1 Onychostruthus taczanowskii | reverse complement strand
CCCGGGAACCCATCCCAGTAACTCCCACTGCCCCTCAAACCCCATCCCAGTGCCTCCCAGTGCCCCCACATCCCCTCCCAGTGCCCCAAATCCCCTCCCAGTGCCCCCCAGTCCCTCCCAGTAACGGCAGCGTGCGGCAGCTGTCGCAGCACATGAAGCTGAAGCTGCAGTTCACGGCCAGCGTGAGCAGCGCTCCGGCCGAGGCGCGCCCGGTGTCGCGCAGGAGCAGCCCCAGCTCCCCGGCCGTGCGCGAGCTCGTGGCCGGCCTGGGCCGCTCGCAGTCCTTCTCGCACCAGCAGCCCGCCCGCAGCCACCTCATGAGGTACTGGGAGCACTGGGGGGGACTGG
>NW_024505468.1:0-348 GCF_017590055.1 Onychostruthus taczanowskii | reverse complement strand
TTGGGGTCCCCCCCCATTTTTGGGGTCAAATTTGGGGGTTTGGGGTCCAATTTTTTGGGCTGGGGGCGTTTCTTGAATGGGGGGGGGTTGGGGGTCCCCGCCCCTCATTTTTGGGGGGGTCCCCCCTCATTTTAGGGGGTCTCCCCCCCCCATTTTTCCTTCATTTTAAGGGCGGGTCCAAACTTTAATTTGGGGGGTCCAAACCCCAAGTTTTGGGGGGCTCCAAATTTTAATTAGGGGGGGTCCCGAACCGAAAGTTTGGGGGGAGGGCACACCTTAATTTGGGGGGGGTCCCCACATTCCCTCCCCCATTTTTGGGGCGGGTTCAACCCAGAGTCCGCAGGTGGG
>NW_024505467.1:0-348 GCF_017590055.1 Onychostruthus taczanowskii | reverse complement strand
TGCTCCAGATCCCCCGTGCTGGCAAAGTACCGGCCGTTGTAGAAGACTTTGCGCAGCTGCCACCGGGAGACGTGGAGGTCCGCATGGTCCACCAGCACCTCCAGCCCCACTGGGGACAGGTAGTAGCCGGTGCCAGGCACATTGTGGAAAAGAACAAACCAGGTGACGCGGTCACCAGACTTGAAGCCCCGTGGGGCTGTGGTGAGGGTGACCAGGTCGGTCCCGTCAGACTCGCAGCAGGCGGCGAGGAAGCGCGGCGCCTTTTTGAGCTCCCTGTGAACGAGGGCGTTGATATCGGCGTACTCGCTGCCGGTGACGGCTCTGCGGTGGTAGGGCACCTTCCCCCCG
>NW_024505466.1:0-348 GCF_017590055.1 Onychostruthus taczanowskii | reverse complement strand
TTTCCCCCAATTTTCCCCAATTTTTTTGCGTTTCTCCCCGTTTTACCCCCGTTTTTTCCCCGTTTTTCCCAAAATCCCGTTTTTTCTCCCCATTTCCAGGCCCAGGACGAGTGGCGGGCCCTGCCCCAGCTCTGCCTTTTCCCCATTTTTTCCCCATTTTTTCCCCATTTTTTCCCCATTTTTCCCCCATTTCCCACCTTTTCTCCCCATTTTTCACCCAATTTCCCCATTTTTTTTTCATTTTTCCCCATTTTATCCCATTTTATCCAATTTTTCCCCAATTTCATCCCAATTTTCCCCCCCATTTCCCCCTTTAATCCCATTTTTCCCATTTTTCCCCTATTTTTT
>NW_024505465.1:0-348 GCF_017590055.1 Onychostruthus taczanowskii | reverse complement strand
CGGCGCTCGGGGGGTCTGGGGGCTCTGCTGGGGGTCCTGCGGGACCCCCGGGCGCGGCGCTGGCACCGCCCGGCCCTGCTGGCCCTGGCCGCCTTCGCCTGGGACCCCCCGGCCCTGGGGGTCCTGGACGCATGGGGGGTGGTCCCGCTGCTGGCCCGCCGCCTGCCCGCGGCCCCCTCCCCGAATTGGGGACGGCGCGAGGAGGAGGAGGAGGAGGAGGAAGGGGAGGAAGAGGAGGCGGCGTCGGCGGATCTGCCCCGCGATTTGGGGCTGGGGGCGCGCGGGGAGGCGGCGGCGGGGAGCAGGAGGGGGCTCAGGTGAGTGGGGATAACTGGTGCTTGGTTGGGC
>NW_024505464.1:0-348 GCF_017590055.1 Onychostruthus taczanowskii | reverse complement strand
GGGGTTTACCCCCTCCTTGCCCGTGTCCCCCTCCCCTCCCCTCCCTTCCCGGTGTCAAGCCGCGACTTGTGGGGCCCGTGAGTCACCGGGCGGGGCCGGGGGGGGTTTGGCGTGGCCGGGACCACCGGGAGGAGCCGTGGGGACCCCCGGGACCCCCGCAGGGAGACCCCCACGGCATGAGGCGCGTCGGCCGCCGTGCGGCCAGCGGCTCTGCCGGCGGCCCCCCCAGCCTGCCGTGCCTCAGTTTCCCCGCTCACATGGTGCCGGGCCGGGCCCTGCTCCCCAGAGATCTCGGGGGGCGCTGGGTGGGGGGAACTCGGGGGTCCCCATCTGCAGACCCTCCCCCCC
>NW_024505463.1:0-348 GCF_017590055.1 Onychostruthus taczanowskii | reverse complement strand
CGGCCCCGCCCCCTCCTCAGCAGAGGCGCCCCGCCCCTTCGGAGCCGAGCCCCGCCCCTTTCCGCTGCACCGAGTGCGCCGGGGCCTTCGGCCTCGTGGCGGAGCTGCACCAGCACTACATGAGGCACGCGCGGGGGGAGCTGTGAGGCCACGCCCACTTGTGGGGGGACACGCCCACTCGGCTGGGGACACGCCCACTTGTGGGGGACACGCCCGTTCATGGGGGGACACGCCCCTTTTGGGAGGAGCCACGCCCACGCGGTTCTGTTGTGGTTCAGGGGAGGAGGAGGAGGAGGAGGAAACAGGAAGTGATGTCACGGATGACGGAAGGCGTGGCCTGCTTGATTT
>NW_024505462.1:0-8097 GCF_017590055.1 Onychostruthus taczanowskii | reverse complement strand
GGTAAAAATTGGGGATTTTGGGCAAAAAAAAATTGGGGGTTTTAAGTGAAAAAGTGAAGTTTTTAGTTGAAAAAATGAAGATTTTATGGCAAAAAATCTGAATTTTCGGTGAAAGAATCGTGATTTTTGGAGGGGAATATGAGAGGTTTTTGAGGGAAATAAGTTTTGGGGTAAAAAAAGGGGATTTTGGGAAAACATGGGGATTTTGGGTGAAAAAACGAGGATTTTAGAGAGAAAAATGAGGATTTTAAGTGAAAAAATGAGGATTTTTGGTGGAAAAAATGAGGGTTTTTTTAGACAAAAGTATTGGGGGGGTTGGGGAAATTTTTGGTGAAAAAATGGGAAATTTGGGCAAAAAATTAGGATTTTGGGAGAAAAAGATTTTGGGGGAAAATTAGGATTTTACGGGGGAAAATCTGATTTTTAGTGTGAAAAATGGAATTTTTAGAGGAAAAAATGGGGATTTTAGGGGGAAATACAATTTGGGGTAAAAAATGGGGATTTTGGGCAAAAAAATTTGGGGATTTTAGCAAAAAAAATGGAGTTTTTTGGTGAAAAAATGGAGTTTTTAGGGCAAAAAATGTGAATTTTAGGTGAAAAAAATCGGATTTTTGGAGTGGTAAATGAGTTTTTTTTAGGGGTAAATTGGGATTTTGCAAAGGGAAATAAATTTTGGGTTAGAAAATTGGGATTTTGGGAAAAAATTTGGGATTTTGGGGTAAAAATGGAGGGTTTTTTGTGGAGAAAATTGGGATTTTCCAGCAGGAAAATCAAATTTTTAGAGGAAAAAATGGAGCTTTTAGGAGCAAAAAAGTTTAGAGGTTAAAAATGGGGATTTTGGGTGAAAAACTTGGGATTTTTGGTTAAAAAATGAGCATTTTGGGGAAAAAAAATGGAAATTTGGGGTAAAAAAAATTGGGAATTTTGGAGGGAAAAACTTAAATTTTGGACAAAAATTTTTGGCAAAAATGGGAATTTTGGGGGGAAAATTTTGGGAGGAAAAACTGGGAATTTTTGAGGAAAAAAATTGGGAATTTTGGAAAAAAGAATGCGAATTTTAGAGGAAAAAATTCGGAAATTTTGGGGCAAAAATGGCAAAGTTTGGGTTAAAAAATTTGGGGAAAACTGGGAATTTTGGGGGGGAAAATTTGAATTTTTGAGGTTAAAAATCGAAAATTTTGGGCAAAATTTGAGAATTTTTATGCATTCAAAAGGAATTTGCATGAATAAGGGGTGGGGTGTTGATATGCAAATGAGGGGCGTGGCTAATTTGAATTTTCTCCGCGCAGCTTGGGGCGGAGACGGGCGTGTCGGCGCCGGGGGCGGGGCCTGTCCGTCAAATCCTGAGGCTCCTCCCCCTTTTCTTCCTGCCTTTCATCGTGCACTTCCCCACAGTGAGTAGGGGGCGGGGCTTAAAAGGGGCGGGGCCAGTTAAAAGGGGTGGAGCTTAAAGGGGGCGGGGCCAGTTCTTAAAGGGACATTTTCAATAAAATTTTGTCATTTTTCAAAAGTTTTTCCAATTTTTCCTTAAAACTTGGAATTTTTTTTGAAAAAATGTGGAAATTCAGAAAAAAAAATTGGGGCTTAAAAGGGGCGGGGCCAGTTAAAAGGGGTGGGGCTTAAAGGGGCAGGGCCAGTTAAAAGGGGTGGGGCTTAAAAGGGGGCGTGGCCAGTTCTTAAAGGGACATTTTCAATAAAATTTTGTGGTTTTTCCCAAATTCTTCCAATTTTTCCTTAAAATTTGGAAATTTTTTTGAAAAAATACGGAAATTCCAAAAAAAAAAATTGTGAGTTTTTGTAAAAATCCCAAAATTTTTACAAAAATTTGGGAATATTTTCTAAAAATTGAGGGATTTTCAACTAAAAATTTGGAATTTTTTTTGCCTTAATAAAAAAGGGAATTTGAAGAAAAATTGGGAATTTTGCCAAAGAAAATTTGATTTGAGAATTTTTATGCATTCAAAAGGAATTTGCATGAATAAGGGGTGGGGTGTTGATATGCAAATGAGGGGCGTGGCTAATTTGAATTTTCTCCGCGCAGCTTGGGGCGGAGACGGGCGTGTCGGCGCCGGGGGCGGGGCCTGTCCGTCAAATCCTGAGGCTCCTCCCCCTTTTCTTCCTGCCTTTCATCGTGCACTTCCCCACAGTGAGTAGGGGGCGGGGCTTAAAAGGGGCGGGGCCAGTTAAAAGGGGTGGGGCTTAAAGGGGCAGGGCCAGTTAAAAGGGGTGGGGCTTAAAAGGGGGCGTGGCCAGTTCTTAAAGGGACATTTTCAATAAAATTTTGTCATTTTTCAAAAGTTTTTCCAATTTTTCCTTAAAACTTGGAATTTTTTTTGAAAAAATCGGAAATTCCAAAAAAAAAAATTGTGAGTTTTTGTAAAAATCCCAAAATTTTTACAAAAATTTGGGAATATTTTCTGAAAATTGTGGGATTTTCCACTAAAAATTTGGATTTTTTTTTTGCCTAAAAAAAAGGGAATTTGAAGAAAAATTGGGAATTTTGCCAAAGAAAATTTGGATTTTTTTTGGAAAGAATCTAGGAATTTGAAAAAATGAATATTTATCCAAAATTTGGAAATTTTTCAAACGATTTTGGATTTTTTTTCTCAAAATTTGGGAATTTTCCTGAAAAAAAGCTGGGAATTTTTTCTAAAAATCAGGGAATCTGACAAAAAAAAAAAATTGGGAAATTTTATCAACAATAGACAAGTTTCGAAAGAAATTTGGGATTTTAATTTCGAAGATCGGGGAATTTACTAAAAAAGTTTTGAATTCTCTTGAAAAATAATCTGGAACTTTAAAAAATTTGGGGATTTTATTCAAAATTTGGAAATGGATTTTTTTTCTCAAAATTTGGGAATTTTCCTGAAAAAAAGCTGGGAATTTTTTCTAAAAATCAGGGAATCTGACAAAAAAAAAATTGGGAAATTTTTTTAAAAATACACACGTTTCTAAAGAAATTTGGGATTTTAATTTCAAAGTTTGGGGAATTTCCTAAAAAAGTTTTGAATTTTTTTGAAAAAAAAATCTGGAACCTCAAAAAATTAGGGAATTTTATTCATAATTTGGAAATTTTTCAACAAAATTTGGAATTTTTTTGGGGCAAAACAAGGAAATTCTTAAAAAAAATTTGGGAGATTTTACCAAAAATCTCTGGATCTTTTAAAAAAATTCTGAATTTTTTACCAAAATTTGGGAATTTTGTTCCAAAAAATCAGTTGGTTTTTTTTTTAATTGGGATTTTTATTCAAAATTTTAAAATAATTTTGTAGGATTTTGTAATTTTCCCAAAAAATCAGAAAATTTGCCCTGAGATTTGGAAATTTCCAAAAAAAATCCGAAAATTTTGTTAAAAAATTCAAATTTTTTTTTTTTTTGCCACTTCCTGGTTGCTCTCGTGGCCCCGCCCCCTTTGGCCGCGTGCTTTCCTCTGATTGGTCGCTTTTTCCAGGCGGTCTTCACCTATTGGCTGACGTCCAACAGCTTCAGCCTATTGCAGACGGGGCTGCTGCGAGTCCCCGCCCTCCGCTCCAAATTGGGCGTGGCCCCGCCCCCTGCCCCGCCCAAGGCCACGCCCACCGGCCCCGCCCCCCAGAGCAAGGGCGGGATCCTGACGCAGCTGAAGAAAGGTGAAAAATGGGGAAAAAATGGGGATTTTGGGAAATTTTGGGGGAATTTTGGGAAATTTTTAATAATTTGGGAATTTTAGGGATTTTTGGGGAAAATTTTGAGGGGATTTTGGGGAATTTTGTTCAATTTTGGGGGATTTTTGGGGAAATATTTGGGATTTTTGGGCGTAATTTTGGGAGATTTTTGGGCAAATATTTTGGATTTTTGGGTTTTTTTTGGAGGTAATTTGGGAAAATTCTGGGAATTTTCACAGGATTTGTAAATTTTGGGGGAATTTTGGAGAAATGTGGAATGGGGATTTTGGGAAATTTTGGGGGAATTTTGGGAAATTTTTAATAATTTGGGAATTTTAGGGATTTTTGGGGAAAATTTTGAGGGGATTTTGGGGAATTTTGTTCAATTTTGGGGGATTTTTGGGGAAATATTTGGGATTTTTGGGGGTAATTGTGGGGGATTTTTGGGGTTTTTTTGGAGGTAATTTGGGAAAATTCTGAGAATTTTCACAGGATTTGTAAATTTTGGGGGAATTTTGGAGAAATGTGGGATTTTGGGGATTTTTTGGGGAGATTTTGTAGAGTTTTTTTTGGTTTTTGGGGATGTTTTTGGGGAATTTTGTTGGATTTTTTGGGGACATTTTGGAAAATTTGAGGGCATTTTGGGGAATTTTGTTAAATTTTGGGGCATTTTCGGGCAAATATTTTGGATTTTTGGGGAATTTTTGGGGGTAATTTCGGAAAATTTGGGGAATTTTCAGAGGAGTTGTATTGAGGGGATTTTGGGGAATTTTGTTCAATTTTGGGGGATTTTTGGGGAAATATTTGGGATTTTTGGGCGTAATTTTGGGAGATTTTTGGGCAAATATTTTGGATTTTTGGGTTTTTTTTGGAGGTAATTTGGGAAAATTCTGGGAATTTTCACAGGATTTGTAAATTTTGGGGGAATTTTGGAGAAATTTGGGATTTTGAGGATTTTTTGGAGAATTTTGTCGGATTTTTTGGGGACATTTTGGAAAATTTGAGGGCATTTTGGGGCATTTTCGGGCAAATATTTTGGATTTTTGGGGAATTTTTGGGGGTAATTTCGGAAAATTTGGGGAATTTTCAGAGGAGTTGTAAATTTTGGGGGAATTTTGCAGCATTTTAGGGATTTTTGGGGATTTTTTGGGGGAGATTTTGTGGAATTTTTTATGTTTTTAAGGATTTTGTTAGGAATTTTTGTCCTTTTTTTGGGAATTTTTGGAAAATTTGAGGGTATTTTGTTAAATTTTGGGGCATTTTCGGGCAAATATTTTGGATTTTTGGGGAATTTTTGCGGTTAATTTGGGAAAATTTGGACAATTTTTAGAGGATTTGCAAATTTTGGGGGAATTTTGGAGAATTTTGGGATTTTCGGAATATTTTTGGGGATATTTTGTGGCAGGTTTTTTGGTTTTAGGGATAATTTTTGGGGGGAAATTTTGGAAAGTTTGAGGGGATTTTGGGAAAGTTTGGGGATATTTTGGTGGAAATTTTGTGGATTTTTTTTATTTTTAGGGATTTTTTTGGGAATTTCTTTACATTTTTGGGGAATTTTTGGAAAATTTGGGGGAATTTATATGAATTTTGGAATTGTGGGAATTTTTGTGGTTTTTTGGGAGGATTTTGGCGGAATTTTTTTACTTTTTTTTGGGAATTTTTGGGAGTGTTTTATGAAATTTGAGGCGATTTTTGGGAATTTTGGGGATTTGGGTACTTGGGGAATTCTGGAATTTTGGGGTTGGATTTGGGTGAAAATTCTGGGATTTTGGGGGGAAAACTCTGGGATTTTTGGGGAAATTTTGGGAATTTTGAGGGGATTTCAGGGGAAATTCTGGATTTTGGGGGGATTTAGAGAAAATTCTGGAATTTTGGGGAGAAAATCTGGAATTTTGGGGACTGAATTGGGCAAAAATTGTGGGATTTTGGGAGAAAAACCTGGGATTTTGTGGGAAAATTCTGGAATTTTGGGGGGAAAACTTGGGATTTTGGTGAAAGAATTCTGGAATTTTGGGACTGAATTGGGCGAAAATTCTGCAATTTCGAGGAGGATTTTGGGGAAATTCTGGATTTTGGGGGGATTTAGAGAAAATTCTGGAATTTTGGGGGGAAATTCTGGAATATTGGGGGGAAAACTTGGGATTTTGGGGGAGAATTCTGGAATTTTGGGGTGAAATTCTGGAATTTTGGGGTGAAATTCTGGAATTTTGGGGGGAAAACTTGGGATTTTGGGAAAGAATTATGGAATTTTGGGACTGAATTGGGCAAAAATTCTGGGATTTCGAGGAGGATTTTGGGGAAATTCTGGATTTTGGGGGGATTTAGAGAAAATTCTGGAATTTTGGGGGGAAATTCTGGAATATTGGGGGGAAAACTTGGGATTTTGGGGGAGAATTCTGGAATTTTGGGACTGAACTGGGCAAAAATTCTGGGATTTTGTGGGAAAATCTTGGAATGTCAGGGAGATTTCGGGAAAATTTTGGAATTTTGGGGGCAAAACCCTGCAATTTTGGGTGGATTTTGGGTAAATTTTGGGGCGTTTTGTTCTGTTTTCCTTCCCTTTCCCATCATTCCAGTATGATGTAACTTCCCTCCCCCCGCCCCAATTTTTGGGGTCCCGAACCCCATTTTTGGGGGTCCCCAGCCCCATTTTGGGGACGCCCCGAGTGATTTTGGGGCTCCCCCTCCCCGAATTTGCAGAGTGGCGCGAGGCCCAGGCCACGCACGAGGCCGAGCAGCGGCAGTGGCGCCTCAGGAACCACCTGCAGCTGGCAGCCAAAGGTGACCAAAACCCCCCAAAACCCCCCAAAAAAACCCCGGAGACCCCTCCCCAAATTCCAATTATTTCCATTTTCCAGGTCCTCTCCGCCAAACTTTCGCCCAAAACCCCCTGAGCCCCCCCAAAACGGCGCCCACAGAGCCCCAAAAGAGGCCCTGGAAGGACACGCTGGGCTGAGGGGGGGAGGGGGCGACCCGGAAAATAAAAAAACGCGCGAACGGAGACCCCAGACTCATTTATTTTGGGGGAAAATCGGGTGGGTTTGGGGTATTTTGGGCGGTTGGGGATGCCGTAGTAAAATGGCGGCGCCGTGTGAGGAGAGGAGCGTTCCGCAAAATGGCGGCACGCTGGTGGTTTTGCCGTACAAAATGGCGGTCGCGCATGCCCAGAGCGGGCGCGTGTTGCAATTCAAAATGGCGTACGCGTTGTTTGCCGTACAACATGGCGGATTTATGAAGTTTGCCGTACAGTATAGCGGGGGCGCATGCGCATAGGTAGAAACAGCGCTTAATGGCGCTCGCGCAATAAAGGGATGAACGGGTGTTTTGCCGTACAAAATGGCGGCTCGCTACGGTTTTACAGCCAGACAATGACGACCGCGCATGCGCTAAAGAAAGGAAACAATTTGCCGTACAAGATGGCGGCCGCGCATGCGCAGAAATGCGAGACGGCGTTTTCCTGTACAAAATGGCGGCGAAAGTAGCGATTAAAAAGGATAAAAACATTAAAAATTAGATTAAAAACTCCCAAAATCACAGGATTTTTTTACCAAAATTCCCTAAAATTGCATTAAAAGGGGGTGGATAGAAGAGGTTTTGTAGGTTCCGTGAAGAGGGACATTAAAATATCCCCAAAAATCATTAATTTTTAAAAATGAAGTCTTTAAAAGAATCAAAAGTATTTTTTAAAGCCCTAAAAAAGCGTCAGGAATAGTTTAAAGAGTCAGAAACTCTACCAAAAAATCCTTAAAAAGAATCAAACTCCAGGAAATTCCCTAAAAATAATCAAACCCTGGAAAAGTCTCAAACTCTACAAAAAAAAAAAAAACCGTGAAAAGCCTCAAATCAAAACGAAACCCTAAAAAAGTCCCCAAATCTATAAAATACCTCTCAAAAACTCCAAAATTAAAAACAAAGTCATAAAAAGACTAAAACTCCGCAAAAAAGCCCCGAAAAAGCCTCAAAATCCCACAAAAAAAAAAAAAAAACTAAAAAAGCCCCAGCAAAAAATAAAAGTAAAAAGCATGAAAAGCAAGAAAAAACCCCAAAATACCACACAAAATAAAAATAAAACTCTAAAAGCGCCTCAAGTTCCAAAAAAATCCCTTAAAAGAATTAAATTACACCAAAAAGAACCCGAGAAAATCCCAAAATAAAAAATAAAAAGTGCAAAAGCCGCGAAAAAAATTCTTTAAATCCCCTCAGCCTCAAAATGGCGGCGCTTCCGCTTCCGTCCGTACAAGATGGCGGCGCTCTTATCCCCTCAGAGCGGCCATTACAAAATGGCCGTTCATTTGACGGTCGTTCCGTACAACATGGCGGCAACGGAAAAGCTATGCCCGTGCGTGCTGACGTCACTTCCTGCGGCGTGCAAGATGGCGGCGCGCAAGGCTCTCCGGCTCGGTGCGTCCCGGGAAGGCCCCCGGAGGGCTCCTGAGGGGTGGGGGAGGGGCGG
>NW_024505461.1:0-348 GCF_017590055.1 Onychostruthus taczanowskii | reverse complement strand
CCCTCCCCCCAGTTTTGGGGTTTTCCCCCCGATTTTTTTGGGTTTTCCCCCCAATTTTCTGGGTTTTTCCCCCAATTTTTGAGTTTTTCCCCACAATTTTTGAGTTTTTCTCCCCCAAATTTTGGGATTTTCGCCTTCCCCGCCCCCAAATTTTCCGGTATTTTCCCCCTCCCTCCCAAATTTCGGCTTTTTTCCCCTCTTCCCCCCCAAATTTTGGCTCTTTTCCGCTTCCACGCCCCCAAATTTTCAGCTTTTTTCCCCTTTCTCCCTCCAAAATTTTGGTTCTTTCCCCCCCTCACCCCCCCACGAATTTCGCCTTTTTTTCCTTTCCCCCCAAAATTTTGGTCA
>NW_024505460.1:0-348 GCF_017590055.1 Onychostruthus taczanowskii | reverse complement strand
CCCCCCCTGCACCCCCATCCCCACCCAATCCCACCCACCCCGGGGGGGGGCAGTGCCTCGGTGGAGCCCCCTGCTCTGGCTGGGGTGGCTTAAAGGAGCCCAGGGAGCTGCTGGTGCCACCCACGGGTGGGCCCCGGGTGGGGGGGTTCCTGTGGAGTGGGGAGGGGTCAGGTTTGACCCCCGCCTCTGCCCGTGGGGGTGGGGCACCCGTGGGGGTGGGGCAGCTGCGTTTGCCTCTGTGCTCAGCCACGTGTGGCACGTACAGGTGTCCGTGCCTCCGTGCACACCTGTGCTCCGTGTATGGGTCACTGCACAGCCCCGGGTCTGGTCACGCCTGTGTCCGGTCAC
>NW_024505459.1:0-349 GCF_017590055.1 Onychostruthus taczanowskii | reverse complement strand
GGCAGTTTTGGGGCAGTTTTGGGGGTGGCCTCCTGTCCTCTCCGGGATTTTTTCCCGGGATTTCCCTCTGGGATTTCCTTTGCCCCATGCTCCCCCTCTCCCCGTTTTGGGGCCGATCCTGAGGAAATGAGGCGGGGGTGGCGCTGCCCTGTGGGGTCCCCGGGGTCCCCTCGGTCTGTGCCTGTCCCTGTCACCCCCTTATCTCCCCCTCACCCCCCTTATCTCCCCTTATCTCCCCTTATCTCCCCCTGTCCCCGACTCCTGTGGGTTCCGTGGTCAGCGACCGTTGGGGCCGTGCTTGGGGTCATGGGGGGGTTGGGGCTGTGGTTTGGGGTGTTTGGAGCCGGGT
>NW_024505458.1:0-349 GCF_017590055.1 Onychostruthus taczanowskii | reverse complement strand
TCCAGCACTTCCCAAATCCATTTATCCCAGGGAACAGGAGAGGGCTCTGCTTTTCCTGCAAGGAATATTTCCCTTGGGAGGCAGGGATGGCTCTGCTCGAGGCTCCTCTGGCTGTTGGTGTTTCCTTCTGCTCAGAAATATTGGTTTGGGTTTCTTGTTTTTAATTTTTCACTTTAGGACTTGATCAAAATCCCATTTAATTCAGTCCAAGCTTTCCTGTTGACTTCAGCTGGATTCCTGCTGCAGGATCAGAGGGAAGGGTCTGGTTTAAAAGGATGCTGAGCTTTGGGGGGCTGATCAATACCAGAAATTCTGATCAATACCAATATATAATGTAATATAATGTAAT
>NW_024505457.1:0-349 GCF_017590055.1 Onychostruthus taczanowskii | reverse complement strand
CAGGGCCCCTCCCCCACCTGCAGCCGCTCCAGAGTCTCCGCCGCCATCGCCTCGGCCGCCGCCATTTTTCCCGCGCTCGGCGCTGATTGGCCGCCCCTTTCCCGCCCCTCTCTCTGATTGGCTCTGCTCCCCAGGCCCGCCTCCGCTACGCGCGCTGTTATTGGACGGCGCTCTGCGGGGCCTCGGCCAATCAGAGTGCGTTACGCCGAAAAGAGGCGCGGCATTGGGCGGGGCTCGCGGTTAAGCCACGCCTCTCGCGGTGCCTCTCGGCCAATGGGAGCGGGCGCTGCGGTCGCGTGCCCCCGGAAGTGCTCTGCGCGTGCGCGCCCCCGCGGCCGCCGCCGCCTCC
>NW_024505456.1:0-349 GCF_017590055.1 Onychostruthus taczanowskii | reverse complement strand
TAGAACTTTATTTGTACCTTTGGCTGGCTAGTTATAAATTTGTCTAACAGCTTTTATCCTTAAATAATATATCTGCACAATTCTGGATAACTGAGAACACAATTTTAGTTGTGTTTGCCAGTGTCGAAAGGGAAAGTTCTGCGCTGTCGTGGCTCAGCAGCAGCAGAGGTGACTTCTCTGATGTATATTGTGTTCTTAGCTGGTGTATAATTTAGGGAAAACTCTCGGTCCAGCAGCATCGGAGTGATTGGGACAGCAGCACCACTTCCGTGTATGAGGTCTCTGGGAACTCCTGGTGACGCATTTCTCAGACCCACCCCCGTGTCGTTGGGATGGGCAGGTACATCCC
>NW_024505455.1:0-349 GCF_017590055.1 Onychostruthus taczanowskii | reverse complement strand
CAGGTACTGCAAAACCAACAGCTTGAAGAGAAACTCTGGAACTCCACGCTGCACCTATCACAAGAAGAGATAGCAAGGCACTTCCTCTTTATTTATCCATCACAACTGCACAGAAGCACAGAACAGCTGAGGGTGGGAAGGCTCTCTGCTCAAAGCAGGCCCAGCTAGAATAGGCCAGGGCCACATTCAGTCAGGTTTTTAATGTATCCAAGGTGGAGACTCTACAGTTTCTCTGGGCAACTGCTCCAGAGTTCAATCACCTTTATGGTATTTGTGTTACTTACAAAATAATGTGAGAACACATGCCAGGGAAATGGCTGATTGAGAAACAAGAGCTTTAAAGAAAGCT
>NW_024505454.1:0-349 GCF_017590055.1 Onychostruthus taczanowskii | reverse complement strand
CCCAAAACCTCCCCAAAATTCCCCCAACCCCCCCAGAATCCCCCCAAAACCACCGTGGGGGGGTGTCAGGGGGGGTCAGGGGTTTCCCCCATTTTGGGTCGGGGGTTACCCCATTTGGGGTCCCCAATTTGGGGTCGGGGGATCCCCATTTAGGATCAGGGGGGTTCCCCAGTTTGGGATTGAGGTTCCCCAGTTTGGGGTCAGGGGTTCCCCCCAGTCTGGGGTCGGTTCCCCATTTGAGGGTCAGATGTCCCCCCTAATTTGGGGACAGGGGGCCCCTCACTTTGGGTTGGGGGTTTCCCAACTTGGGGTCCGTTCCCGTTTTGGGGTCCCGGCGGGGGGCGGTACC
>NW_024505453.1:0-349 GCF_017590055.1 Onychostruthus taczanowskii | reverse complement strand
CCTCCCTCACCTTTTTGCCCCCGTCTCTCACAATTTTGCCCCCCCAGACCCCGCCGAAGCCCCCCAGCTGCCCCCTGGCTACTCCTCCAAGGTGAAGAAGGTGCACTCGCAGGGAGGCTACGGCTCACAGGGGTGAGACCCCGACCCCGGGGGGGCCACTCAGGGGGGGTCCCACGTGTGTCCCCCACCCCCCCGAACCCCCTTTGTGGCCCCCTCCCCAGGTACAGGTACGAGTGGAAGGCGGAGGAGGCGCGCAAGAACCTGCTGAGGACCCACACCACGTCAGCCAGCGCCCGCGCCCTGTTCCAGCTGGCACGGCAGGTCTGGGGGCTTTGGGGGGGGTCTGGGG
>NW_024505452.1:0-349 GCF_017590055.1 Onychostruthus taczanowskii | reverse complement strand
GTGGAGGCAGAAGGTGTCTGGTTCAGCAGGTGTCTGCCCAACTGTCCAATTGTACGTATAGTGTTTATGTGTCCAGATGGACATACAATGTCCAACTGTCCAGCTGTACGTACAATGTCTGTGTCCTGCTGGACGTACACTGTCCATCTGTCCAGCTGTACGTACAATGTCCATCTGTCCAGCTGGACACTCCCCTGTTCTTCTGTCCATCTGACCGATCCACCATCCCCATTCCCAGCTGAACCGCTCCTGTTGGTCTGTCCAGCTCCGTCCATCAGCGTGGCCATGCCTGTGTCCAGCTGTCCGTCCATCTGGACACTGTACATCCAGCCGGACACACGGACGTTGT
>NW_024505451.1:4484-12987 GCF_017590055.1 Onychostruthus taczanowskii | reverse complement strand
ATGAGGGAAAATGGGGTTAAAATGGGGAAGAAATGGAGAAAAATGGGGGTGAAAATGGGGGGAAAATGGGGTTAGAATGGGATAAAATGGGGAAAAAATGGGAAAAAATGGGGTTCAAATGAGATTCAATGATAAAAATGGGATAAAAATGGTTAAAAATGGGATTAAAATCGTTAACAATGGGATTAAAGTGGTTAAAAATGGGATTAAAATGGCTAAAAATGGGATAAAAATGGTTAAAAATGGGATTAAAATCGTTAACAATGGGATTAAAGTGGTTAAAAATGGGATTAAAATGGCTAAAAATGGGATAAAAATGGTTAAAAATGGGATTAAAATCGTTAACAATGGGATTAAAGTGGTTAAAAATGGGATTAAAATGGCTAAAAATGGGATAAAAATGGTTAAAAATGGGATTAAAATCGTTAACAATGGGATTAAAGTGGTTAAAAATGGGATTAAAATGGCTAAAAATGGGATAAAAATGGTTAAAAATGGGATTAAAAGGGTTAAAAATGGGATTAAAAGGGTTAAAAATGGGGTTAAAAATGGGGTAAAAATGGGATTAAAATGGGTAAAAAATTGGATAAAAAGGGTTAAAAATGGGATTAAAATGGTTAAAAATGAGGGAAAATGGAGTGAAAATGGGAAAAAATGGGCAAAAATGGGATAAAAATGGTTAAAAATGGGATTAAAATCGTTAACAATGGGATTAAAGTGGTTAAAAATGGGATTAAAATGGCTAAAAATGGGATAAAAATGGTTAAAAATGGGATTAAAAGGGTTAAAAATGGGATAAAAATGGGGTTAAAATGATAAAAAAATTGGATTAAATGGGGGAAAATGGGTAAAAAATGAGCAAAAAAGGGTTAAAAGGGGTAAAAATGGGGTTAAAATGATAAAAAAATTGGATTAAATGGGGGAAAATGGGTAAAAAATGAGCAAAAAAGGGTTAAAAGGGGTAAAAATGGGGTTAAAATGGGTAGGGTATGCAAATGAGATGAAAATGGTATTCAAATGAGATGAAAATGAGATAAACATGAGGGAAATGGGGGTGAAATGGAGGAAATTATATTAAAATGAGATGAAAATGGGTAAAAAATGGGGAAAATCGGTCAAAAATGGGATTAAAGAGGATTAAAAAGTGTGATATTCAAATGAGATTAAAATGAGACACAAGGTTTTAAAATGAGGTTAAAATGGCATTAAAATGGGGAACATGGTATTAAAATGAGATTAAAATGAGACACAAGGTTTTAAAATGAGGTTAAAATGGCATTAAAATGGGGAACATGGTATTAAAATGAGATTAAAATGAGGGAAAAGAGGCTAAAATGAAGGAAATGGCATGCAAATGAAATGAAAACGGCATTAAAATGAGGAACATGGTATTCAAATGAGATTAAAATGAGACACAAGGTTTTAAAATGAGGTTAAAATGGCATTAAAATGGGGAACATGGTATTAAAATGAGATTAAAATGAGGGAAAAGAGGCTAAAATGAAGGAAATGGCATGCAAATGAAATGAAAACGGCATTAAAATGAGGAACATGGTATTCAAATGAGATTAAAATGAGACACAAGGTTTTAAAATGAGGTTAAAATGGCATTAAAATGGGGAACATGGTATTAAAATGAGATTAAAATGAGGGAAAAGAGGCTAAAATGAAGGAAATGGCATGCAAATGAAATGAAAACGGCATTAAAATGAGGAACATGGTATTCAAATGAAATTAAAATAGGGTTAAAAAGGGTTTAAAAAGGGAAAAATGGGAAATAAAATTGAATTAAATGGGATTAAAATGAAGAACAAAGGATTAAAATCGGAAAAATGGGAAATAAAATTGAATTAAAGAGGATTAAAATGGGCAGAGTGATATTCAAATGAGATTAAAATGAGGCACAAGGTATTAAAATGAGGTTAAAATGGGATTAAAATGAGGAAAATGGTATACAAATGAGATTAAAATGGGATTAAAATGAAGAACAAAGGGTTAAAATGGAATTAAAAAGGGAAAAATGGGAAATAAAATTGATTTAAATCGGATTAAAATGGGCAAAGTGATATTATAATGAGACTAAAATGAGATTAAAATGAGGGAAATGAGGCTAAAATGAAGGAAATGGCATGCAAATGAGATGCAAACGGCATGCAAATGAGATTACAACGGGATTTAAACGAGGGAAATGGGGTCAAGATAAAGAAAATGGGATTCAAATGAGATGTAAATGGTATGCAAATGAGGAAGGCGGGGTTTCCAGACTCACCGCAGGCCACGGGCACCAGGCGGGGCGGGACGTAGCGCCGCCCTCCCCCCAGCCCCGGGGCTTTGGCTCCGCCCCCTTGGCCTTCCTCGCCCTCATCCTCCTCCTGAAGGACACGCCCGCTCAGGCCACGCCCACAACCCAACCCCCTTAAACCACGCCCATTTAACCCCACCCATTCATTCACAAAGCCCCACCCCTTTTACCCTTAAGCCACGCCCACTTTTACCTTTAAGCCCACCCCTTTTAACCCCTTCAACCCCACCCACAGATCCCTTGAAACCCCACCCCTTTTCCCCTTAAGCCACGCCCCTTTTTGCCATTAAACCACGCCCAATCTCATTTAAGCCCCGCCCACTCCAACACCTCAAGCCCTTAAGCCACGCCCACCATTTAACCCCTTAAGCCCCACCCCTTTTGCCCTTAGGCCACGCCCATTTTCCCATACCAGCTCATTAATTATTGAAGCCACACCCACAAGCCACGCCCCAAATCAATTGAAGCCCCGCCCACCTGCCCAACCAACCCCTCCCATAACACAATGAAGCCACGCCCACTCCCCATATAAGCCCCACCCACTTAACCCCTTAAACCCCACCCATTTTCACCTTAAGCCACACCCACTTTGCCTTTTAGGCCCTTCAAGCCCCACCCATTTAAAGCCACGCCCACACCCTGAAGCCCCTCCCATTCCCCCTTAAGCCCCGCCCTCACCTGCGCCGCCATGTTGGAGGGGGCGGGGCGGAAGCTCAGCGGATCCTCGGCACCTGGGGGGGTGATTGACAGCTGTCAATCGAACGGGGTGATGGCAGAGGGAGGGGTGGGGCTTAGAGGGGGCGGGGCTCGCACTGACCACGCCCTCCCGAGGCCGCCGCCCTCAGCAGCTTCTCCAGGTGGTACTTGAGGCGCTGCTCCAGGGGGCGGAGCTTCTCCAGCACCTGCGAAAGGGGCGGGGCTTCGGCTGGGGGCGGGGCCAGGCGACAACACGCTCCAAAAATCCCAAAATTTCCCCCAAAAAATCCCAAAATTTCCAACCTGGATCCCAAAATTTGCCCAAAATTCCACCCAGGATCCCAAAATCCTCCAAAAAACCCAAAATTCCCCCAAAATTTCCCTCCAAAATGCCAAAATTCCCCCAAAATTCCCATCCAGGAGCCCCAAAATTTCCCTCCAGAATCCCAAAATTCCCCAAAAATCCCAAAATTTCCCCCAAAAAAGTCCCAAAATTTTCATTCAGGATCCCAAAACTTGCCCAAAATTCCATCCAGGATCCCAAAATCCTCCAAAAAACCCGAAATTCCCCCAAAATTTCCCTCCAAAATGCCAAAATTCCCCAAATTTTCTGAGCTGGATCCCAAAATTTCCCCAAAATTCCATCCAGGAGCCCCAAAATTCCCCCAAAATTTCCACCCAGAATCCCAAAATTCCCGAAAATTCCCCCAAAAATCCCATCCAGGATCCCAAAATTCCCCAAAAAATTCCATCCAGGATCCCAAAATTCCTCCAAAATTTCCACCCAGAATCCCCAAATTCCCCGAAATTCCAGGACCCCCCCCACCCAAATCCCCCCCCAAAATCCCCCCAGATTTCCCCAAAATCCCCCTGGGACCCCCCAGACTCCCCCTCCTCACCACTCTGGTCTCCAGCAGCCGCTCCAGGGCCCCCCCCGAGTTTTTGAGGGAGCCCCCCCGGGTTTTGGAGCAGACGAGCAGGGCCAGGTCCTGCAGGTAACTCAGGAGCGCCTGCGAGCGCACCTGCAGCAGCGACACCCCCTGCTGGACGGGAGGACCGGCTGGAGGAGCCCGGAAAACCCCAAATTCCACCCCAAAATTTGGCCAAATTTAACACAAATTAGGCCCCAGCAGAGGCGCTCCCTAGTGGATGGGAGGACTGGCTGGAGGAGCCCGGAAAACACCAAATTTCACCCCAAAATTTGACCCAAATTAACCAGAATTAGCAATCAGCAGAGGCGCCCCCTAGCAGATGGGAGGACTGGCTGGAGGACCCCTAAAAACCCCCAAAATTGCCCCAAAAATTCTTAAAACTCGCCCGAATTTCAGCCTCAGCAGAGGCGCCCCCTAGTGGACGGGAGGACCCATGGGAGGACCCCGGAAAACCCCAAATTTCACCCCAAAATTCGACCCAAATTAACCCGAATTAGCAACCAGCAGAGGCGCCCCCTAGTGGATGAGAGGACTTGCTGGAGGACCCCGGAAAACCCCAAATTCCACCCCAAAATGTGACCCAAATTAGCAATCAGCAGAGGCGCCCCCTAGCGGATGGGAGGACTGGCTGGAGGACCCCTAAAAACCCCAAATTTCACCCTAAAATTCGACCCAAATTAACCCGCATTAGCAACCAGCAGAGGCGCCCCCTAGCAGATGGGAGGACTGGCTGGGGGACCCCTAAAAACCCCCAAAATTGCCCCAAAAATTCTTAAAACTCGCCCGAATTTCAGCCTCAGCAGAGGCGCCCCCTAGTGGACGGGAGGACCCATGGGAGGACCCCGGAAAACCCCAAATTTCACCCCAAAATTCGACCCAAATTAACCCGAATTAGCAACCAGCAGAGGCGCCCCCTAGTGGATGAGAGGACTTGCTGGAGGACCCCGGAAAACCCCAAATTCCACCCCAAAATGTGACCCAAATTAGCAATCAGCAGAGGCGCCCCCTAGCGGATGGGAGGACTGGCTGGAGGACCCCTAAAAACCCCCAAAATTGCCCCAAAAATTCTTAAAACTCGCCCGAATTTCAGCCTCAGCAGAGGCGCCCCCTAGTGGACGGGAGGACCCATGGGAGGACCCCGGAAAACCCCAAATTTCACCCCAAAATTCGACCCAAATTAGCAATCAGAAGAGGCGCCCCCTAGCGGATGGGAGGACTGGCTGGAGGACCCCAAGAACCCCCAAATTCACCTCAAAATTTGCTCAAATTTACCCCGAATTTTGGTCTAAAGAGAGGGCGCCCCCTGCTGGACAGGAGGACTGGCTGGAGGACCCCAAAAAATCCCTAAATTCACCTCAAAATTTGACCCAAATTAACCCGAATTTTGGTCTAAAGAGAGGGCGCCCCCTGCTGGACAGGAGGACTGGCTGGAGGACCCCAAAAAACCCCAAATTCACCCCAAAATTTGGCTTAAAAATTGCTTAAGATCCCCCCAAAAAACCTTCAAGGACCCCTCCAAAAAATCCAGGAACCTCAAAATCCCTTCAAAGACCCCAAAATCCCCTCAGGGATCCCCAAATTCCCCAAAAAACTCCCGAAATCCCCTCAGAACCCCCCCAAAATCCCCTCAGGATCCCAAAATCTCCTCAGAATTACCCAAAAGTCCCAAAATCCCCTCAGAAACCCCCAAATCCCCTCAGGATCTCCCAAAACCCCTCAGGGATCCCCCCCAAAAAACCAGGGAACCCCAAAATCTCTTCAAAGATCCCAAAATCCCCTCAGGATCCCCTGAAATCCCCTCAGGGACCCCCAAATCTCCTCAGAAGTTCCCCAAATCCCTTTAAGATCCCCCCAAAAAAACCCCCTCAGGACCCCCCATTCCTCCTCAAGGACCCCAAAATCCCCTCAGGGACCCCTCGAGAACCCGAAATCTCCTCAGAACTCCCGAAAAGCTCCCCAAAAATCCCCTCAAGACCCCCCAGAAACACCTCAAAATCCACAAACGCCTCTCAGAACACCCAAAATCCCCTCAAGGAACCCCAAAATCCCCTCACGATTCCTTCCCAAAATCTCAAATCCCCTCAGGATCTCCCAAAACCCCTCAGGGATCCCCCCCAAAAAACCAGGGAACCCCAAAATCTCTTCAAAGATCCCAAAATCCCCTCAGGATCCCCTGAAATCCCCTCAGGGACCCCCAAATCTCCTCAGAAATTCCCCAAATCCCTTTCAGATCCCCCCAAAAAAACCCCCCCAGGACCCCCCATTCCTCCTCAAGGACCCCAAAATCCCCTCAAGGACCCCTCAACAACCCGAAATCTCCTCAGAACTCCCGAAAAGCTCCCCAAAAATCCCCTCAAGACCCCCCAGAAACACCTCAAAATCCACAAACCCCTCTCGGAACACCCAAAATCCCCTCAGGGAACCCCAAAATCCCCTCACGATTCCTTCCCAAAATGCCCCCGGTACCTCCTTGGTCTCCAGCTGCCCTCCCCTCACTTTCCGCAGCATCTCTCGCCCGTGCGCCGCCACTTCCGCCGCCTGGAGAGGCCCAAAAGGATGATTTTGGGGGAATTTGGAGCTTTTTGGGGGTTTTTGGGTTGTTTTTTTAAGGTCTTACCTGCGCTCGCAGCGCCTCCAGCAGCGCGACCGCTTCGGACGCCGCCATGTTGGAAATGAGCGTGAGGGGAAAGGGCAGCGGCCAATCAGAGCGCGAGAAGCGCTAAGAAATCCCGCCCACAGCCGGAAAAGCGGGAATGAACGATTGACAGGCTAGCAAACCAATCAGAGCGCCGAAACGAGAGTAACTGACCAATGGAAAAAGAGGAAGGCGGGAAAACACGCGACCCGCCTTAAAGAGGGAGCTTGGCCAATAGCAAGGCGAGATTTCATGATTGACAGGTCCGGCGGCCAATAGGAATCGAGAATTTACTCACAAGCGCTTCCAACACTTCGGAGTTTCCAGCGACCCCAAAAATTCCAATTTTTTCGCCCCCAAAATTCAATTTTTTCGCCCCAAAAATCCCCTTTTATCACCCAAACCCCTCCAAATTATACCCACGGTCACAGAAATTCAATTTATTCCCCCAAATCCCCTGCTCGGCCATAATTTTTAAAAAATTTTTGTTGATTTTCACCCAAATTTCTCCTGGAATTTCCACATTTTGAAGCAGAATTTTCACCTTTTTCCACCAAAAATCCCCAAATTTTCACCAAATTCTAATTCCATTCAAACTTTCCCGAGTTTATTCCAAACTTGCCCTGATTTTCACCCAAAATTTCTAATTTTTCACCCAAATTTCCCCCCGTTTTCTACCTAAAATTTCACATTTTTGACCGAAATCCCCCCATTTTTTACCCCCAAAATTCCACATTTTTGACCTAAAAAAATTCCACATTTTCCACCCAAATTCCCACATTTTCTGCCCCAAAATTCCACATTTTTGACCCAATCTTTCCACGTTTTTTACACACTTTCCCCCCATTTTCTACCCAAATTTTCCACATTTTTAACCTAAAAATTCCAATATTTTAACCCAAAATCCCCCATTTTTCCCAATTAAAATCCAACATTTTTCTCCCAAATTCCCCCATTTTCCCCCCCCAAAATTCCCCATTTTTGACCCAAATTCCCCCATTTTCCACCCAATCTTTCCATATTTTTAACACAATTTTTCCCCCCAAAATTCTGTATTTTTGACCCAAATGTCCCAGGATTTTGACCTAAAAATTCCCCATTTTTGACCCAAACTTTCCACCAAAATTCCACATTTTTGAACTAAAAAATTCCACATTTTTGACCCAAATTTTTCCCCAAAATTCCACATTTTTTCTCCCCAAAATTCCCCACTTTTTCTCCCGAAAATTCTCCATTTTTTACTCCAAATTCCCCCATTCCCCCCAATATTTCCCTATTTTTAACCCAATTCCCCACCATTTTTAACCCCCAAAATTCCCCATTTTTGACCCAAATCCCCCCATTTTCCCCCCAATATTTCCATATTTTTAACCCAATTTCCCCATTTTTCCTCCCAAAATTCCCCATTTTTAACCCAAATTCCCCAATTTCTTCCCCATTTCCCCCCCAAATTTCCACATTTTTAACCCAATTCCCCCCCAAATTTCCCCCCAAAATTCCCCATTTTTGACCCAAATTTTCCACATTTTTTACGCAATTTTCCACCAAAATTCCCCATTTTTTCTCCCCAAAATTCCCCATTTTTAACCCAAACTCCCCCATTTTCCCCCCAAAATCCCACATTTTTGACCCAAACCTTCCACATTTTTGACACAATTTCCCCCCATTTTTCTCCCTAAAATCCCACATTTTTGACGTAAATTTCCCAGCATTTTGACCTAAAAATTCCCCTTCTTTTTACCCAAAATTCCCCATTTTTGACCCAAACTCCATTTCCCCCCCAATATTTCCACATTTTTAACCCAATTTCCCCCCATTTTTCCTCCAAAATTCCCCATTTTTAACCCAAACTCCCCCATTTCCCCCCAAAATCCCACATTTTTGACCCAAATTTTCCACATTTTTTACGCAATTTTCCCCCAAACTTCCCCATTTCTT
>NW_024505451.1:0-4113 GCF_017590055.1 Onychostruthus taczanowskii | reverse complement strand
CCAAATCCCCCCCCATCCCCCACAAACTCCAGCACTCCTTCTCCGTTTCCTCCCCTCTTTATTCCCGCCCCCTCGGGGCCGATTTTGGGGCCGTTTCCGCCCATTTCGGGTCCTCAGCGCCGCCGGGGGCTCCGGCTGCGGCTCCGCCTCTTCCTGGACCCACCAGGGGGCGCCCTCTGCCCGGCCCCGCCCCCTCCTGACGACCGCGAGTGGGCGGGGCCTGACCCGGCGGAAGCCCCGCCCCCTCCGGAGGTAGCCCCGCCCCCTCCGGCGGAAGCCCCGCCCCCTTGGCGCTGCCGTTGCTCCTCCTCTTCCTGTTCCTTCCGGCGCCGCTCGCGCTCCCGCGCCCGCGCCGCCCGCTCCGCCTGCTTCTGCAGCAGCTAAATATGCAAATGCATGCTAATGAGGGCCCGCCCACACCCACGTGACATTGGGCTCATCATTTTTGGGGGGTTTGGGGTTTTTCCCCCGAAAAAATCCCGTGAAAATTCGATTTTTTATCGATTTTTTATCGATTTTTCATCAATTTTTCATCAATTTCTCACCCAAAATTCCAAATTTTTTCCATTTTTTCCCCAAAGTTTTTCCTTTTTTTCCAATTTTCCCATTTTTCTCTCATTTCCCCCAAAATTTTTCTGCATTTCCCCAATTTTTCCCCTAAAATTTGATATTTTATCAAATTTTTTATCGATTTTTCACCAATTTTTCAATTTCTCACCCAAAATTCCCAATTTTTTTTTCATTTTTCCCAAAATTTTTACATTTTCCCCCCAATTTTCCCATTTTTCTCCCATTTTCCCCAAAATTTTTCTGCATTTCCCCAATTTTTCCCCTAAAATTCCATTTTTAAATCGATTTTTCATCAATTTTTCACCAATTTTTCATCAATTTCTCACCCAAAATTCCCAATTTTTTTTTCATTTTTCCCAAAATTTTTACATTTTCCCCCCAATTTTCCCATTTTTCTCCCATTTTCCCCAGAATTTTCTGTATTTCCCCATTTTTCTCCTAAAATTCCATTTTTTAATCGATTTTTTATCGATTTTTCACCAACTTTTCATCAATTTTTCATCCAAAATTCCCAATTTTTCCATTTTTTCCCCAAAATTTTTCTGCATTTCCCCAATTTTCCCCCTAAAATTCCATTTTTTAATCGATTTTTCATCAATTTTCCACCCAAAATCCCAAATTTTTTCTACTTTTTTCCAAAATTTTGCCTTTTTTCCCAAATTTCCCCTAATCTTCCCCTTTTTCTTCCATTTTCCCCAAAATTTTTCTGCATTTCCCCAATTTTCCCCCTAAAATTCCATTTTTTAATCGATTTTTCATCAATTTTCCACCCAAAATCCCAAATTTTTTCTACTTTTTTCCAAAATTTTGCCTTTTTTCCCAAATTTCCCCTAATCTTCCCCTTTTTCTTCCATTTTCCCCAAAATTTTTCTGCATTTCCCCAATTTTCCCCCTAAAATTCCATTTTTTAATCGATTTTTCATCAATTTTCCACCCAAAATCCCAAATTTTTTCTACTTTTTTCCAAAATTTTGCCTTTTTTCCCAAATTTCCCCTAATCTTCCCCTTTTTCTTCCATTTTCCCCAAAATTTTTCCCAAATTTCCCCCATTTTTTCCCCTAAAATTCCATTTTTAATCAATTTTTTGTCAACTTTCCCCCCATTTTTCACCCAAAATTCTGAATTTTTTCCACTTTTTTCCAGAATTTTTCCATTTTTTCCCCCAATTTTCCATTTTTTCCCCTTTTTCCCCAGATTTTTCCATATTTCCCCCATTTTTCCCCTAAATTTCCATTTTTTAATCAATTCTTTACCAATTTTTCACCCAAAATTCCAAATTTTTTCTACTTTTTTCCAAAATTTTGCTTTTTTTTCCCCAAATTTCCCCTAATTTTCCCCAAAATTTTTCTGCATTTCCCCCAATTTTTCCCCTATAATTCCCTTTTTTATCAATTTTTATCAACTTTCCCCCCATTTTCCACCCAAAATTCTGCATTTTTTTCCACTTTTTTCCAAAATTTTTACATTTTTTCCCCCCAATTTTCCCCTTTTTCTCCCATTTTCCCAAGATTTTTCTGCATTTCCCCCATTTTTCCCCTAAATTTCCATTTTTTATCAATTTTTCATCAATTTTCCACCCAAAATTCCAATTTTTTTCCACTTTTTCCCAAAATTTTCCCTTTTTCCCCAAATTTTCCCCTTTTTCTCCCATTTTCCCAAGATTTTTCTGCATTTCCCCCATTTTTCCCCTAAATTTCCATTTTTTATCAATTTTTCATCAATTTTCCACCCAAAATTCCAATTTTTTTCCACTTTTTCCCAAAATTTTCCCTTTTTCCCCAAATTTTCCCCTTTTTCTCCCATTTTCCCAAGATTTTTCTGCATTTCCCCCATTTTTCCCCTAAATTTCCATTTTTTATCAATTTTTCATCAATTTTCCACCCAAAATTCCAATTTTTTTCCACTTTTTCCCAAAATTTTTCCTTTTTTTCCAATTTTCCCATTTTTCTCTCATTTCCCCCAAAACTTTTCTGCATTTCCCCAATTTTTCTCCTAAAATTTGATTTTTTATCGATTTTTCATCGATTTTTCACCAATTTTTCATCAATTTCTCACCCAAAATTCCCAATTTTTTTTCCATTTTTCCCAAAATTTTTACATTTTCCCCCCAATTTTCCCATTTTTCTCCCATTTTCCCCAAAATTTTTCTGCTTTTCCCCAATTTTTCCCCTAAAATTTGATTTTTTATCAATTTTTCACCAATTCATCAATTTCTCACCCAAAATTCCCATTTTTTTTCATTTTTCACAAAATTTCCCCTTTTTCCCCCAATTTTCCCCTTTTCCTCCCATTTTCCCCATGTTTTTCCATAATTCCCCCATTTTTCCCCTAAATTTCCATTTTTTATCAATTTTTCATCAATTTTCCACCCAAAAATCCCAATTTTTTTCCACTTTTTTCCAAAATTTTCCCTTTTTTTCCCCAAATTTTCCCATTTTTCTCCCATTTTCCCCAGGTTTTTCCATATTTCCCCCATTTTTCCCATTAAAATTCCATTTTTTATCAATTTTTTCACCAATTTTTCATCAATTTTTCACCCAAAATTCCCAATTTTTCCACTTTTTTCCCAAAATTTTTCCTTTTTTTCCAATTTTCCCATTTTTCTCCAAAATTTTTCTGCATTTCCCCAATTTTTCCCCTAAAATTCCATTTTTTCTTATATTTTCTCACCTTTCCATAATTCCCCTTTAAAATCCCATTTTCCCAATTTTTTTTTCACATTTTTTTTCCCTAAAATTCCCCAAATTTCTCCATCTTTTTTAGCACATTCCCAAAATTTTCCCAAATTCCCTCAATTTTTCCAACACTTGATCCAATTTTGAACAAAAATTTCCAAATTTTCCCCCTAAAAAATCCCAAAAGTCCCATTTTTCTCCCAATTCTGCCCAGCCAAATATGCAAATGTATGCTAATTAGGGCCCGCCCCCAAATCCTCCCAAATTTCATTAAAACCCCAAATTTTCACCCCAAATTTCCCTTAAAATCCTAAGGTTTTACCCAAATTTCCCTAAAATCCCAAATTTTCACCCAAAATTTCCCCAAACTTCTCAAAAGCACCACAAATTTCCCTTAAAATGCCAAATTTTTATTCAAATTTCCCTTGAAATCCGAAATTTTCCCCCAAATTTTCACCCCAAATTTCCCTTAAAATCCTAAGGTTTTACCCAAATTTCCCTAAAATCCCAAATTTTCACCCAAAATTTCCCCAAACTTCTCAAAAGCACCACAAATTTCCCTTAAAATGCCAAATTTTTATTCAAATTTCCCTTGAAATCCGAAATTTTCCCCCAAATTTTCACCCCAAATTTCCCTTAAAATCCTAAGGTTTTACCCAAATTTCCCTAAAATCCCAAATTTTCACCCAAAATTTCCCCAAACTTCTCAAAAGCACCACAAATTTCCCTTAAAATGCCAAATTTTTATTCAAATTTCCCTTGAAATCCGAAATTTTCCCCCAAATTTTCACCCCAAATCCAAATTTTCCACAAAATCTCCACTTTTCACCCAAAATCCTCAAAAATTTCCTCACAATCCCAAATTTTC
>NW_024505450.1:3635064-4126764 GCF_017590055.1 Onychostruthus taczanowskii | reverse complement strand
GTAGGAGACAATCTATGTAACATGTAGCTCATTTTAAGGCTGTGCTGGAAAACTAAGATCTTAGGGGGTTTTTTTTTGCTAGCTAAGAGCCAGTTTTATAGCCATAATGACAGGGGAAACAGTACTGTCAAAGCAGAAATAACAAATGGAACATTTGGTATTTCTTGGCTTTACTATGAATTCTTTACATTCCGACAGCCTGAAAGTCACAGCCTGGCTTCAAATGTCTTCAAAACTACAGAAATACTTTTGTGAAACCCAACACATGAACTTGGTGTCGTCTTCTACATACTTTCAAGGCCTTTAATATACATCTCCTTTATATCCATCCATCTCTCTCCTTTTTTTCCAGAGGAAAAAGTTAATTTTTCTATTCACATGATAGAAGCCAACACTGTAAATTCAGGAATAGAAGAGAAGCCATAACACAGAACTAAATAAATGCAGACAGATTCTAAAATATACAAAAATTATAAGGTGATAAAATACTGTGACTTTTTCATTATAATGATGTAAATCTTTAGACAATGCAAAAAATAAAGTTGTAATTATCTTTCCATAGAAATCAGAATCACATAATTTGTTGAGGCTTCCAAACTCTTCAAGTTGCCTTATTTCACAAGAAGATGAACTTACCACATGGAAGTTGCATTTAATGGAAATAGAGACTGACTTCTAATTGCCCGTTGCAAGTGAGCACTAGAAACTTGTTTTTGCATATTGCAATCTAAATACTGTACTTCTGTGTTACTTTTGATATGATTTATTTTTATATATTATATATTCTTATATAATCTATTTTTATATTATTGTTGTATAAGTTTATATTTTTAATTAATTGTTTATTTTTCTGCTAAAGTATTTAGAAGGAAAGGGGAAGAATTTTTTCTTTCATACTATTTTAATAGCATTATACTAGTCATATTTCTGGTTTGTGTAGTCCAATAATGTTAGCATAATGTTTTAAATAAATACTGAAGCAAACAAAATTGTTTTCTCAAAGGAACTCCTAGCTCCATTAAATGAACATTCTATTCTCTGTAAGTGAGCAGTTTTAAGTGCTCAGGAAGCTCCTAGTGATAAAAAGCTTTCACATGATACCAGTGACTTTGAAAGTAAACAGTGTTGACTTTGATTTTTAGCAACCCAGATAAATTTTGTTTTCCTTGTCTAAGTTGAAAGGATGAGGAACAGATTTTGCTTCAGAAGTTTGCTAATATTCCTTTATACTGTTTCTAGTAGAAATAGACAATTCCTACTACATTCTTCCTATTCTACAAGTCAAATATTCTTGTAGAACACAGCACATCTCATACTGGGCAAATAAATTTTTTTTCCCTTTCTCTAGTTACAGTCTCTCCTTATTCTTACTGGCTTTTTCACAAACATGGTCCAAACCCTACAGACTGAGGTGCAGTCAGGTGCCTACAGTTTGCACATGTCAGAGAGTGGGAGTGGATTTTACTCACTTATTTGGGACATGCTCCTGATAGCGGCAGCCTTGGATTTCTTCTCCTTGCTTTCCTATTTTCTGCAGTGACTCTGTGTGTGTGCAAAACACATGCACAAACAGCAATTCACACTACAGTCCGGGTTTGTGTCCTTCCACATGGGCAACTTGTCAGCTTTGATCCTTGTGAGGATCCTCATGACTCTTTCTAAACAAAAACAATCATTCTGTCATGTCAAAGAAGCTTCTTAGGAGGTAGGGAATCTCTCACTTAGCCATTTTATTTCTAAAAAGTAATAATAGTAATAGAATCCTTGTTTTTGAGGGAAGCGTGGAAAGGATTGAAAAAGATAATGAAGAGTGTTTCTCAAAGCACAGCATCAAAGTATTTTTGCAAAATAAATCCAGAAAGAGAACTGAAAAAAGCACATAAGCAATGGGTTTAGACGTGGGCATCTAAATTCTTTATATCCTAGACAGCTAGGACCTTTACCAAATTTGCCCTAAATACCTGGATGAAGTGTGTCAAGTTTGAATTTAACAGGGCTGGGAGACAGGGCAGAGGAAAACATAAAAATTTATTTCAGAGTCAGGGTCAGGAAGCATCAGGGGCAGGGCAGACTGTGCCAAGAGCATTCCTGATAAAACAAAAACCTACTGTATTCAAGCCAAAACATATGGAGCAAGGAAGAGGAGGTGCTCTTTGCAAGCAAAGCCTAAAGAGGCACTGCTCCTGGATTTAAGGGGCAGCAGTAGATGGGGTAAGAACTAAAATTACTTCTCTGATAATTTAACAAATATTTGATGATCCTTCTCAGAGCAGCAGCGTTTATTGGAAGAACACAGCGCTCAGTGTTTCTTAAGAATAACTCCTTTTTTTCCTATTCTGACCACGTGCTTGATGCTATTTTGGCATAAAGGAAGGTACAGCTCGTGTTCAATCCGTAATTTCTGGTGAACAGAGTTGTGAATCTTGTGACAAGCAGCAGCAATCCAGGTGCTCCAAAGAGAGTTTCTACCCTTTACTCAACATCCTTAATTTCCTACACTAGGGTCTGCAAACAGCACCACAGCACATGACTGAGCCTGAAGGTAAAAGATCCTAGGTCTACTCAGGAATTTGGCTGCTAACAGCCATACTACCTTCTCCAATCTGCTTTCTATTACATTTTATTGTGCTTCACCTTTCACCATATGGATTTGGCTGGCAGCCTAAGGAGCACAGAATTATATTTTTAGGTATGTGGTGAGGTAGCTTCATTGATGATTGGATATTTTGAAATTAAGGTGATCACAAAGATTTCCACAATTTGTTGTTTTTCTGGAATGTATAAAATTAAAACAGCTTTTACCTGAAATACCTTAATGATCTCCACATTGTGTTAAAAATGTTCACTTCATGAACAAAAATATAACTTCTTTATTTTCAGTACATCTAAATTAGCATATGAAGAAAAAAAGATGACTTACATGAAATTTTGACTTCTTTAACTGCACATTGCTGTGATGCCACATGTCAAACAACGTAAATTTAGAGAAAACATCTGCAAGCCACACACCTCATAAAATTGCTGTGCCATTTCACTTGCTGATGCAGAATCATGAAGGAGCAGCACGCCAGGAAAATCACACCCCTCTTAGAAAGAGCCCAATGCATTTTTAAGCCATTGTGGGCAAGTTTGCAATTCACTTTATACCTTCCACACTCAACACAGGATTGACCTTCTGTTAAAGCTTTGCATTAACCTTGATCATCACATTCAATCCCTTCCTCATGCTCTCTCCTGTTACTCTCTTTGGTTTTTCTTCCAAAACAACATCAGCAGCAAATTGGATGTTTTCAGTACCTCAGGTATGATAAAGTTGTAGGAGTTGCTGAGCTGAGCCCCTGCCTGGTCACTTCTTGGCAGCAGGGGTTGTGACAGGAGTCAGCAGAGTTCTGCAGGAGCAAGGAGAGAGCAAAAAGTCCAGTTCCTTTGGAAGGCTTTTTCCTGCAGCATCCCTTGGGAGAAGTCACACTTTTCATTTCCAGCTCTAATAAAACAGCCACGACTTGAGTGTCTGAAGAGAGAAAGCCCTGCAGTAATGCAGGCAGAGCACAGGAAGGGCAAAGAGCTCGGAGCCAGGGCTGGGAGAGGGTTATTGTGGACTTCACTGTGCAGCCAACAGATACGGGGTCAAAAAAGCCAAGTTTATTGAAGTGCATACATATGGGGAAACTCCCAGCTCCAAGAGTGGCATATTAGAACAAATTCTGCAGGCACAATGGGGAGTAAAAGCCACAAGATAGTGATTTCTGCCTCTTCATTTTTAGTGTACTATGTGTTTTTTTCCTTCACTTGAAGGGTTTTTTTTATTTACTGCATATGTGCTGAAATATGTGTGTACTATCTAATATGCTGTTTCTCTCAAAACAGTAATTTAAGATGAATCTCATTAAAGCTCTTCTTCCTGAGCAGATAAACAAAGTGCTAATGTATTTTTAATGAGGTAAGGTGATTTCTTGCTGTGAAAATGGGCCTAGACCTGTAAAAACACCATTTTCTTTCTACCCAATGAGGATAATGATGAGTTTTTATCAATGCATCATTGTCCTATTTGCTGCTGAGACTGACCTAGTGAGCTACATATAAGAACTAGGGACTCCTCTGCCAATAAAGAATTCATTATTGCCCTTCTGAAATTGAAATGTTTCATTGTTTGAATTGCTATGAAGCCATTATCATAAATTTCCACAATCTTGTTTGAATTACAGACTACAATTTTGTCATGTATCTTTTTTTTTTTTTTTTCACTTAGGTTTCCCAACTGTTGTTGCTGATCCCATTCAAAGTGATGCCCACCAGAACTGGGGGGCATTTATTTTTAGGGGGTTTTCTGTGCTGTGAATAATTTCTTGTGCTTGGAACAAAATCTGACTCAAGAAAAAAATGTATTTTGTCATGCTGAAGGAGCTTCTTAGGAAATATAGCATTTCTTACTTAGCAATTTTATTTCTAAAGGGTAATAATAAAATAATAAATTTAAAAATCCTTATTTTGGAGGAAATCCTTGGTTTTCTGTTCCCCCTTGAGGGAAGCATGGAAAGGATTGAAAAAGAGCATGACGAAGGTTTCTCAAAGCATAGCATCACAGTATTTTTAGAAAATAAACCCAGAAATAAAACTGAAACAATACCTGAAATGCAACTTCTGAAATACAGACATTTCCCCACAACTGATTAAAAACAAAAGAAACAAAAAACAAAAAGAGAAACTAAAAACAAAACAAACCAAAACCAACAAAAAACCAAAACAAAACCAACAAAAAAAAACCAAAAAAAAAAAAAAAACCAAAAAAAACAAAACAAAACAAAAAGAGAGGAAGTAAATCTTACCCTTTATCCAAACCCTTCAGAACCTCTTTGGTGCCACTTAACACAGAGCACTCTGGGTACCTTGGGGAATTTCAGTTATTTTTGTGTATTTGACACTTCAGATTGTATTAAAATAAGAAAAAGAAAAAAACAACCAAAAAACATGATTTTGTGTATTTTTTACATCATGCTGAGGTATTTCAAGTTTTATTCCCTGAACTGATTAAATTCATCTCTGACATTAGTATATTATTATTACAATAATGTTTTGGGTTTGGCTTTTATTTGTTTTTTACATTTTAGTCATGGTAACAGTTACGACAGACCTGTTGCAGATTTGTTTTAAAGTTGTCTGTGGGGACTATATTGTCTTTTACATTAAATAAATTCCATGTGTTTATTATTGCCTCGCTAACTTTTAATTTGTGATAACCATTGGATTATTGCTGTACCTAAATCTAGCAAAGCTCTGAAGTACAGAGCTGTCTGATTTTATACAAGGCACTGGAGAAGTTCACATTTATGTAAAATCTCTGCTTTTGGGCACAGCCATGATGCAAGCAGAAACTTCTGAGGAAAAGATAGACCTTTACCAATAGGCATTTAAATTAATGTCTAAATGGCTAATGTGTGTTGTAAAAAAAAAAAAAAAAACAAAAAAAAGAAAAATATCTGAGACAACCTTGGAAACTATTTTCCTTTCATTTCCTATTTGTACAAAAACTGCATCCATAAAATAATTATTGACTCCAAACTGAACCTCAACAAGTGGCAAGAGCAATTTGTGAATTATTGGCACTTAGGTTTTTTCCACTTGGGACTTGTTGTGGAAAGAGATATTTTTAGAAATATCTGAAGCCAATTTATTACTTGCTTGGTAATAACAGATACTGATCTAAGTGTGCAGATTCTAGATGGACAAGGGAAATTTTTAGGAGCATTTAATATCACTGAATGGAGATGAGTTTTGAAGAAAATTGAGCAGTGCCATCTTTTGTTGGAAGAGAATAACTGCAGCACCCAAGTGACAGAATACTTGGGATCACTTTTGGTTTGTGCACACAAATCTCAGGCTTGTTTATCACTAACAAGACAGACTTTTTCTTGCTGAATGCAAGAAAGAACACTTGCTGCATTTGGTGAATTTCTGCTGGGAAGAAGTCAAGAACAAACACTGCTACAAACAAAAGTCAGGACCTACCATTATGCTAGACAGGTATCCTTCTGTAACTGGAAACATTCAGGTGAAATCCATAAGAAGAGGTTCTCTCTTTTCTATACTAAAGACAATGCATTCGAGTTTGCTGCAGCTGATGTTTCTAAGAAAGGGAAATAAAATACAAGCACCTACCTGTAACATTTCCTGCTGCTGAATCACACTTTTCAGAGAAGAGAGATCGAGGCGAGGGCTTGGTCAGAAGCTCAGGGAGGAAAGAGTAAAGTGAAAAATAGCAGGTGAAGAACACAAAAACACAGAAATTTCTTTATCTCTGGTTTTACCCATTGTGTGTGATGGTGGCTTAGCAGGGACTGGTGCTTTATGAGCAAAGCAGTTCTTAACAAGTAGCTCAGTGAAATTTCTTAATGCCTTTCAAAACTGACAGTTCTGGTTTTTTATCAGTTCTTCATTTCCCTAAGTGTAAAGACACATCAGGTCCATACCTATTATTTTTAATCTATTTTTCAGAATTTTTACTTTCTTATAATACTCCTGGGAGTTATTTCTGTAACTTTGGTAGCTGGTCAAACCAGGACTCCTAAATCTGGTTGACTGCCAATCTCTTGCTGGAGATGAAGAGTAGATTACCTCTAGGCCTCTGCAGTTTGAAGTCAGTACCTCAGCAGGAGAAAAATAGAAAAAGAAAAGTATTCTTCAACAAGAAGAATAGAAGAAGAATATTCTTCAAAAAGATGAATAATATTCTTTAAAAACAAGACTAGAAGAATATTTTTCAAAAAGAAGAATTGAAGAAGAATGTTCTTCAAAAAGAAGAATAACATGCATATTTATACCTTATATTAAATAGATTTATAGAACATACACTGCACCACACCAGCTCTTCCTTCCCACCATACAGAAAATTCCCATATGGAAGTGCAAGATGATGGAAAATCCTGTGGGAGAGGGAAGGAAGTGCCAGAAGAGGGGAGAGCCCTCCTTAATGAAACCCTCCTCACAGCCTTAAACCATCCTTTCACGTCAGTATCCAATATTCCAATATATAAAGTGATTCCAATGTGTACATTGATTTTTCCTGAGCTGGTAGAAGTGCCACCAGCCACCACAAAGTGCAGCAGGAAGCACAAGACTTGGATCATCCTCTGCATCTGAAGCTATAAAAACCTCTGTGTACTCTCCATCCAGGTGCCACCTGAGCTTGAGCACTGGACATATCTGAAGTGACAGCCACAACACTCCTGCTCTACCCACACCCCAGAGAAAATCTAAAAAATTAGATCTCCTTCCCCTGGGAATATGCAAATCTTGACCAGAGATTTGTCACTTCTCTACAAACAAAATCATTTCACAAACCACTATCAATATTTTAACATAAAATGTACTTTTCCCTTGGTGTCTCTAAATTTACTTTCCAACTTACAGTTCTTCACAAACACTGTTGAACCTCATTTCTTTTGTTCTTTAGGAATGGTCCACTTCCTTTGAAAGTGATAGAATCAAACTATTATTTTGCTTTATTTATATTTACACATAAATATACGTGCAATAATAATATAAAAAATAATGTGTATATGTATATACATATACACATGTTTATATACACATATAATATTTAATATATGTATGTATTTAGACATATATATGTATTATTTGTATGTAATTATCCATCATTATAAGGAAAATTATTCATCATTTATAAGACTAATAGCTAACACTATAAGACATTAATCTTTTTATCTGTCAAAGCCCCAAATTTTGTTACATTCCAGTAGCTTTCCAAAGCTTGAAGGAGCTTTGGAAAATGCATTATTTTGGTAAATGCTGAGCCACACATCTCAGCTCATTGAAAAAAAAAAATCTTGTAAAAATATATATATATCGGAGATATAATATTTAGATAAGACCTAGACATATTATTCTTGCTTATTTCAAAATCCAAAATGCAATTTGCAGAATAAATCTCTCCCTCTAACTCATTTTGATAAGAAATAATTTGATCCAATGCATTAATAAAGAGTTAACGTATTAAGATGTTCAATCACTGAAATGATCATATCGATTTTATTCTTGGTTTTCCCAGCAGGCTTTGCTGATGACTGTTCCACTATCTCAAAGAATGAACTGCAGAAGATTTCATTTCGTTGTAAGAGTAAAACTTTACTCAAACAGCAAAATGTTGATGAGCACACCCCATCAATCTCTGTGTCTTTTGTGGACACAAATGGCTCACAAGGTTTCACATGGAAATTATTCGGCAGTTTCATTCTATGTCCTTAGTTCCTAGGACATGTGAGCACTGAAAGTGGAAAGACCTGAATGCCACTTATTAAAATCTTCTTTAAATAACATCTCTTACAGGTTTGGCCACATCAGTGCTTTCCTCAATATTAGTACAACTACACAGGAACAGAACGCCCTGATTATTTTTTTTTTTACCAAAATAAACTTATTGGAGGTAGATTTCAACGCATTCAGTAATTCCTGCATTAGAGTGGTGGTATTGGTGGTCTTTAACCTAAGACCATAAACACATTTGAGTGATAAAGGAAAAGTATTTTTGTTCACAGTCAGTTGTCAACTAAAAACAAAACAAGCAAGATAAAAACACAAACAGCAAGTTTGGGCACTCAGTGTTCCTCTGTAGAGCAGGAAGAGTTATTTTCCTCTTGTATAAAAGAATAAAAGTTCTAGAGGGAGAAAAGACAAAAAAGAATGGTAAGAGCAAGGGCTCCCCAAAGGTCCTGCACAGTTTTGGGGTTAAAATGAGAATGGTGATGCCTTTCCTGCTGAGTGACAGTGGCACTGCCCTCTCTGCAGTGCTGGCTCTCAGATCAGTTTTTCATGCAACAAAATTTACGTTACAGTTCCCAGCTGTAGCTTGTTAAAGGCTCCCAGAGTAACATCTTAGACTGAGGGAATGTTTTGGGCATTTTTTTCTTTTTTTTGTAGAAGTAAAACCCCATGGTTTTTTAACACTGAATATGACGAGCTGTTCCTGCCCAATGCAAAACCCTCCTTCTAACAGCAGATACATAAAAAGCAGTAAAATCAACAACAACAAAAAATAGCACAAATCTTTTTCAACATTTCTAATGCATTTCCTTTCAGGACTGAAATTTTCAAGCTATCCCTCCATATACACTGTTTCGAGAAGCCAAGCATATCCTAGAGGGCTTCCAGATCATTCATGTCTTGCTCTGCCCTCACTAAGTTATTTCCCCAGTAATTAGGTGGTACCTACTTAAATGCAGCAGACCAATCTCTGTCTCACACACCCATGCCTCATTTCCTCATTTACTGCTCTTTTCAGCCTTGTTATTTATTTTCTTTAATATTACACTTCCAGCTCTATAGCCAGATGAGTCACACTCGTTGCCATCAACAGCAGCACTCTCCAAGGCCTGGGAAACAAAGTCATTTATAAAAGCTTCTCCACCAAAGTTGTGTACAAAGAATCTAACCTTTATTTTAGTGGCACTTGTATTATGATGAAGCTCCATTCATAAAAGATTATTCATAATAAGAAATAGAAGAACATAATGTATGTTATACTATTAAAAAAAGAAATGAACCCACAACACCACAATATAATGGTGTTAGACACAGAAGCTTACAATCAAAACCAGAAAGAAATAGACTGAAAATTTCAGAGCATTTTCCTTCCTTGCCATAGAAAAGGGGAGATGTAATTCTTAGAAATTTCTTCACTAAATACAGAAAGACTGACTTATTTTATTACACTACAATAGCATTTTAAAATATTGTCTCTCTGTATGTTGTTCTATGTTCAGCTATCATTATTCCACCTACATTTATTGCTTTTTGCAATTAGAATTTGGGATAAGAAAGTAATCACAACCTTCCTGAAAGTGACATGAACAGAAACAAAAAAATGTGTGTAGGATAAAAGAGGGGGGGTTCTCTCCAATATTGCTTCTAACACACAAAAAATGTTTCTAGCCAAGAATGAAGAGAGGCAGAACTCCAATAAAGAAGAATATATCAATATAAAGAAGAACATATTTACCTGTCAGAAAGGGGAAGTCCTGTACATTTTCCATGAAGGAAAGTAGCATTGTTTCAATATAGAAACATGACTTGTGAAAGTACAGTCCATTCCTTCTTCTGTCATTTTAGCCCAAATCTCAGCACAGTGATAACGAAAGGAATAGCAGAGATGGAAGAATTGTCATTTCTTTACATTCATTTCTATTCATATTAATTGTGGCCTGGCATGTTTACCTCTCCAATCTATAAAACATAAGATGATCTGTCCTGGTTATATTAGCTTTTGTGAGAATGACACAAATGCTCAACAGCATTCCCATGTAAAGGAAGGTATCTCTTAACTTGCTATGAAAATAAAAATTAGTGAACAACAAAATAAAAATTACTTAACAATTCACAGTCTAATGTTGTGTAGATCATGACTTCTGTTAATTTGGGTTTAAAATGCCAAATAAAAACCTGAATAGAGGAGTACTGCAGAAATGGAAAAAATTCTAGTTTTCAGTTCAATTTTTTCTTAAAAACCAACCAAACAACTATATAAAATTTCCTTTATGATGTATAAAAGAGGACAGCGAAATTCAGGAACTAGACTGCTACACTTGAATCTGAAGATTAGAACACACATCAAGGGACAGTATTTTGTCAGAGCAAAATGACTAGTTAAGAAACACAAAACGACTAAGAAGTACGAACTGCAGTTTTGTTCATGGGAAGATCATTCCATTCACATTTAAGAAATATTGGGGTTTTTTTTCAAAACTAAGCCAGTGTTACATACAAAGTGAAATCACATAAATTTTCACTAGCTTAAGAAAAAAGAACCCAAAGACAACAAAACATGAAAAGTATCTTTTTAGTACCACTGCAATGCTATCAAAAGTCAGAGCACATTTCATGCTTGCAGAGGACAATGAAGAGGAACACAATTTAAACCACCTTAAAAATCTTATATAATCTTATAATCTGGTTATCTTATAAATTGTGCTATGAGAATTATATAAGAAAGTGTCAATTTTATTTTCATACCTGTATATTTCATGTATATTCATGACACATTAGACCTGTGTAAATGTCACATAAACAATTTTCAGCCTTCCTGCATAGAAAATGGTAAATTCCTGTAGTACCCTAGAAGAAAGATAATTGTCTTTGGCTGTGCACTGGCAATGTTAACAAAGTCCTTCACAACAATAGTCCACATTCTGTAATTTTCCCCAGAGCTGCAAACTCCACGAAAGGCTCATGAGTCAGGCAGCACTTTGGGGAAGGATGGTGTGAGGCTGCAAATGTTGGGGACATTCCCTGGGAGAGCCTCCTGGAGGGAGCTCAGCCAGTGTCAGGTGCAAGCTCACCTGGCTGAGGCACCTGTGGGATGGTGATGCATTTCAAGGACATCCCTCTATGTTGCCTTGAAGACAAGCAGCTCTTTGGGAAATAAAACAAGGGCTGGAAAAACCACATAGGTGAAACAGACACCTTGTGCAGGCTGCCCCAGAGCAGAGGCTGGACAGAGCTACAGAATAAAGCAGGGATTCATTCCAAGGATCTCCTCCATGGATCCACCTTGGGCAGCACAAGAGCCCAGCCAGGGCTGCAGCCAAGATGAACCCAAATGGTCCCAAAATGCACGAGCGCTCACGGGGGCTCTCCCTGGGATCAGCTCTGCTCCATGTGCACATTGCAGTTCAGTGTCCAATTCCAGCTCAGCCCCTGCACTCCCATCCTGCTTGTTTTTCTCTCTCCAGCCCACGCTGTTTGTGCTCTTGGGCTGAGATTTGGATCATTTGTCCTTGGTGCCCAGCTGGAGCAGGAATTGTTTTGTCTCCCTGCTCTGTGCACAGAGCTCACCATCCCCTCACGTGAAGCTCAGACCCACACACTAAAGCAGCACAGAATGTGAGAAATAGAAAAGCCAAACCTGAGGCATCAGTGGAACAGTGATGTTGTCACCTTGCTGAGGTGATGTTTCCAAAGATACTGCTCTATGTTGCCTTGCCAGCTGTGGAGAAGCAGCTCTTTAGACTGGCAAATAAAACCAGGGTTGCAAAAACCACATACATCAAACTGATAGTGCCCCACTCAATGATTTAAACATGGATCGGGACCCCAAGGCTTATTTGTTCTTTTCCATCCAAGTTACTTTTCTATTAAATATTGGTTATATTGGTAATAATATTGGTATATTAAATAGTCACAATCAAACACCAACCTGTTTACTGGAAAAGCACCAACAAAAAATAGCTTTATTTCAACACTTGGATGATAGTTCTGCACCTCTTTAGGCTTAAAGACATGTACTCAGCTCTTCCAGGTTCTTTGAGGAGCCTGCACTGCTGTAATTGTACTGTGTTTGGAAACCATGTGACAGGACTCATGGCAACTTCAGTAATTAAACCCTTATCAGAAGCAGGAGAGAGAACAAGGTGGCAATAAAAAAACCTAAATAAACCTGAATTCGACATAAATCATTTACTTTTTCCTTCCAATATTATTACCCTTCAGGGAAGCTTTCTTTATATTGATGGTTCTTCTTTCAGTTCAGGCTTCATTATTTGGGTAGATGCTGTCTCAGATTTCTGATGGTTTTGCTAATTTGCGTCAATATTGAACTTGGTTAAACAAAGAAAAAAGTTGTGCAGTAATATTTTCAAAATTCTCATGTTTGTAACAAGTATATAGAATATTAAGAATATGAGTATTTCATAGAAAGAAACTTGAGCACACATGCAATGCTCACAGGAGGGGTGAAGATAAAGAGATGATTTTTTTGTAACAAGCATACTACGGACTTGAAATAAAGCTGGTTTTTTCCAAAATTGTGTATGGTTACATTTTCAAAATCCCTTGTCCTGCATCTCCTTATGCTTTGGGTAGTGTTACAGTGAGTTTAATGAATGATACATGAAGGGTTGTTAGCAAGTTGTGCTGTAGGGAAAGACTCTTCTGAGTCATCAGCAGTGCTCAGCTGTAGACTCATTAATTTGATTAAAAGCACAGCTTGTTATAGGCTCCTGGTTATGCAATTTTAAACTATGACATAGTCTGAGATCGCATTAACTGACCTTTTATTTATTTGATGACTTTTTGATTTAAACTGTCACAAACTGTCACATGTGCCACGGGTCAGGCATGTCTAACACCTGCACCTGGGCAAAATAATCCTTCTGATGCCTACGAGGAATTTAATTCGGTTTGCAGCTCTTTGGCAGGGTTTGGAGCTAGGAGCCATTCCACACATGCATATATTACATAGCTTTGGTGCTGGGCCCATGTCATAGTTTCGAAAAACTCTCTTCTACTTTGAAAAACTCTCCATAGAGAGTTTTTCATAACAGTAACAAAAAAACCTTTTCTCCCTAAATGAACAAAAAAAAAAAACATTAAAAAAATAAACTAACCAAAAATTCTACATTCCTTTACATGATCAATAAAAACTTATTTTTAAAATTCTAAACATTTTACTTTAATTCTTACTACTTTTTATTGTAATTATAATTGTTATTTATTATTAATGATTTATATAAATATATAATATAATAAAAATTATTATTTAATTATTAAAGTTTTATTTATACCCTTCAGAAATTTTGAACCTACTTTACCTATCTCACAACAAAAAAAATAAATGCATTAGTAATTAACCAACACCAAACCCGCCACACTCATTGATACATTAACCAAAAAAAATCTCAAAATTAACAAACCAAAAGCACTACAGCCCATCTCTGCATCCAGCTTGAAAAATAATTATCTAACCCAAAGGTACTGCTAATAAAGAAGCTTGTAACAGAATTCAAACAATAATTTGAAATAAACTTCATTTCTCTTTTTCAAAAAGTAAATTCAAATAAGGCACAGGTAAAAAGACAGTCCGAAAAATGAGTTCCATAACTGCTTTCCTGAATGTACTTCTCTCCCTGGTGGAAAAAGTTATTAAGGTCATAGTGATAAGATTAGTCTTTCTATGAATTACTCTATTACAAACCACAGGGCAATCAGCAATAAATAAAATATTACTCTGAATCATCTCAAGAGATGCCAAGTCAGTAGGCAGCAGATAGGCCATTACAGCTGAAAAACCCCAAAAAACCTTAGCCCTGCAAAGCCAACTCGGTTCAAAGTTCCAGCCTGCGTTACTCCTAGCTCAGCTATGAACACCATTGGTAGAAGGAAAATGCAATGATTTGAGTCACATCCGATCCACTCTCTCTAGTGACCGCAGGAAGTTTCTCTGTGGCACCAGAGCTGCAGCAAGCACCCTGGATGTGACTCTGTGAGCAGAGTCATTCTGTCTGTAAGGAATCCCTTCCTTCCAGACCTGAGGTCGGTTTTGTGGAGCCCTTGCTGGCAGGGCTGTGTCTGACGTGCCTGGCACTGCCTGCCTCTCTCCTGCTGCACTCCAGTTCTGCAGGGAATGCTTCCCAACTCCGAGTTCACTGGGAATGGAGTGCTTGCTAACTAGGAGGTGTGGATGACAGGCAGACTGTCAGCACTGCGGTGGGCTCCAGACCCTTTTTATCTGAGTTTCGTGTAGCTCTCTCTCATAGCCAAAAGCCCCTACTTCAGACACAGAAAATGCTCTTTCAAGGCTTGACATTTTTCCCAGTCACTGAAAAGTTGTATCCTGAAGGTAAAACACAAAAATAATTTTTCACTCACTGTATGTATCTTTTAGACTAATTATGAAAATTGAGAGACATAAACATTCCACTAGTGTTGAAAATGAAAAGATGAAGTTAAAAAATCCCGTATTAACCAAGCTTAAATATAAATCAACTGTTGCTGGTAAGGTTTGATTCTGAGCATTAGTTTAGCTCATCTGAAATATGCCACATGGGACTTGACCAAAGGGAAATCACTTTTCTAGCAAGTGACTATTACACCAGCTAAGAAGTTATCAGAGCTGCAAGCAGAAGGTTGGTTTTTTTTGTTTTTTTTTTTTTTTGTTCTGAAATGTGATCCAGTCATGTTTTAAAACCTGGGCCGTCCGTCACCCATCAAGGTGATCAGCTCTCAGGAAAGAACACCACATGGAGGAGCCAGTGAATGCATCTTTCTGGAGCTGAGGCATTTTACATTTTCTAGTGCCCACACACATGCTTCTACCTGAGCACTGCTCAGCTTACACCAAGAACAAGAGAAAGGTCTATCACATAACACATGAGAAATTTGGCAAATGCCACATTAAGGCAAAAACCTCACTGACATGCATCTGAAAAAAAGAAGTACAGTCATACAGCAACAGAAATGTCTAAATCATGGGGCTCAAAGTAATTTTTAACAAAAGCTGACACAGAAATTAACTAGTGTAATTCAACAGAGTGCCATTGCTTTTCTGTCCTGGCTCAGAACATGCTGTTGCACCTTCATCCAAATTAACTTTCTTCTTTTTCTGACTGTGATGGACCTTCCATCTGCAGCTTCCCTGCATTTCAACAAGACACAACCTTGTCTCTGAATGAGGATGAGTTGAGCAGGCAAGGTTTGAGAGATTCATCCTCATGGATCTCTGAGCTGAGCAGCATGCAAAGTCATGCACAAGGCTGATCAAGGAATCAGTATTTGAAAATGTTAGTTGTTTAGAAGTATTTTATCAGCTGCTTCAATATATAACCACAAAACACGGTAATTCACGGGATTAAAAAAAAAATGTCAGCAGGGTTCATTGAGCACAGCATCTCCAGCAGAGCAAGGCAGGGATTGTCCTGCTCTGAGCTGGGGTGGCCTCACCTCGAGTGCTGGGGCAGTTCTGGGTGCCACCATATAAAAAAGAGATGAGGCCATTAGAGAACATTCAGGGAGGCCACGAGGAAGGTGAAGGGCCCTGAGGGGAAGGCGTGTGAGGAGTGGCTGAGGGCACCTTATTCTGAAATTCTGTGAACAGCAAAAATAAAAACTGACTATGAAATAATGGTTTTTTTTTCCTTTGATGTGCCTGACAATCTCTCTAATACATATTAAGTGGATAATCTTAACATTATATATTGGTTTTATTTTAAACAGACTTTGTCCATGGAATCATGAAATCCATATAAATCCATGGACCATGGAATGGTTCCAGCAGGAGGCCCCTCACCCCTACAGCCATTGGGATTGTGCACCTGTAAATCATCATGAGTTATGTAGCACACTTATTACAAACTGATCAGAGTTCACAAGTAGTTCTAGTTTCTAAGTAGTCCTAAATTTGCTCCAGAGAGCTCAGCTGAGGTAGCTGCCAAGTTGTCTGACAGCAGCTGGTTTTGTTTTGAGTCTGCTTCTCCACTAGGCAGATTTTCATGATTCTTTTTTTCCTCCCTACTGCTGTTACAACTCTTAGGGAAGCATAGAGTTGAGTTTTTCATCCAAAAACCCATAGAAATTTCCCTGTTCACCACTACTTGCAATTGGACCACAAGTGGATTGTTGAAGGTCTCTTCCAGCTGGAACTATTGGAGTCTATTCTCTCCAATCCTGTTCTTTAAATAACTTATGGAGTAGTAGGAAGTAACTGACAGGTCCATATCTAAAAGATGACTTGTAAAATATATCTAAAAGCTGTCTTGGTCAGTTTCATTGATACTTAAATTAAAAAGTTTTCCTTACTTGGGGTCTTACCTGAATTTACCAGCTCCAAGTACAACATCTTGTAATTCCTCTCCATCACTGAGGGCTTCCCATGCAGCCACACATAAATTGCCTTTGTGAACACACTGGATTTTCTGGAAGAACAGAACCCAAGTGAATGGAGAGCCTGTTGGGTTTACAGGACATCTTACAGCATAGCACTACTATGAAATCCAAGGCCTGTAATTGTGCATTTTACCCATCACTCAAATTGACAAAGGATTCACCCCACAAAAACAAATAAACAAACCCAAACCCAATAATTTCACAATAAATTCCCAGTATTGCACAGGAAATAGCAGGAAGAAAAAGAGTTCATTGATTGGCAAAGAACTAGTCCTTTCAAAACCAGTTTCTAGAAGGCAGCAATTTTGTCATCAAAAGCTGAAGCAGCAAGTTAATGAACCCAAGAAAATGACTTTCCACTGGCTCTGACTACTCTATTGCACAAAAGAAGTTTGGATGACTTCTTTTTCCTGGAAAGCAGTGGAAATGAAAAGCAGAAATAAGAAAATAGAAATTTAAATTTTTAGGGGGTTGTTGTTGTTGTTGTTTTTGGGTTTTTCTTGGTTTTCTTTTTTTGTGTGGTTTTTTTTTTTTTTTTTTTTTTTTTTTTTGGTTTTTTTTTTTTTTTTGTTTGTTTTGTTTTTTGTTTTGGGGTGGTTTTTTGTTTTTTTTTTTTTTTTTTTTTCCAAGAGAAACATCAAAGTACCTGTCTGGGGAAAGAAAAAACATTAATTGAACTCACTTTTTAGCAAAATTAGCATGCCAATGGGGAAAAAAAAAGTGTCCTCAGCTCATTTTGCAGAAAACTGGACTATCCAAGCAAAAAATATACCCCAAGATGAAATGCTCACTAATGAAATGTACTTTAGGAAGACATTTATCTATTTTTGAGAAAAAAAATCTTTTGTTAAGCTGGAGATGGCTGGACTTGGATGGAAAGACATACAAAAGGAAAACTGTCTGGCACCAAAGAACCATGGCTCAGTAATTTTATTTACTTATATTTCATTAGAATGAGCTTTGGAGAGGCTGTGTTTAGCACAGTTACGTATTTCTGAGCACATTGCTCTACAAAATGCATCTTGGAAGAGAGAGATAATTATTTTTTAAAGACATAGATGACAGGGACTGCCTGAGTTCAAGAAGAGTTTGGACAATGCTCTCAGGCACAGAATTTGTCTCACGGTCTTTAAGCATAATTCTACCAATAATGTGGAACTTTTATAGAAGACATCAATTAACGAACCTCCAGAATTGTAAAGAAATAGTTATCTTTCCCTAAGAAATGACAAATTAATTAATATTCACATACTATTAAATGAGGAATACAAACTTTTGGGAAGATTATATGCTTTGGATAACTTATGTACATAAAACAAACTAAGATCACAAAATGATGGAAACCATACAGATATTTGTTATCACTGTAGCACTGCTCCTTCCAGAGCATCTCCTATCTCAATATTCTAAGACTTTGAGTGAAAGAAGGAGCCTGTAACCAAAGACACCAGAGAATTCTTGAATTCTTACTTTTTTGGTGCATGAAGAGCCTCTATTTAAAGTCTCACACAAAAGGTTTCTATAGAAACCTGAGGACTGAGCCAACTGGTGCTGAGAAGCTGGACCTGAGGCTGGCACAAAACCCACGTGAACATTTCTCTGCTCCACTGGCTCCTGAGGTCACTGATCTCTACCATGCTTCAGCATCCACCCTTGGTGCACACTATAGTCCCTTACACTAGCATGCCCGATCTTTGGAAATAAAACATTCTGGTGGCTGTTAACAACACGGCTTTGACTCAGATCCCAAATTGCAAGTGAGCTCTGATCTCCTTTCTGGCATGGACCATCTCCTAGGACAGGTACCATGAGTTTTACTTTTTCCAAGGAGCCTTTTGTCCCATGTAGAGTTATGCTTTAAACTGTTACTCACTAAAAGAGCAAATATTTTCGGTTGCTTCTGAAAGTCACATTTCCATAGTGATGCTGACAGAAATCTGCAATACATCATGGGAGGTGGAACTTAACTCACTAGCACAGACACAGCTCCCCAGCTACCATTTTAAACCCAGTCTGAAATATTATAAGTGCAAAACTTTTTTTTCCCCTGAACCCTATTTTGTGTTCATTATAAAGCATTCACTCTTAGTTCTCAGGTTGCTCCCTGTTTCTGGGTTGGTTTGTTGCAGTTAGCTGAAAGCAGTTAATGACTCATTTCAGGGTTCAGCTTACTGAGGCTGCACTGGGATTATCTTCCTCTTTCCTGAGTGGGGAAACACTCCCCTAACACTGCTGCAGCCCTGCAACTGTACTTTTAAAATGCTTCCTGCCCTACCCTTGGCAGAATCTCTTTCCATCATGCTTGTTTTCATACTCCAGAACCACCAGGATCCTCGTTCCTGAGCAGTTTTTCCTGTGTTTCCCTCCTAGAACGCCTATAAAAGTACACCTTGTGTTGGGTGTCAGGGTCATGTAGAAATCCAGAGATACACTTCTACTGGGTGGCCAAATCTGAAAACTTTCAGTCAGCAGAAGAGGCAGCACAAGAAAGAAGGAAACTAACCCCCCTCTGTCACTTGGGGCAGCTTCTCAATGTGCTGGAGAGCACAAACCCCACATTTCTTGTACCTATTCAGTGGGAGATGACTCTTGCACAGAATTTTTTTTCCTGGCAATATTCCCAGAACTGCAGATTCCTTCATTTCCCTAATTTCTACTATTTCACTGTGTCTTGATTCCTGTTGAAAAACATTTCAACAAGAACTCCTTCCCTCTACACCCAGAAAAGCCTGCGAGAACTTCACAGCTCAACAGCAATGGCAATGTTTAACAAAGAACCATCTTTCCAAGAGACATGGAGAACCCATTTCTCCCTGAGTTTGCAGAGCTACAATAAAAGGACACACCAGAGATCCAATCCAAAAGATTATTCATACCATGGATGAACAGCTCTCACAAATGTTATGGAGTCTGGGGCAAGTTTATCTTTGTAAAGAATTCATGACATCCCTCCTTTCAATCATCTCAGGTCCACCCACACTGACATTTCACAACCCAAGCTTCTCTGTAATACCTCTCAGCACAAGGCATTTTCTACACATCTGTTCAGGTCAGCAGCAAATGTTCTTATTTTCTAGCCTGAAAAAAAAAAAAAAAACACAACCCCCCAAAGGGAGAAGAAAAGAATATACTCCCTTATTCTTATAATAAAGGCTACTCAAGGTCAAGATCAAGAAAAAAGGTTTTTTGTCCTCATCTTCTGTCCTCCCCTTAGCTTGTGCAGTGCCTTCTTTCACAGGGTGCATAATACATTTCCAGTTGGAACTCTGCAACTCTTGCAAGTTCTTTTTCCCAGGGATAACCCAGATCAGACAGAAACAAAATGACAGATATTTAATATCTTTGTCTATTTCCCACTGCAAAAATAGGGAGCTACCACCATAGAATTTAACTCTAAATTTAGTTATAGACAACAAAACACAGTCTGACTATTACTTTAATTCTCACTGTAGCTTATTTACACCAAGAACTACGACATGAGCTCTCCTTTTGTGATTATTGAAGATAAATATTACATTGTGCTTTCTTGCTGTACCTTAATCACCTACTTTGTTTAGACCAGGCTAGGTTTTTTCAACAATGCTGAACAGTCCTTCCTCCTGATTCTGAGGCAGCAGTTGTGCTTTTCACACAGATGGACTTCAGTGACATACTTCACTTCCCAAAAAGTGACAGGAGAGACAAGCAGAGAGTTGGAGTTGCCAAGGAGATCCATGTCTCTGCTGCAGACAAACTTCTATCTGTGATACTTGCTATATTTGATGAGCTGCCTTCAATGTTGGAAAACTACTCATAGAAACTACTGTGGCACTTATGCAAAATCATTAAACATGCACAAAGATCCGTATCACTATTTCTCTCTCCTTAGCATGATGCAATGCTAGTTCACAATTACTGGTTCACCAGGAAAATTATTCTACAAGATTTTTTAAGTGTTAAATGTATCATTCTCCAATTTACAGAGTTTTGGTTTGGAAGTAGAGTCACTTGCTTTCAGCTTGCTACTGTTTCATGGCATCAACCGTATTAAAATTAACTTACATTAAAATGAACTATTACCTTTAAAGTAAGAATCCATTACTGCAGTTTGATAAAATCCCTCATTAGCTTCTGAATTTTATTACTGTACCACTTCAGTGCTGTGCAGACTTATGAAAATTGCTTTCAAAAACCCATGTCAAAGAACGCTGAATAAGGATTCCAGAGCCTTTTAATTAATTTTTAATCTTTGTTCCTGAGTATGGAGCTGATGTCAATAACATTTCCAGGAGGACTCTAATTTATTTTAAGAAAAAATGGTCAGGTTTATGCCAGTATTTGCTCCCGGCTATAGCTGAAATGTTTTATCTTAAACAGCCCAACAAAGCCAGCTCCAAGCAACTCGTCTCAAGTTAAAAAAACAGCTTGAGGAATGAAGTACAAAAAGCAAAGTTCAGGAGACAGGAAAACAGGACTGAAACAATAGAAAAACCTGTGTTCAAGGTTCCACAATGCCAGTGTGATTTGAACATATTCTTGCAAAGCCCTTAAACACATGCACAATTAAGAACTTAATTCCACTGAAGGAAATAAAGCTGCTTTGTATGCACCTCTCTTGGAAGGAATAAGATTTGAAGGAATAAGATGTTGAAGATGATCAGGAAAATTATAATTTTCCTGATTACATGGGATAAGAACTCCCCCACCCCCGCAAAAACGACCTTCTCATAAATTTAAACCAAGATACTTAAAATGCATTTTTTTTACAGCTTAAAACATATTTAGGATGCAAATAAATTGAGCACATGTAGATCTCAGCCAGAGAAAGCAGTTAAATTGACTTGAAGAATCTAGTCAGAGTTTTTTTGATGCACTAAGAGACGCTTTGGGGAAAGGCTCTTTTCTGCATTCAGGGGAGGCATTGCTCATATTTCTCTGCTAAATACCAGCACATGTCCAACAGACTGCAGAGTGACTGGTGCTGCTGAAAAAAGATCTCAAAAAGGGGTCATGAAGGGAACAGGCATCAGGTTTGATTTAAGGACAAAATCTACTAAAAATAACATGCCTGTGTAAAATATCACTGCAGCAAAGGAGATAATTATAACAAACTAAAACTGAGGTCCCCAGAAAGGAACACAATATGGACAAGTTTGACATACTAGAAAAAGAAAAAGAAAAATAATCTCAAAATAACACACACCAGCAGTGCTTTAGACTTTTTTTTCTGAACATTCTGCTAGGGGTAGTAGTATTTTTTTATTTCACCTTATGCAGGAATAAATGAATTGACTAATAACATTTTTTGAAATAAATGTTAAATGTCTTAACTTTTGAATTAATTTACTTGCTGAACAGAGGTTAAACAGAAATTAAAATCCTCTTAGTTTTTCAAAACAAAATAACTAAATTAAATTGAAAATAAATCAATTTATTCAATATAAATCTTGTTCTGTGGTCAAAATACTCTGTCATAAAACTAATATGATCCTTTAAGTTGCATGAAATTGGATCGTCTGCCATCCAACGTTTTCATCTTTCTTATATTGAAAGAAGGCTTCTACTGAATGTTGATGTAGACCAGAACCAGTATTTCCATCTCCTCCCTCTTGGAGAAGGGGCTGAGCAGAACAGATTCTCAAGAAGGAAGAACAACCCCAATAAAGTAGAATTTCCAGGGTGCCTTGCTGTATCAAAGTTACCATTCCTGACAGAGGAGCAGCAGAATGAAGGCTGTGACTAAGGACAACTAATTTTAATTGTGGAAAATTAACCTTGTAACTTTCTAATGGTCCTCTAGCAAAAGACCAAATACAATTTGAGAGCACTGCTAATAAGATGTTCTCAGTAAACATTTCAGGGAGATTCTGTTGTAGAGGAGGATTAATGAAGGTGTCAGCTACAGGAAAAAAAAAAAAGGAAATGAAATACACCATAGTGCATCTGGCCTTTGATACAAGAATGTAGGTGAAATTGAAAAATATTCATTTACATGTGAACACATTCCTCTAATGAGGAAGCTAAAAGTAAGCCATGAAAGCAAGAAGGAAGTGAAGCTTTGGTGCTCCAAGCTGAAAAACATCACACAAACAGCCAGAGCAAGGGCAGCCTTGAGACTGATTCAGTTCCTAGCACTCAGCAGATTACAGAAATCCAGAATCTTGTCTAATCTCAGGCAATGCTCAAGAAAAAAAACCCTCACCTGTCAATGAGTACAGCTTCAGCAGTAATAAAATTAAATGAACTAAATAAAACTACATAAAACTCCAGATGTTCGGTCCAGCCCTACAAACTCTTCCATGCCTTGCTTCTGTGTGCAGCAGCCAAATCCCATTTTATGGGTACCAGTCATGAGCAAACCCTGGGCACCCCGACACAGAAGCCCTGCCTCAACTTCTTGCTGAACATCCAGTTTAATTATTCTACTGTTCTTTAATTATTTCATCAATTCTTCTGTTTCCTTGCTCTGTTAAAGTCCTTCTTATTCATGATGGATAAAAGCCAGGAGTAGTCCAGGTCAGACTTTTTGTATCTTCTGACAATCTCAGGTTTAAAATTCAACCAGTGCCCATCTGATAAAGATTTCCTACTTGTTTTCAGAGAGAGTAAAGATACCATCAGTGGATGCTTAGCAAATGAAGTCTGCTTTTACAAACAACGACACTTAACATGGCATACATAATTATGTCCTCTGAAACACAGAGACCTTGCCTAAACTTCTTGCTGAACACCCAATTTAATGGAAGTCAAACTATTATTTACCCAATATACATCTTGCAAAGCATCTACATTTTCACAGAGCTAATTTCTAATAAAATTAGATAATTTTATTAGCTAATTGTCAATAAAATTAACACTTTCAAACCAATGTAACATCACACCCAGAATAACCATTTCCAAGCAATATTAACATTTTAGATGTGGGTTTCTGGATATGAGAGAAAGATTAGTCTCAAATAAATGAAACAAGCGAGATCTAGGTTCTTTTATTCTGTTCCCCAAGAAAGTCACCTTACACTTTTCTGTCACAGAGCTTTTGCTTCTCTTTTTTCCTTAAGAACCAAAGTGTCAGACTGTCTCCCAGGCAACCAACAATAGGACAAGAAGACCTTTAGGTGTGCCGGGGGGGTTCAGGTTGGACACAAGGAAGAATTTCTTGCAGAAGGGGTGATAGAGCATTGGAATGGGCTGCCCAGGGAGTCACTGTCACTGCAGGGGTTTAAGGAAAGGATGGACGTGGCACTCAGTGCCACGGGCTGGGTGACAAGGTGCTGTTTGGTCATGGATCTCTAAGGTCTTTTCCAGCCTAATTAATTGTGTGATTTGGGCTAACAAAGCTGCCACAGGATGCAGATCTCAGGACCCAACCCTGTCCTGCTGAGTATGGGCCACATGGTGCCTGGCTCTGGAGGGCTGTGATGAGCAACCCTTGGGCTTCAGGCTCAGAGTGACAAACCCACAGAGTTCCTTCCTTGTCTTCTCCTTCCTGGCCCACAGCTGTACAACCTGTGCTGCCAGCCAGCTGGCACATTCCACTCACACTGATATCCCTGACCAGTGAATCCTTTTGATTTAGCTTAGGTTTTAGCTTTTCTATTTCTCACATTCTGTGTTGCTTTAGTGTGTGGGTCTGGGCTTTACAGGAGGGCATGGTGAGCTCTGTGCACAGAGCAGGGAGACAAAACAATTCCTGCTCCAGCTGGGCACCAAGGACAAATGATCCAAATCTCAGCCCAAGAGCACAAACCCCGTGGGCTGGAGAGAGAAAAACAAGCAGGATGGGAGTGCAGGGGCTGCAGCTGGAATTGGACACTGAACTGCAATGTGCACATGGAGCAGAGCTGATCCCAGGGAGAGACCCCGTGATCGCTCATGCATTTTGGGACCATTTGGGTTCATCTTGGCTGCAGCCCTGGCTGGGCTCTTGTGCTGCCCAAGGTGGATCCATGGAGGAGATCCTTGGAATGAATCCCTGCTTTATTCTGTAGCTCTGTCCAGCCTCTGCTCTGGGGCAGCCTGCATAAGGCGTCACTAGAAATAAGAAATATCCAAGATACTTGACTAAAGAAATTTACACCCCATTATGATAGAATCAAGCAGCTGTGCTGCACCTGTTCTTTGGGTCCTGATAGATTTTTCAGAGGTCTTAGGAATATATTTCTATTGAACAAGGGCTGACTAGGAGACCAAAATGTATCCAGTATAGGTCTAAAAATGTCTAATGAACTGAAGGTCTTAACGGCAACTGGCAAAAGAAGAATGCAAAACACACAGAAACTACAGTACACCTGCCTTGTGCTTCCATGTAACTTCAACCTCTGATATCTAAAATCCTACTATAGTTTTTTAAAATATTGACCTTTAGGATGGGACATCTCATAAGAAGTCTGAAAGTGAAGTGGATGATAAAATTACATATTGGCTGCATAATGTAAGATGAAAATACATATGGTTTTGAACTTGGTTTCCAGAGAGAATCAGGCCCATAATTTTGGAGTGGAGATCATTAATACCCATTCATATGATATCTATTTTAGGGAGTAAAAGTAATTTTTTCTGACAGCAGAGGATATAATTATGTATGCCACCTTAAGTGGCATACCTAAGTTATATAGCATAATTATATATCACTGCTTGCAAAAGCAGACCTTTCATTTGCTAAACATCCATTGATAGCATCTTTACTCTCTCTGAAAACAAGTAGGAAATCTTTATCAGATGGGCACTGGTTGAATTTTAAACCTGAGATTGTCAGAAGATACAAAAAGTCTGACCTGGACTACTCCTGGCTTTTATCCATCATGAATAAGAAGGACTTTAACAGAGCAAGGAAACAGAAGAATTGATAGAAATAATTAAAGGAAAAATTAGACCAAAGGGACTTAGTTTTCCAAGCAGAATAAAAACTTTGGGAAGAGGGAGAAGCCAAGGAAAGAAATGAATTTGCTCCCTAGAAACATACCAGAGGAAGAAAGCAGTCAGGGCTTTGTGAAAGGTCAGTGGGTCAACAGGGCAAATATAGAAGAGCTGTCCATAAATAAGTTTAAAAGAAGGCTCCTATGCATCAAAGAAGTAAGGATCTGGAAAAGATCCTCAGTGGGAACAAACATATTTAGTTCTGGATGGGGTTTCATTAACTTAATGGAGGCAGATTATGCAAGAATTGGCACTAAGAAGGGTTTTAATTTGGTGGTCCAGGTGTTTCAATACACTGTGTTCCAGTTCTGGGCTTGGCTCCATCTCCTGCAGGTTACCTTGGTTTAGGTGAGAAGTTGGTGTCCACCACAAAGACATTTCATCACACACACATGGCATCAAAGCCTGGGTTTAAATAAACAAATGTCAAGCTCTGACAGATGGGATTCAGGAAAGAATGAACTTCTCCAGTTCCAGACTGACAGGAGCGCATAGATTTTCATCATTTCCACTCACTTAGGAGGTGAAAGTGGGAAGAATAAATAGACGATGAAGTTTCCTTTTGTGTCTGATTCATTTGAGCTGTATTTTCACCTCCCATCAGCAAAGAGCAGAGTAGGGAACATCCCCAGACATCAGTTCCCTGAGTTATGGAATCCAGCTTCAATTTCTTGTAGAATCCTCTGTGCAAGGACAGGATGGAGATTACTCCTACCTCTGGAAATGTCAAATATGAGATCACAATATCAAAAGTTTCTTACATAAGGCACACCATACTGCTATTGCACAGGATGATTACAAGCAGTTTGTTATCTCCAGTTTAATCTAAATTTATTTTGAAAACATTAGGACTGATGAAGTAAGCAAACCAGGTGAAGCACATTGAAACCTACCAAAATGAAATGTTTCTAGGAACAGCTAAAATAGAACCTGCTCACACGTGATAGAAAGAGAAGGCTAAGAAACAAATCCTTCTGATGCCCTGGGAGGAACAACAGCCTTTTTCATACACCAAGAAGAGAAACATTCTCAATGCAAGGAGCAGCCAGGGCACTGACGAGCACTGAAGAAGAGGAAAATTAACACCTGTGTTCTACAACTCTGAGGATGCAAACTCAAATTGTTCAGCAGTTTTCGTTTTTTGGTAACACAAGGATATGTTTAGGGGAAAACAGTGCCCTGTCTGTAAAGCCCACTTCACAGTGGAATTGCTAAATTAAATAAAAATTAGAGCAAACCTGAGTAAGACATCTCTACAACCAAATGATAAATATAATGGGATGTAAAATATAGGAGTAACTGGGAGGAGGGAAAAGCCCCAAACAATCAGAGAGCAAGAGTTCCTTTTAGAACTGATAAAATACTCCAAACACAAAGAGTTCAATGTATTTGAATAGAACGCTTAACCTGCAGCCCTTCCCCAACTCACTAGGTAAATATTTTGCTTTACATCAAAGTTTGGGAAATTTCTATGGACTGAAAATGGAAAGAGGCCTTGCTGCATTATTTGTAGTCCTAACTTAAGATTCTGAGTATTTTAATAACTTGGCCAAATCTTATTTCTATTAATATAATTCTCCCATCTATGGGAGAATTATTTTAATAGAAATAGAAATGGATATTTCCCAAAGGACATAGAGAGCCAAAAGGTAAGAATCAAATCTACATTTCCATAACAAACACCTATATAATAAAATTTTCTCTATTTTTAATGTTGTGTAGTGAAATACAAACACGTACAAGTGTAGGTGGCTTACTTGGGTTTTGGGACATAGAACTGAACTTGGAAATATGAAAAACATTTAATGGGTTCAATTTCATCTTTTATTTGAGTGTTTCTCTACTTGGCCAGAAGAGGTGGTTAACCATTTAATCATATTTTTCATACATTTATGTTCAAAATGCACTGGCTGATGCTTTTAAATTTTCTTTTAGAACAGTGAAAGTGACTTAAAATTAAATGTGGGAGGCATAACAAAAACCACCCTACCCAATGTCAAGAAGAATATCAAATTATTGATCTGTAGACAGGAGGAAATTAAATATGGTATCCCCTTCTCATTTAAAAGAAAATAACAGCAACAACTCTGAAAAACTTCACAGAAGAAATAGATTAAAAATGTTGGCATGAAATGAACTACTGCCTCGAATGTATCTTCTGCAGGAGTTTTATTTATTGGAGTACAGCAAGTGCAAGGATTTGTCAGGAGTGCATGCACTTGACTTTCTTTGCTCATCCTTAGTGCATACACACTCACAGAGACATTTCATAGCTGTGACAGCCAAAATTGTTATTTTATCTGGGAGAACAGAATTGTTTTCAGGGATGTATCATCTTAATATATATTGCTTCTGGAATTTTTCTTGAAAGCATCTCTGCATTTTGTTAGGAGTCAGTTTAATGGGTGGGCAAAAAACCATCCATACTTTTTCCACAGACAGTTAAAAACTTTTTTTCAACTCTGACACCTGAACTGTATTAATCTGACAAATTTTCTTGCCATTAAATATTAATGAAGGGTCAACCCCTGCTCAGAGCAGGGTCAGCCATATGATGAGACACAACTGCTCCAGACTTGAAGCTGTAATGTCTTAAAGAACCTCTAAAGATGGAGAATATACAATTTTCTTGGGCAACCTGTTCTAGTATTCCAGTCCCTAAGGTGAAAAGGGCTTCTTCCCCTAAGCCAAAGTTTGAATATCTCAAGTTTCAATTTGTACCTGCTGTTTCCTGCCCTCCCAGGTACATGCCTTCCTTCATGTTCAACTGTATAAATATATAAGTAGGAGACTGTTCTCCAACACTGACACTACAGTTGTACTGAAGTTAACTACTTCCAGTGAAAGCACAAAAACCATGCTTTCCAATTTCTTATTTTTGCAACATGGAGGTTTTTGCAAGTAGTTTCATCAGCAGTCCATTTAACAAAACCAAAAGAAAGATTAGCTAACCAACTTGATCTTTCACCGTTTCCATTCACACCTCTCATAAATACTTTACAACCCTCTACTGAAAGAAAAAAAACAATCAAACGGGGAGTGAAGAAAACTTAAAAACAAAAGTGTATAGAAATATCTCAAAAGTTTAAAATCGCTATTTGAAAGATTAAAACTTCAGAACATCTTTTCTATCTCCATTGTTTTTCAATACCAATACAGCACAAACCTTCTTCATCACTATTCAACTTGCACAGGAGAAAAAGGTTTTAAGCTCTAGTCCACCATGTTTAGCCTTCCTCAGTCAAGAAATTTATTGCACCTGTAGAACTGCTTGGAACTCTTAGGACTCTGAGTTGTTCTTTTGACCAAGTGTATTGGAAAAAAGAAGCTCTTGTACCTACCTTGATTACTGGGAAATCCAGACCTGCCACAGTTGAGACAGCCACGACACCCAGAGTGTCCCCATAAAACAGCAGAAGGCCTCAGCCCATGAAGAGTAACACCCTAGCACTTCAGGAGGCTGCAAGCTCTACCTTTCTTGTCCTTCAGCCCCTTTGTGCCCTGCTGTTGATGCAGTGCAGCTGTGTGCCCTCTGCTCCCTGTGGGATTGGACAGCACCCCTGGACACTCCATGGCTCCTCACCTTCAATAGCATTCACCTGTGCTGCACAGCTGCACCCCGTTACCACAAACTGCCTACAAAACACTAAAAAACTCACAAAATATTAAAAATAACTAGAATTTAAGACATAGCATCAATGCTGGTTCTGTTATCTGTGACAGATATTTGGACATAAAATTTCGTTAATTGAACAGATTTATCATGGAATAATTTCTATGCAAAGGCCAACATTTTCAAATGTCAGTACCCAAAAATCCATCTCCAGGCACACAATTAAGGCATAATTTTCAACTGTACATCTGTGTAATTTTAACTATTCTGTGAAAATCTCATGAGCTCCTAACAAGTCTGTCTTCATACTGCATGTGTACGTAATGTCAAGATTTTGAGAGGATTTAGGTTTTGAGGGGAAGGATTCCAAGAAAACACTTCTACAGATAAATGTCCTGCTTGACCATGGACACTAAATAAATGTCACATATCTTCATAGCAGATTACATCCTTCTGTTCTTCACAACAGAGGGGACAATAAATGATTTAGAATTGCGGACAAAAAACATTTTAAAGAGACAGAAAGTTCACTTTTGTGGATGGTGACTAACATATTAGGGATAGTATGCTTAACTTATACAAAAAAAATGTTTCAAAAGATCTCTGCTTATACAAATTGCAAAGGGTTTGAAGAATTCTACTCTTCCTTAATTCTATAGAAAGCAGATATTCCTATTTTTCTCTTTTGTTTCCATCCATGTGGATCCATGGATGAAATATCACCCAGACAACTGGAAGCAATGCTCTCAATTTTTTATGTTAAACTCTTTCTTATATACAATTCCTTTTCTTATGGACAACAACATGAGAGCACATTTCAGCAGATGTGTGCAAGTCCCCAGTTTTGCAAAAGGGAAATTGCGATATTAAACATACATTGAAAATTTAGAAGAAAGCAGCTGGCTGAAAAATCTTTCCTCTGATGATTCCTGTCTTGTTAGCTTTTTTGTAAGTCTCCCAAGAGTTTCTCTAGCTGCACCATGTGACATTTCACTACTGCTGTTTTCTGCTCTTGCAGCAAAACCTACTATTTCATCGTAAACAAATAGTGTTAACACTTGTGATGCTTAATGTTTTGTCAGTTTGCTCAGCAAGTGTGAAGAAAATGCAAACACTTTCAAGCCTTTTTTTTTCATGCTGTCAGACTGCACTAAGTTGAGGAGATCTCCCAAATGGATGCTTTTGGAAGATGCATTTAGATCATTTGCTGAAAAATGAAGAGCTGACACTCATGTGATTCTTAAAAAACAGGCAGCACCTGGTTATTAACCCTTTTTTTGTCTACTGGAACAAACATTTTTCGTCATGAAAAGCTGTGGATGTATTTTTTAGCTATGTCAGGCTTGCTTCCCAGGATGGCTTGCCTTACTTTTACTCCTGTGAATGGCCTCCCAGATATTCCCCTGCATAATTTCTGTACACATGCTTTATATTAGATTTTGATGTGCAAATCTGTGCATGATCTACCCAATTAGATATGCTTTTCAACACCTCAATTTCTCATAAATATTTATATCTTTCGTCGCTTCATGTAATTAGTCCTTTATCATGAGGGGAATCAGAAACTGCTTTGCAAAATATGGGTTTTCTTTTTTCTTCCATTGGTGCTATTCATACATCAATCTTAAAGCAAGGAAAGGTGGTGGTGCCCCGTAAATCATTAACATATAAATAATGATATATTATCCAGTTGCAGTAACTTATACCACCTTTAACAAATGAGGGAAGCCTTGGGAAAAGCTGATACACAGAATTTGTGCCACGCACAATGACACAATTTTAGGGCTCAGGGAAATAATCCTGAAGTTTACTGTTCCCTCAGTTGCAGAAGATGCTTGAGGTGCAAAAAAACACTGAAAACATGAAGTTCAATGTATCTAACAGATATCCACTGCTTTTTGACAAGGCCTGTGATGTTCATGCTGCTAATCTAGAAGTTAGTGAAATGTTTCCAAGGGTCACAGTCTCCAAACCCCATGCATCTGTCTCAGGTACTCCATTGCACCTCCAATGGCAAGAGATGCCTCTTATGGAGCAACAGCATTAAGCCAGTAATAATTCATTTAAAGCTGTAAATGAGATGCAAGGTACCACGTTGCTCTGTTTGGTGTGACAGACAAAAGAAGTTCTCAGTCTTGGGGCTGTCCCCCTGCAAAGGGCTGAGTGCAGTGTTTGGGCCTTGCATGGATGTGTGTGTGCTGCTGTTTGTTCTTTTCCACAAGTCTGTTTCTTTGGGCACTCTGTAGTTTAGAGACTTGGTGTTGGTGCCCTTCATCACTTCCCATACTTTTATACTGTTGGGTTTGTCTGTTGAGAGAAGGAGGTCACTAAAATGGTTTTACAAGAGAAATAACCAAAAGAATTAATGCACTGGCAAACTTAATTTCTTATATCATACTGGACTTCTGCTTTGTTTGGGGTTTTTTTCCTGCTTCAAGATGATTTTTAAACAGACTTGAACAACCCTTTACATAACATTGTCAGTTTGAACCAGATTTATTTGTCCAATGAAGTGTGTTTTATCAGAACATTCATTACCCTTTTTGAACATAGTGGAGTCAAGGATCAGAAAGCAATTTTCCTTCTTTCCTGTTCTCAAAACCATGATTTTTTTTAGCGAGGTTAAGCAGTGCTTTTTCAAATTCCCTGTGCTTGATGTGTCATCTATCGATGAGTCAAGCCTGTTATGCTGGAACTCTGAATACAAGAATTGTCCCTCACTTTGAAAACTTTTGAAAGGAATGCTTTATTTTTCCCATAGGTAAATTCGAAATAAGTTTTCTTTTTATTTGTAGATGTCATGGCCATACCCATTGATACAAGGTGTTTGTATACAGGCTCTTCAAATATTCATGTTTGCACCATGACTGCATTGCCAAACCAGCTCTTTTTTGAAACACTAAAGCTACTACATCAACATGAACAGACTGGAATTTCTTTGCATTTTTAGAAACATCTGCTCTACATATCACTGTGTAATATATCTATATATTTACTGTAAAAGAAATTAAGCTGTCACTTTGCTGCCAAAAATGTAAGCATGTGCAGGACAGCACTATTTTTGACACACTGCAGATGGAGTGCTTTAAAAAGGACAGTTCAGCCTTTGCAGCCACATAGAATGGATGTATACCCATCCTCCTGATAAAAACAACTGTGGGGAGTGAATGTTTAGTCTACCTTTTTGCTTTACACTGAATTTTGTTTGTAACAGCCACTTTCTAGTTCACATGAAAGTGCTATTGATAACTGAGGGAAGAGCTTTGCATGTAAAACGTGACTCACGTTTTTCTTACCGACTAGTTTGGCCCCTTCTGTGAAATAAGGGAGTTTGAATTCACAGGCCCAAATTCCCAGGCTCATTCTCCTGTGAAACAGTGACAGGCTGAATGGGGTATCCTTTAAGGCTCTTGCTGTGAAACTTTGCCAGTATGTAGAGCAAAATATCATATTCACAGGGAGAGACACAGCAAGCAGGACTGAGACCCTGCGCAGGGGTTCCAACACATAGCTACAGCACCTGTAACATCAAAAAGCTCTTGCATCCTTCACCCTCCTCAGAGAATTAAAGCACAGTCAATGCTGGAAAGCTTGTGGGAAATATTCAAGGATTGGCTTGCATCAGGATGGAACAGAAGAGCAGGGAGGGGAAGATGTGTCAGTCTCCCAAGATACCCATTCCTTCTCTACAGAAGGCACAGTGGTCAAAATGAGGTATTTTTGGTTTTGCCTGATCCGTCTCTTAATTTCTCAAACTCTCCCTCTTCTCAGTGAATGTTCTTTGCTGGACATTTTTGGTTGTGGGGTGATCCAGTTGCAAAAGGACCTGATGGTCCCATCTAAATTTATGTTACTACTTTAAATTAGACTGTTAAATAAATTCTTTGTCAATTAAAAGAATACATCATATCAAAAGTTGAATTTATTCAGGAGATGGTAAAAAATATCTAAAAAATAGATAATAAAATCAAAGTTTCAGAGTATGTACATAACCATCCTTGTAAAGTAGATATTCCCATTTTTCTATTTTGTTTCCATTCGTGTGGATCCATGGATGAAATATCACCCAGACAACTGGAAGCAATGCTCTCAATTCTTATGTTAAACTCTTTTTCTTCTATGCAGTGATGGTTTGGACAACAACGTGAGAGCAGATGTGTGCAAGTCCCCAGTTTTACAAAAGGGAAATTGAGATATTAAACATGCATCACAAATTTAGAGGTATATTGGAGTAAGCAGTTAAATATCTCAATGACTGTTGTTTGGAGAGGAATTTGTGAAAAGAAAAGGGTGATACCCCAGCATGGATGTTCTTCTGTGCTCTTTCACCCTCAAAGCTGTATGTAAGAGCCAAGATCAACTTCGGTTTAAACATTCTTCTCCTGGAATCTCCTTCTGCTCTGTCCAGGCACACACACTGTGTCCACACAGAGTGCAGTTAGTGTCCCAGCCCAGGCTGGAGCAGCCCTTCTGAGACCCTGCCCAGCCCCTTTTGCTGTGCTCAGCCTCACACCGAGGGCTGAGCTGGGTTTTGTCTGGGATAAACAAAATGGGATTTGGCTGCAGGGCAAAAATGGATTTTGTCCTGCGCCGCTCAGCTGCAGAGGGGCAGGCAGCAGGACTAGACTGGAGCTGCTGTGACAATGCCATCCCATTGCCAGTGGGGATGCCAGCTCCTCAGCACCAGGAATTTCTCTGCAGGTCCCTCCTGAGCCTGCCGGAGCCGTGTGAGGCACCAGGAGCAGAATTTCCTGTGTGTGCTCCCTCCCTGTGGCTCTCTCCACAGCCAGGCACAGAGCTTGCTGCTGAGCAGCACAAGACAGTCTCACCCCTTGGTGCCTGGGCAATCTGTCCCTGTGGTCTTCCCAGCCTTTATGAGCCCAGGGATTTGGAAAATAAATAAATAAATAAATAAACCACAACAAACTGAACCCAACTAAATCATATTGTACAGAATAAAGAAGCAGAGGCAGCTCTGCTGGCCCTCACCATCCAGAGCACTGTGTTTATACCACCAATAATGCAGAAAAATAAATGCTTCTCACAACTGACAAGCTTTTATTTTCATTTTTCTTCCAATAAATGATATTGAGTTTGTGTAGATGCTTTTTAAGATGAAGACAAATGAAGCAAAATTAAGTGGTATTGAACATCAAAACCTCACTTTAGCTAAGCAGGAGGATGTTTAGATCTTTGCTGAAAGCCTGTCTGAGCTACTGGAAGCTCCTTGACTCTGCAAAATCATGCAAAACATTTAAAAGCAGGTCAAATATCAGGCACTTCAGCTGCCAGGAATTTCCCATCAGCAAAAAGGGGAGCAAAGAAGCTCTTCTATCATTCCAGAAGGTATGAAAGGCCAGTGCTACAGTCAGGTGACAAGCTGGGGCTATTGGGTATTCTTTTATCTAAATCACCCTCCTAACAATTTAATTACATATCATTACTTTTTAATATAAACAGATTTTGTTCTTTTTAAGCAAGACCTGTGTCTAGATTCTAAAGTATTCTGCAAATGTAGCACCATGCATGCTTCTGAAAATCCTTATGGACAATTATGTGTATAGAATATTTAATTGCATGTGCACATATGGATCATTTCTGCCACTTGCACGGACACATCCCTAAGTGTTTGCACAAACAATCATAATATTTAGACATAACTTATTAGCTGGACAATTATACAAATTACATATTTGTATTTTAAATGAGTCCCATATTTTTATTACATTCTGTGTAATATTTGATCAACTCATTAAGAAACATGAGGATTAAAATTCAGGAGTGTCTGGATGCATGCCTGTTATACTTAATTAGTGATTGCTCGGAAAAGGATCTGAGAATTATCATACTGCATAATGACAAAGATCTACACAGCTATAAAAATATTCTGCACAGTATTTGAAAAAGATTCACTGCCTTTGGTAAGCTTAAACAGGTGAAGCAAAATCCAGCATTTTGCATCATGTCAGGGTTTAATTTCAGAGTTTTATTTATAAAGGTTGCAAGTCATTTAAAGGAAGGAGTAATTGTCACAGTAGGAAGGTGTAATATAACAGATTTCTTACAGCCATGTTTTATTGGCTTCAGTGTATATTAATATTTAAACACACATAACATACATTAAAGAATTGACAGAGCAGCAGAAGATAAAAAAGCTGCACTTTTGGTATAAAGATTTCAGCTCCAAGACAGAGCAGGAAAGCAGAGCAAGTGAGTGAAGTGTGAATCATCCTGCTAAGAGGCAGAGAACGCTCAAAGGGTTAAGGATGGCAAAGCACATTTTGTTGCTATGTGCAGCAAGGATAAAGATCTGCTGGAACCCCCTTTAATAGGTGAAAGGTGGTCTGAGCCAGCACGCACACACTGACGTCCAAGCCTTCCCCAGAGGATCAATGATGTTTGTGTGTGTGTGATCAATGTAATATTCCACAGCTAAATTTAGGGACTCTGCATCCTATGAAAATTGCACCTCTCTATGTCTAATTAACAATAAAAAATTGTAGTTATCTACAGGTTTAATTATTTAAACTACAAGGTTTTGATTAACTTGATCTTTTTAGTAAGAACAAGAGAGTATTTGAGGGAGGAGAAAAAGCATTTGTAATGTTGTTTACTCAGAAGGAATCCTGTAATTTTCCCTAGTCAGCTTGTAAGGACGCACCATCTTTGCTGTTAGCTCCCCTAACCCAAGCAACACACAGTGTGAGACAGACTGCTAATACAGCTCTCACTGTCTCAGTGCATTGCTTGGGTAAACCATAGACTCTGTCTGCAAAGCCTCTCCCTTTCACTCTGGAATTTTTACACACTTTTAGCAACAGATCAGAGGATTCAGTGTTTGATATTGATGTGCTGAAAATTGAAAACCAGATGCCTTTGGCCACAGTAACTTGTTTGAGGCATATTTTACTAAGCAAATGACTCTTTGCACCAATGTTAACGCCCTTTTCAGCACTGCTACTGCACTCTGTGTATTTACAAATCATGGGGGATCCATGTTCTTCCACCAAAGTCAGAGGGAGGTTTGTCTGATACTACTGGGGGCCAGATTTCACTTTTAATAATTCATTTATGGTGACACACACGCTGGAGTGTCTGCAGCCACGCTGTGGGTGGATATTGTGCCAAGGATGAACCAGGAAAGAGAACCACTCTCAGCACAGAAACTCTGCCAGGATCCATCACCAGCTCTCTTCTCAAAGCACTCTGAGGATGCTTCTTTATATGCTGCTGCCCTGCCTCAAAGTGTGTAACCAAAGTCATTAAAATGAAGATTTAAAGGAAGGAAGTCCTGAGCCTAAGGGAATAAGAGTTCAGGTCTGAGTTCTGATCTAGGGTGCTCTAAAATCATAAGCAAACCCATATGGCTTAATTCAGAAGCATTAATAAAAGAAATTAGCATACAACAAGATTTCTGAGAATCTTGCAATTCATATCAAACTGGAAAAAAAATCCCCAAAACCATAAAAGTCTACTTCTGGAAATATACTCTGCACTCTTCCGGGTAGTCTTCCCCTTAGCCTTATTCCCCATGTGTGAAACGAAGAAATGAAGATATTCCAGTATCTCAGCATCTCAAAGGTAATTGTGCATTCAGATGTTTTAAGGGTGGCTGTCAAGAGCAGGGGCTCAGACCTGGATGACCTCCAGAAGTCCCTTCCAGCCACAGCCACTCTGTGACTCCCTAATCTATAGCTGTGAAAGTTACCTTATCAAGCAGAAGTTCATTAGGGATACATGTCACATGATGTAGGGATTATTTGGAAATAGTTTTTATGGTAAGCTTCCATTCAAATGCATTTTTGTAGGAAGAAGCCTCTGCTAGCAAATAGAACAAATTTTCAATTAAGCCTATATGTAGGAAATGAAAAAATATTTTTCATTTCTGAAAGAAATCTCTGCAGATTTGCATGATTCCAGGGTGCCCTCATGACTCAGGCAGAGAATTCAGGACTTCCCCTCCAAACACAGAAGTTGTAGTATTATCATTAGACCAACAAAAAAAATATATTGGTTAAAAAATGTACAATGTATTGGTAAATAAATATACTGGTCAATAAAAGTGATGCTTCCCTTTTCACTCGTTGGCAAGCAAGCAACACATGGGCAACTCAGCTAGAAAGTTATTTCATCATCTCACTTACTTACTCCAAATAAATACAAAATTTTGACCCATGATTAGAACAGCCTACACAGATTCACAGACACAGGAAGTATTGCAGCACTTCAGGGATATTTTAGATTTCTAGTGTTAGAAATGCTTTCTGATTTATCTGTATTATAAGCCAAGATGTGATGCCATCATCCCTCAGCATAGTAGATACAATCCTGACTTCTTCAGCTGTTCCATGCTCTCCTTTTTCTCCTGTGTTTTGTACTAAAGACAGAGTTTTTGTAAATATTTGTATTACCAAAATAATATGGTGCTTGCTATCCGATGAGGTAACTGTAAATAGAGAATAATGGAATGGAGTGTAAAATCAATAAAAATAATAAAATAACAAATAGAATAATAAAATAATAAAATAATAAAAAGAATAAAAATTGAAAATATTTTTCCTGTTGCAGTGGACACAAAATGAAATGTCTTTTTAAACCACTCATCTCTGCTTGTCTAAAGAAGGCAAGAGGTGGCAGAGGCTGATTGCAATCATGTCTAATGTGTGCTGATAAATGTGAGGACTCATTGTCACTAGTGTCCTCCACCATCTCCTCCCAAAGACTGCCTCCAGAACCAACATTTCTCTATCAATAAAGTCTTGGGGGCATTTTAAAACCACATGGCCTTCTGGTGGATAAAAAAGAGAGTCATTCACATATTCCCCTCTCATACAGTCAAATAAAAAAAAAAGAAAAAGAATTCTGGTTTGTTCCATGGATAAAGAGTTACACAGTTCATCCTTCCTGTCTGTAGAGTGTTTTCTATTAAATACTAAAACAAACTGTAGTGCTGAAAGGCAGAGGAGCCCCACTGTTTGGAGGAAATAAACACTGTTACTGCCATTACTTCCAAGGGGTTACTGATCATGATGAAATCTTGATTAATCACACAGTAAAACAAAGAGGGTATACAAGTGAACATGCTTGGGTTATTTGAGTCCTATAACTCATCTGTGCACAAAATAGGATGCAGTTGAATTTTAGCAGTGCTCAGGTATTTGGGAATGCCAGCCACTGCAATTTTACTTATTTAAGTGATGTGTCCTATCATGATAGGCAAAAAAAACCTAAGACAATTACCCAAACTCAACCCTCCAAAACCACTAAAAACATACAAAAAATCTTGTTATAATCCCAGACCACAAGCTAGGGAATTCAGACAACTCTCTACATCTGATAGAGTTAATATGCTGGAAAGAATGAAGACCAGAGGTACAAATGGAAAACTAATCTGGGAGAAATTCAAACTTTTGAGGGACGTAGGGGCTCAGCTCCACCCCAAGAAAAGAAGAAGGGTGTGTGTGGTAGACTCACCAGAACCCCTGAACCACTGGGAGACAGCACCTTCACTTGATCATTTGCTGGAAGTTTCTAGCTGGCACTACTTGGACTGCATTTACTCTGCTCCTAACTGTGCTTCTTGCTCTGCACAGTGATGAAGGCTGACCTAATGAAAGCAAAATTAAGTAAAGCACAAATCCTGTGTGCAATGTGGTTTTTTTTCAGGTGTTTACTCATCCAATGCCCCCGCAAGCCCAAATGCTAGCTCATTATTCCCAGCAGTGCTCCATTTCAAATCAGTGACACAGACACACTGAAAGGTTACCTGAACTATCCAGAACCTGCTTTTGAGGCAGATTATTCCTCCATATGTTCAACATCTTTGAAGAAAACAGCACAGGCAGGCCTATGTATTTGTGTTTAACATTTCTGAAGCAGTTTTGAATGCCACTGAAGCCACAGGCAGCTGCATTAAAAGGACAAAAAGCCCAAACACTGCAGCAGGATCCCAGGGTATTTTTCAGATGAGCCTGTCATGCAGCTTCTGACAGAGCAGCTTTCAGGGTGTGCATCATGTCTGTACAGTGACACTTTATCTGAGGCAAAGAGGAACATGTGGGACAAAAACTGAAGAGGTTGAAAAGTGGAGAACTGCAGGTAAATTCCCAGATTTCATGCAACAAGTTGCTGGTGCAGACTGAAGAGTTTCAACCACTGGCCCACAGGCAGTAAGGAAATAATCTGGATAAGGAAATATTTGCTTTGCCCTTACAGGTCACTGTTTGGTCTGTGCAGTGCTGTGGGCTCACTGCCCTGCCCTGGGATCCACCCTGCTCATGGGAAAACTCAGTTCTGAAAATAGGCCAGCTGCTGGAACAAGCCCAATAACACTTCCACCCTTTTCACAGGTGATAGAATCCACTCTTCCTTTCCTTAGATGAGTTCTGCTAAATGCATTCCTTTCCCCTTTAACAGATGAAATAGAAAACCACATAAGCCTTGCATAAACACTACTTTTAAACAGTCATGGACGCCTCACTTTTACTTTTCCCCTCAAGACAAATTCCTTCCCTGCCATGCATAAACTTTCTAGAAGATGGACTTCAGACTTGCTTTTAGGATCTCGGAGGAGATCAGTGCAGAGACACCTTTGAACGTCAGAGAGGCTTAGTCACCTGATTAAAAGTGTCCAGGAAAATCTCATTATTTGAGCTGGAATTAATGTGTCCATGGAAGCAGCTTCAGTTACAGCAGCTACACAGCACCTGTGCGAGTGCACGATGCAGATTTGCTTCAGTATTCTGAGAATTCCTTGTCTCCCCCACCTCAGCAGCTCCTTCTCTGGAAGCCTGAATGGCAGGAGGAATTCTGGGGAACATGTCTGGCCGTGGGGTCACAGAGAGTTTGGCCCTGTACCTGCGTCACGCTGCTGACACAAAAAACCCCTGGTAGTGACCAAAATGTCATTTGTGGCTTGCAGTGCAGAAGTGCAATTCTGTGTTAACAATCCACGATTGCTTGTTCCTGGCTTCATTATCTGTTGGTGCTAACAAAATATGGATTTACCAGTGTATGGCAGTTCTGCCCTTGATATCTATGGCTTTCCTGTAAATAAATTAAATTAAATGCAAATACAAAACCCCCCAAGCCTAACCCAGCCTGTTCTGTTTGTACTTTTGTCACTGCAGGCAACCAGAGTGTGAAGCAGGTAAGAAGTCAAGCAAGCTCTTGACGTCAGTTATTCCTCATTTGGAACAATTTTAAACAATCTTTGACTTATGTTCATATGCTGATCATTGATTAAGCCCCAGGGATGTTTCCTCCAGTGTTTCTTCACCTTTATTACTATAAACAATGTAGTACTTTTCCAAACCACTTAGCCTCAGACTCTGTGCACAGTCTATTAATAAATGCACCCTTATATATTTTGTTTCTCATTAATACCAAGATGATATTCTGACAATCTCTGGGTCTTTGAAACACTCATCATTATCAGCAATAAGTCATGTTTATTTCTTAGTTGCACTCAAACATTAGAATTTAAGCACAAAGAATAAATCATTCCTCTAACAGAATGATCAGTTTTTGCATTTCTCAATCTAGTTACACATTACTCACTTGGCATTTTCAGTTAAATGAATATGCTCACTTAAAATAAATAGTAAGGGAAAAACAATAGCAGAAAGAGATGTTTGACAGTCACGTAGCACGCACATAACCATCACTGAGGGACTCCTGGTGTCATGAGAGCCCACTGCTGCCTGCTTTCCTGCACACAGCACACACTGTGCTCTTAGTCAGACTTGGTTTCTCCCAGTGTCTTTTATTAAAAACAAAGGAAGGTTCCAGCTCACAGATTAATGAGCTGTGACTTAGCATTTCAGCTGTTTTCAGTAAATATTGCATGTGTGTACCTGGATTTCTCGTTTCTTCATAGCAGGGAACCCAGCAACGCAGACTGCTCGAGCTTTGTTTTCAGCTCCAAACCATTTGCAAAAGCCACTGAGGTGTCTTGCTGCTGCCCCTTGGAAGCCTCAGCTTGCCTAAAGACAATGGTTTTCCAGGGCAGAGCCATTGGAATAAGGCTCATCTCAAGAAGATAAGTCTCATCTGTGCAGATGAGGTCTGAAAGCTCTCTCAGAGGAGCTGTGGGTGCTGAGATTGCTGAGCACACAGCCCGGTGGGTCAGCTGTGCCCGTGAGAGGGGCTGCGCCCTGTGCTGGGGCTCGGCCTGGAGGTGTCTCTTTGGCAAAGCTGGGAAACCAACGCAATGTCCCACTGATGCCTCAAGGAGCTGGAACTGAGGCCAGAAAGGAGTTAAGAGGAATAAAGTGGATATTTATTGAAAAGCCTTCAAAGGGCACACCCTGGCAGTGCCCAGATGGCTCCAAGATGGAAGGAAAAGAGGGCTGGTCTCGAGATCTCACATTTTTATAATTTTAGTCCATTTGCACACAGGAGCCAACTGCCCAGTTAATAGCTCGGCACACCCTGACAGTGCCCAGATGGCTCCAAGATGGAAGGAAAAGAGGGCTGGTCTCGAGATCTCACATTTTTATAAGTTTTAGTCCATTTGCACACAGGAGCCAACTGCCCAGTTAATAGCTCCAAATGATGAAGTTTCATCCTCCTTGCTTGCTTGCCCACCCTCCTCTTTCCACATTGTTCAGGCTTTGGGCCTGATGTTTGAAGAGATTGTCCTTGAGTCTCCAGCTGGAAGGGGATTGCTTTGTCTTCACCACCTTGTGAAAAGATCCTAGGAACACTTAATATAAACTAAACCATAAACTAACTTAATATAAAGCTAAAAGCTGCACACCAAACCAGAAAAACTCAAAATTCAAGGTATCACCACCACACCAAGAAAAGCTGCTAACAGGAAAATTACTGGTCTCCTTCCCCTCTCTGGGTGTTCCTTCATGGTTCTTCCTTCAGGCTAGCACTGCTCTAGAGAGGGTTAGAGCAAAGATTCTGAGGGAAGGGGGAAAAGATGAGTATTCACAAAGCTGGAGGTGGAAGGAAGGGAGCGGCAAACAGCAGGTTTACAAAAGTTAGGATGAGTTGGTTTAACCCCTCTGTTTGCAAGCTGCTGGACTATCAGCCTCATTCTCCTGATTCCCAGCCTGTTGCCATTCTGCACAGAAAACATGGCAGGTTGGGCTGGTTTGTTTTTTTTTTTCTCCTGCCTCATTATAAATTTGGTGCATCCTCAACTGAGGCTGGCCCAGCAGAACAGACTAACAATGGAAATTGGTTTGGCTGGATCAAATGCCTCCTTCTGCCATTTCCATCTACAGGGGAAAAAAAAAACCATAAGAAAAAAAAACCATAAAAGAAAACATAAGAACGTTTTCTTTTATGATTATGTGAAAATTATTCCCATTTTTTTATTCAGCTATTTATTAATGGGCTGCCAGAAGCACCAGTGGGAGAGAGGTGCAGTGCAGAGCCCTGCACATGGGAGTTGGAGATTTCTGTAGTCAGGTCAGACAGTTCCATGATCCATCTTTTACCAGCTGGACCTGAACCTTCCAGCAGGAATAAACAATGCTTATATTCAGCTATTTCCTGCTGTTGTTTCATGCCTTTCTCAGACATGTTCTAAGCTGTGGCAAGAAGGGAAGCCTTTGAGTTTCTTCACACATCTTTTTCTGCCTAAAAGGTGTTGAAGCATTAAGTAACTACTGCTAGGATAGTTCAGGACAAGCATTTTTGTCTACATGGTGATAGCAATTGTTACTGTTTCTGAATAATGACTTCACAGTACAATAGGCTATTAATTTTCCCCCTTTCTGTTGGGTATTTGGAAATACTTGGAAAACAAAAATTATCATTATATTGGGTTTGTGTGGCATGCTTGTGGTAGCAGAGGGTCTACAGGGGCAGCTTCTCTGAGAGGCTGGCAGAATCCTTCCCATGTCCAGTGGATCCTATTCCAGCTGTATCCAACTGCTGGCCAAGGCTGGGCCAGCAGCAGCTGTGGGAGTGCCTCAGGGTGAGATTTAGTGGGGGAAAACCCCAACCAGTGCAGCAGCAGCAGCTGGACAGATGTGTGAGGACATGGGAGAGGAAGGAGGGGCAGGAGGTGCTCTAGGAGCAGGAAAAGTGTCTAAGGAGGAGGGAGCAACAGGGAGAGCACGTGATGAGCTGACCACAACCCTGCACTGTTTTGTGGGAAGTAGGCAGAGAAGTCTGGAGTGAAATTAAGCCTGTTTTGAAGGATTTGATATTATTATCCTACTCTAGTTTCATAGGTAATAAATCAAATTCATCGTCTCCAATCAAGTAAGTCTGTTTTGCCTACAAAGGTAAAATAGATATACAATAATGTGCTGAGTGATTTCTCTGGCTTTGCCTGGACCCACAAGCCTTTTGTGATATTTCCTGCTCCTTGTTTTGCTGAGAATGGGAGCACTGTGGCTTTGGTGGGGCACCACAGCAGAAATCCACCATGCCATTCACCCATCAAGGTCTCACCAAGGGCAGCATCACAGCTTTGGAGTAAATTCAACTCCCTTTGAGACTAGCAACACCAGTCCAAACACTTTTCCCCAGGACACGAAGTGCATGCTACTCACATGCCAATGGTAGCTGCTATGAAGCTGAAAAAATGAATGTATTCAGAGTACACTGAGTGATCCAATAAGCCCCCAAAAAATTGGATAAACTAACATTTTGAATAATTTCTTTGAGGAAGGCAACTTCTTTCAACTCTTATTGCAGTATTCCTTACAGTTCTTCCACTTGGCCTTGTTCAAATCATCATTCTTGCTGCAGGAAGGAGAGCAAAATTATTGCTGTAAGTTAAAAGGCCACGGACAAGGAATGGAAAGAGAAAGAATTTATCTCCAGGAGCTTCCTCCCTATAGAAGAAGCGCACTTTGCAGACAGCAACAAGATGCCTTCCTTCTTTGCTTGCTCCCTGTTTCTCACCTCCTGACACTTTTCCAAAATATTCTTCTCTGAATGTTCTGAGTTTTATCCTGTGATTATTTTGCCAGGTGTGTAAATTCCAGCCTACCAAAGAAACACAGGATGAATTGACTTACTTGAGTTCAACACATCTGGGGAGGCTCTTGATGTGTTTTTTACTTTATTTTTCATTCAGTGGAGGGCTGGCAGACACTGTTCTAACAAGCAGAGCAGAGTAATAACAGATGATCCTGAACAAAGCTGAGAGAGGTCTGCAGTCCTCTTTGTTGGAATCGCAAATGCAGGGAACTCTCAGAACTTTAGGCCTGTGAGCCAAAGCTTAGAATTAAGCACAGGATTTGATCTGAGACCTTGCAAAAAGCTCCCAAACTGAGGTGCTAGCAGCAAGAATGTGGATTTAGAGTTTAAAGCAGAGACACGTTAAGCTAAGTAAAGTTTAGAGCTTTAGAGTTGAAGATATAGAAAAAATAAAAGTAGTTACAGAGGTAAACAAGAAGTTCAGAAGGCAGTACTGTAGGTTTGTGTCATAACAAGACTGGCTAAGAAAGCTTACAGTCCAACCTGAGCCCATAAGACAAAATATTGAAGGATTGGGTCGAAACCCTAAATATCCTTGTTGGCACTGTTTTGTTGGTCAATAAATCCTTAAAAGCTCTTGTAACTGAGGGTCTTGGGACCTTCTGAGCCACGCAGTGAAGATGTGAGCTGAACTCACCCTTCCTGCCTATGCAGAAGAAAAATAAATCCCATCGTTTGGAGGTCCCAAATAATTTATTTGTAATTCCCACACCCTTCAGCACCATGTGGATTCAAATTTGCAACAGCTTTGTGATGGGTCTGTAGGGACCTGAAGGCTCTTCTCTCCCCCACCCCAGTGCCCAATGACATTTCCAAAAATACTTCTGTGCGTACAGGTAATGAAACAGGTTAAACCCACTGAAAGCAGCAGCAGGGGTTATAACAGAAATACTATTAATATGCAGTGCTACTCCTACACCAACAGCTGATAAGCCCTCAGAAAAACATAAATAAACTAATTAGAGACAGGAAAATCTTCAGTGTAATGATGCCCAATCACACACTGCACCATCCTCCCTGATAAGCAAGGGGAAAAGGAAATAAACACATTTTCACTTTCAGGCACACGACCCAGTCACCAGTAACCTTTGACTGGGTGCCTTTACCTCTAGGTGTGAGATGATGTTCACAGCATGCTTGGACAGCCAATTAATTACATACAAATTCTACCCATCCATAGGCACTTCTTTTTTTCTTTTTTTTTTTTTTTTTTTTATTCATGAGAGCTGCAACAGTGTAAAAATTCCCAAAGGAGTGTGTGGGAATGTCACCTGTAAATAATACTGTAACAGTGAAGTTTTCAATACCTATAGCAGAACACTGAAGGCAAGTTATTGTACAAAGCAAGAGCATCTAGTACAATTTTAATTACAATATTTCTACTGCTGATTTCAAAAATTTGCAGTGCTTAAGTTTCCTGGTTTGTATGCAAGACTACTCACCAACTTTTAGTTGAAAGGACAAAAATTCTTATTTAATTTAATGCAGCAGACAGGGGAGAAATAGGAGAACTCTACAAGAAGAACTCTACAAGAACTAAGAGATGATTATTGCAAGATGAAGCATGCATATGGATGTATGAACATGCGTCTGCCTCTTTCTGGTCACTAGATTTAATGACAAGATTTAGATTTTTTTCTCTTCAGATGGAGGTTTACTTTGTTCGCCTCAGTTTCTTCCTTTTCCATTTCAACAGTCCTATCACAACTCAGGCATGGTGATTCAACTCAAAAGAGAATACATGAATTGCACACTCCTATTAACAGAATACTTGATTTTCAGAATAAATTGCAGTACCAAACCATCCGGTAGTCACAGTAAAAGCAGAATCAAAACATAAATGCTGCAATTCAGATCTCGTGCTGTTTTTATACAGAGATGCACAGTAGCTTTAATCATCTTATTAGTGCTGGGTTTGGTTTAGGTCAGGATGTGCTTTGGCACAGATCTTAATGACATATTAGAGGTAACAAATAAGATAGATAGACGGACAGACAGATAGAAACAAATTTTCTAAAAGTGAAGAAAGTGAAAAACTAAAGCAGAAAAGGGATTTCATTGCTGAAGAAATAACCAAGATATTCTCCCAGCTATAAGTAGTCCTACACTCAGACATCTGCAAAATCATAGCTGTATTTTCCTAAGAAATATTGTACATATTCTTAGTGATGTCCAAAAACTGCCTATTAACCACCTGCAAGTTTTCCATTGACTGTGGAACCACAGTGCCAAAACATCCCCCAAGTGTTCTGCAAAGTCACTTAGTGCCCAATGACAATAAAAACAATGGAAGATTTGTAATTTCATAAAACTTCATGCACAAAATATTTCAAAACAAAGAAAAATCTGTGGAATTCTTTGGAATTCTGTGGAATTTCTGTGTTCCTTGGTGGAACACAGAAAAGATTACTCTGGGTAGGGGCTCCTTTCTGTATTCCCCAATAATGGTTACATAACTGTGGAGGGAATAGAAGTGTTAGCACTAATAATCTGCCTCCCATCAAATGTAAAAATCAGCATAAACCTCCCTACAGCAGAGGAAGAGCACTAATTAAATATCAATATCAAACATGGGACCATTCATCCCCTCTCAAGATAGGAGGTTAGGGAATGTGTTCTAGCAGATACTGGCAGCAGTTGGAACATTCCCTTCATCTCAAAAAAGATCTCAGGCACCCACTACTGTCATCTTTACATTTATAGTAACCTGCCAGTTTCAACTTTTATTTAAAGTAAGTCCTAATTGTACATGGGATTTTAGGTCTCAGTTTAAATTTGAAATATGAAACAGTATTCTCCTACAGATTTTTCAAGGAAAGCTGAGAAGACACTATTTTTTAAGAATACAAGTAAAAGACATGGGAAATAGAAAATACTTTTTTTTCCTCTCAGTATTGGGAGAACAATAATTTAAAATAGAGATGATCATGAGTAGTGCTTGAAATGAGACAATTTCATTCATAAACTTGCAATTGTATTTTATCGGCCGGAATTTTAAAAAGCCCCCATGAATTGCATGATTTATTTTTTATTATTCAATATTATAAATATAAAGGGTTTTCACTGATACATTATTCCTGTAGGAATATGATATTATTTGCAAAAGAAGCTCTTTGCTGCCCTTGGATTTTCCATTCTAAGCAGGGAAATATGCTGCTAATATTTGGACGAGCTCCAGAAGAGGAGCAGATGAAAATCTGGATGGGAAAGAGAGTACAGACAATGGGATCAGCACATGCATAGCCTTACCTCAGCAAAGCTCTTGCAGCCCGTGCACCTTCATGTCACTCCTGCTGCCCACTCCAGTGAACAAGTTCTGCTCTTCACAGATCTTACCTTACACACCTTCGTGCAGGGGAAATGTTAATTGCAGCAGCATGCCTCACCAACAGAAGGATTTATTCACTCTGGTGCACTGCTGCTCGGTGGTTTAGCTGACACTGAACTTGTAGAATTAACATACTGTGGATTAGGTTTCTCACAAAAGAGAACATCAGATGTTTGCTTCATTCCAACAGGTCCAACTTGTCCTGCTAGCTCCTGGGAGAACCTTGTTAGCAACGTATCTTCTACTACCAGTAGCTTTTATTTATAGAGATCCCATGCAAAAAAACCCAATCAAAGCAAACAAAATAATAGGACTGAAAAATAAATCCAGATTTTGACATTGCTAAAATACCCCAGTTTGAGGTAAATGATTATCTCTCCTCTTTTCCCCTCTTTAACAAAAAATAATTAATCAGTTTTCATTGCATGGTATTTTTACTATTTATTTGGATATAGAGGAGGAGGTCTGCAAACTGGAGCCCAACTCATAGTCAGGACACCAGGGAAAGCATCTAATAGCCTAGGAACTGGATTTGCCTTTAGATAAATAAAGGTAATTTTAAACATTACAGCAAGACCAGCAGCTTGGGGAGAGGGAGCTCCACAGGCTGGACAAAAAGTCCCCACCCTGTCCGCCAGTGTTCTTCGTGGCTCATGGAAATACAAGTTCTGCCCCCCTCCCTTTCACCTGCTGAGAGCAGAGGTAGAGGCAGCACATTTCCTTATGCCATAAGGTTCTCAGCCATTACTGTAATTTTCCAGGTGTAGGTAATGTATTGGATTGTGATCTTCTGGCCGAAATGTGTATGAAGGCAAAAACAGAAAAAAAATAAATCACTTGTTAAGTTTGGAGTTTATGGCCTCAGAACTCAACACCACAGTCTACAAAATATACAAGCCCAATAATATAAACGTTGTATTGTGTGATGTGCCCAAGCTGCTTAACAAGGAAATAAACACTCCCATATACCTTATTGTGTGGCTTACATCTGAACTTGGCTCCAAATTTGCTGAAGACTATTAAACACCATATAGGATTTATGGGTTTCTATACATTGTCCAGCAAGATGCATTATCATGCAAAATATCGCCAAGTCTTTACCCTCATATTACTAAACAATTTTTCTACACTTACTTGCAGCATCATGGAATTTATTAAAAAAACCCACGATGTAGTAGCCAGAACTGAAGAGGCTAAATCTCAATTTAAAGACCAAAAATGACATGAAAGAAAGATTGGGTAAAGTTTAAGCCAATGAAAGTATGAGTCATTATTATATAACAAGCAAGTTGGATATATTTTAAGCTGAAAAAAAAAGATAGGTTGAGAGGGGAAGAGAGCACAGAAGTGGGAGTCAACAGGGGAACTGAGGTAAAGTAAGTGGGTATGTAAAAGTTTATGGGCACTATTAGGAGCTTGCATGTTCTCTTAATTCTTGTTTACCACCATTCTTTCAGGTCTCAGGTAGGACTGGTAGAAAATGTTAACAGTTTTCACCCCAAGGGATGGAGTACCCATTCCAACCACGGCAATGTGATTAATTGCCACTGGGTAGCTATTAGGCAACTTCTAGGTAACTTTGACAAACTTCTTCTGTTCATAGAAGACACAGCTGGGTAGAAATTAGTCTCTAAAAATACTTTCACACAACCTGCTTGTTTTCTAGTCACTGTCTTCTTCTGTTATGCTCATTCCATCTGTCAATAGATATGAGTCACACATTCGACCTTTCAGTTTCACTTGCGCACATAAATTTCTTCCAATTTCCTGTGAAACAAACACTTTTAACTCTTCCTGGGCCAGCACTTCACCCAGACAGCACGCTGGAGGGGCCGAGGCAGAAGCAGACTCTCCTGCTGATGCTCTCATCTCTCCAGCCTGCATTGCCTTTCGAGGGTAGGTGGTCTCTGCGTTGCCCTGGCCGCCCCTCTGCCCACACTGCCACGACTTGCACTGAAAAACCAGCAATGACATGGAACTCCAGCTCAAAACCCACAGTCTGACTGTGTTCAAAGAATGCCAAACTGCAGAGGAGCAGATACAAGTCACTCCTGACAATACTAGCCATGATCAGCAGACTCACGGGAGTAAAACTGTAATTTTACCCAAGTAAAGCTATAATTTTACCATTTTTAAACCTGAAGCAGTCAACATTTGGTTCAAAGCTAAATTAAAAATAAAGACTCACGCTTGCCCAAATGCTACCCACTGACATAAATCATGATGCCTTTACCAACTGATCTACTTTGTTCCTTCCCAAACACTATAAACACCTCCAGCATGAACAAAGAATGAACACGGCCACGAAAAACACACCAAAAAACGTGAAAGTCAGAGCATTATTTTGGGATTCCAGGGTTTATTTCCTTACTTTCTTTCAGGAGTGGGGCACTTAACCTTTCAGGAAGCTTTAAAGACTAAGGGGAAAAAATAATTGTAGTAAGAATCACAAGGCTGGACGGTGGAGAGACCAAATTCTGCACAGTAAAGAATGACGGAGACTTGATGGGGACAATTTGTTAGCAGACCTCATTTGCAAGCTCATTTAACTCATGACTGCAGAAACAGCAGCTCTGCAGCTTTCACAGAACAGAAGACTCACAGTCTGTCTCAATTAAGCACTACAACAGCAGACAAGGCTCTGGCATTATGGACCCTTCCAAAACACACCAGACCTGGACCAGCTGGAATATTGTCCCATCAAAACACCCAAGCAAAGTTGCTTCTCTACTGTGGCTGAGATTTTCCTGTTGTATATGGTAACTTCCCTATCATAAACCGTAATTTCCCTATTGTAAACTGTAATTTCCCTATTGTAAACTGCGATTGGAGGCCAGTTTTAATGAGGAAAATAAGAATACAAAGTACAAAAGCACAAAGGCCAGGGTTGCTGGCAGGGATGAGGGGATAAGTTGAGGCTGGGGTGGCTCAGGCCCCTCTGCCTGTGCTCCAGTGTCACACCTAAAGGGGCCAGTGAGGTTTCAGCACTGAGAAGCAATTTAGGAAAAAACTCTAAAAGGTGGAAGCACCCAGAAGAACCTCTACTCACTTATGGATGAAGACTTTTTGACCGTGGGACACTGGCACATTAACACTGAAATAATAACACAGTGTGTGCTGCTATAACAGATAAGTCACTTATTTAAGTACAGACTGACCAAGTTAATCCAAGATGACACCACAGATGTGCATATCTGGCCTTTGTGTTGAAAAATCTTCTGTTTCCTCACAGAAAAAACCCACTTAAAGGATTGATTTTACTTCTGATGACTTATACTTACTGCACTTACTTTAAGAAATATACTTATATATACTTATATACTTATACTTACTTTAAGAAATAACTAAAGAAAGAAGAATTTCCGAGCAGTACTGAGGTCACTGCAAACAGGAACTTTGTACATTGGTTTCTGAACTGAAGAAAAGGGAAAAAAATGTATATATGGCCAACCACAGCTGAAATTAGCAATAAGCAATATTAGTCACTATTTTTTCTTTTTTTTCTTGTTTTGTTAAGTGGGGGTGGGGTGAGGTGGAACAGTTGTTATGGTTTTTTATTGTGTCAAGAACCATTCAAACAGATTTTGTACCTTGATATTTTTGTCATCATGTGCCAGTAGGCTAAATTCAAATCAGCATTCTTCAGCTTCTTTATATTTATTAGTTCAGATAAACAGTTGCCATTGGCACACACTTAGCTGACAGTAACACCTACAGTGTTAAAAAATAAAAAACACCAGCAAAAAACAGGAAAAAAATCTGTTAAGTGACTGCTCTGTTCTAACAGGCAGCTTTTCTGTGTCAAACTTCAGCTTTCAAAAACATTTGTAATACACAGTCCATTTACAGATGTTCCTGCAGCCTACTATTGCTTTCTTAAGGCTTCAAATCTCTTGGCATTTTTCTTCAACTTCCAAAAGCATCAATCAATGTCCATTATTGCCTAAATTTCATCTCACTGAAGTCAATCGAATGTAGAAGTTGAAATGTTAATATGAAAATTTCAAATAACTTTTTTCCCAGGAAACCATTATTTATTTATAATGTCCAAATTTATTGTGAATTGTGAGATTATGACCTGGTACTGACTGTAATTTAAGGCTAACTTTAAATAAAAATAAGTACCATTTATATTTTAATTAGTTGAAGTCAGTGGGCTTGAGATTAAAATAAATTAAGAGTAAATATGTATTTTTAAGTGCCTGATTTAATAACTTTTCTTAGTTACTGGTAAAATCCAAGACTGAAGGGGAGAATTAAACCTAGTCTGAACTTAATTGTTCTTAAAGTGTTCTTCCCAAAAACCCAAACAAGTGTTCCATAGATGGATAACAGTAACATGAGGAACATTAATGTTACTGCTACTAATATTAATGAATATAATACATATTTGTAGATTCTCTGCCAGATATGCGTTTCCATCAGTTGACTCATCCCTTGATACAAATTTTGCAGCAAACCTGCAGAGATCCAGTGACAATAGTCATGTGTTTGTGTCAGAGAACTCCTGTCCAGGGAAGGTAAAATTTAAGAGCAGTTTTTTGGTTTGAAACTCTTATCTGAGGCAGCCAACACCAGACCAGCCTTTAATTCCATAAGCAGGACTTAGAAAACTATTCTGCTATTAAAAGCATGATAGTAAATACAGTAAAATTTACCACAGTAAATATAGTAAATTTACCATAGTAAATATCTATGGTGTTGCAATTCTCATCAAGTTTCTAAATACATTAAATTTGAAAAACAAAAGGAAAAAGTGCATTACTGTGTGTGTTCCTTCTTTGCTGATAGTTTCTTAACAGGTAGAACTGGTCCAAAGCAGCCAAAAATGGCCAAGGGTTGTTTTCAGCAATACTTTCCAACCACAGCTACCAGAATTATTAACTTATTATTATTATTTATTATTAGTTGCAAACATATAAGGAGAAACTTCATCCAAGTTTTCCAAGAGCAACAAATTTCACACATCATTCTGTTTCTGCAGGTTGATCTGGAGTCTGAAGTCTCAACAAATGATGCAGAATGTGAACAGACTGCTTATGATTTAGCACCCTGATATGGCCAGGCTCCTTCATCTGTATGCTGCAGAGCTGTGCACTGCAAGCTGCATTAAAATTGATGTAACTTCTGTTGGATGATTCTGTGCATCTTTGAGTTGACAAAACAATGCAGCATTTCTAGTTTTTGCTCACAAGGTAACCTCCCAAATATTTTGCTGGTTTTGTTTAATGAAATACATTTTCTTCAAGTAACTTGATTTCCTGCTTTGATGCTGATTCACTGTTTCCACTCTTAGCTCATTGCCTGCTCCAGCTGAGGACTACAGATTAAGCCACTGTTAATAGCAGGTTAAAGACAAAAAATTATTTGCTAAAATTAAAGGATATGGGAGGTATGTAAAATCCTTCAAGTCAGATGCTGTAAAAGCCCTAGAATGAAGGATGGTTTAGAAAAACCTTTCACTGAAATGAATAAAGTAAAATGAAATAATTCATGAAAAATTTAGTGATTAGTTACTACATGTAGAAGAAAAGGTTGGGCCTGTGTGTTTGGCAGATGTGCACAGGAGCACTGCAGAGGAGGAGGGTGACATGGGATAGAAAAGAGGTTTTGTTTAGGGATGGGAGCGCTGTGACTGCTCTGGATGCCTTCATTACACTGCAAAGGCAGTTGTGTTCTCAGTACTAATTAAACCTTGGGGAACAATTTGTTGAGGTAGCTGGAGAAAATTTGGATGAGAGCAAGAGAAGAATTTTAATGTTTTAATCCCAAGCAGAAGCATCCAAGCTGTAATATTCTGGGGTTCCAGCAGAGGAGCTCCCTGGCTGATGCTGCAGAGAGGCAGGAGTGAATTTACCAATGTTTGCAGCACTTTGCAGGATTGAGTCCTTTTAATGCAGGCAGATTACTGCATGGAAAAGAAATTAATATCTGCATCCTTTTATATTGTTGTGCTGTCACAAAATACTCTTCAGTTTGTCAGGGTGGAATTGGGGAGTTCATGGTCGAATTCTACAAGTAGCCCAGGTAGTGGCTTTGAACCACTAAATATTTTCCCGTTAATTTTTCAAATTGTAGTTAAAAAATGAAGGAACCACCACTCTTCCAGCAAAGAGGTTCCAATTGTGTTTGGAGGCTTTTTGTCACCAACAGGACGGGACTGCTGGGGTACAATCCTTGAGCTGCATTGCAGCATCAGCCTCATCACGTGCTTGAGACAACAGAAAGATGGCAAAGCTCACACAGAGCCAGCAGCAGCCAAAGATTGCTCTGTTACAGAGCATTTAAAAACTTTCCAGCCAGTAGCACACTGCTCAAGCTCACACACAGTTGTTCTAGCCAGCCACTAAAAGCACACGTGCACCTGCTGCACACAATGCTGGCGTATCTGCCTGCAGTAGCAACACAATATACCATTATTATACCACTGCCATTATTGTGCTATTATTGCCAATAATACCATTACCATTATCGTATTATTATTGCCAATACCATTATCACTATTGTGTTATTATTACCAATACTACTATATTATTACCAATACCATTACCATCATTATAATATTATTACCAATACCATTTCCATCATTATAATATTACTGCCAATACCATTATTATTATTACCATTATTCTATTATTATTATACACAATATTCCATTATTAAGCTGAAAGCGTTCTACTACCTTGCTAAGCACATTTTCCTGCAGTCTTGAAGTCTATCTAAGCCAAGCCTAAAACTCAAGCTATTGTTTCATGTCCTTGCTTGCTGTACCACTGTAACTTCTGCTTTCAGATTTTGCAGCTGGTTCTCTCTTCTTTCTGTCTCTAAGGCCTGCTTTCCCAGCTTTCTAAATTTCTTCTTACCTTTACTATTTCCCACACCTGTAACTTCTATTTGCTTTGAGGGCTGCACTCCCAGGCTCTCATGTGAGCTTGTAGCAAGGATGGGCTGCCAGCACAGGTCATGTCTGATCCTTCACCTAAATGTGAATTTAAGTGATGACTGTTTCCTCTTCTAGGTCGTAACTTAGAGAACTGAGAACAGATAAAAGCCCAACAGGATAAAAGAGACTGCTTGTTTCTTTTGCTGACAGAAAAAGTGGCAAACTGGGAGGGTGTCTAGGGATCAAATTAAAAAAAAAAAAATCAGCTAGCAAGAGTTCCCTGCCAAGGGAGGTGAGGAGGGATAAAAAGGGAGGAGAAGGTGTTTTCTAGATTGGCTAGTTGAGCTAGAGGAAGCAGCTGTGAGACACAAAAAAACTACAACTTTGTTACGGATTTTTAAGGGGTAAAAACACAGGAGAAGTAGAGTGAATCATCTGAGGCCAGGCAAGAGAGAAACAAGTATACACAGGTTTGTGTCTTTGGGGGCAACTTCTTGCTCAGATAATATTTTTTAACACTGGAGATTAAAGAATTCCCCTTTTTAGACTTTCAAGAGCCTCAACACTTTCTGGACTTCCAAGATGTGAACTGCCCTTTAGTGGTCACCTTCTGTAGCGCCCATGCTCAGAAAACCCAAAGGCAAAATGGTAATAAAATAAATTATCAGCTGCCTCAGAAAGCAAGGAAGAGCCAGTTCAGAACTTCAGAATTATGAGATCCCTAACACCATTCCTCTCAGCAGGAAAAGTGCAGCCAATGGAAAAAAAATCTGGTTGGTCTGTTTCTTTACAAAATAATTTATTACCAAAGTACTGCATATAACTTTTCTGATATATAAACCCTCCTTTGAAGGTTCAGATGATCCATAATTATAGCCCTTTACAGAAAGAGGAAGAGTAAATCTCTGAGTGATAAAGTCTTTTGAACCAATGTTTAAGACCTCCCCATTTGTCTGTTTCAAGAGATCAAGGATAACAAAAGAATATGGAACCAATTAAAAGCCAAAGAAATAACTGAAAAAAATATCAGTAAAGTTGATAAGTTATGGAAATTTACCCTCCAAAAGTAGTTTGGCAGAAATGCCTATTCTGTTCCCAGAGCTAGAATTCAAAGGTTTGAGCTCATTTCAGGTGCAGCACTTGGCCATTAAGCATGTTTTCTGGGTGCAATTAAAGGGTTCAAGGCTGCAGCCATTTGGAGATGGGCTGAAGGTGTGCCAGGAGCTCTGCAGAGAGGGACAGGAGAACCTGAGCACACGTGCATTCCTGACAGCACCTGGATTGACCTTGTCACCCTCAACTGAGATTCAGAGGCCGCAGAGGGAAAGGGCTGGTCCCAGCAGAAGTTAAAGCTGGAGCTAACAGCAGGGCTAGGATCAGAGGGAGGAGTGTGTTTAGAGCAAGGCTTTCTGCACCACTGACAAGGCCATGTGCTTTAATATCAGTGATTTAATTTATAGACAAGTGATTTGATATACAGACAGAAAAGAAATAGGGCTAAGATGTAATGTTTGGGAAAACCCAGGCTGAGAGGGAAGCTGAGCTCTTGGGAGGCTCTGGACAGCTTAGGTAGAACTGGAAAGAGAAAACAGTTCATGGTGGAGCCTGGCATTGGGAGGTGTTAAAACCAGAATCAGGCTCAATTAGACTTAGAGTATAAAGCATAAAGTAGAATTAGAGTATAAAGCATAAAGTATAAAGCAGAATTAGAGTATAAAGCATAAGGTAGAATTAGAGTATAAAGCATAAAGTATAAAGTAGAAATAGACTTTGAGTATAAAGCATAAAGCAGAATTAGACTTCAAGTATAAAGCATAAAGCAAAAAGTAGAATTAGAGTATAAAGCATAAAGTAGAATTAGACTTAGAGTACAAAGTATCTTGATCCTCCAAACTGAAGCATTCTCTTCATCCTACAGGGATCTCAAAGCAGACTGAGAATTAGAACTGATGCAGATTTTTAAGGTCAGGCCTAGGGGTCTGTAAGGTTAAAATTAACAAAAATCAAGATGCATTGACAAGAGCAATACTTATAACTCAATCCCACAGGTAAAGACAGGGCACTAAGGGTATATTTATGGCTGCAAATAAATTTTGGAAGTGCCAATGAATTAGGATGAAGGCTGTGAATCTCTTGGGAATTGGAGTATGCCCTGTGTGGGCAGAACTTCTTAGGTTGCATGGTTTAGGGTGGGAAGAGAGATAATGTTGTGAAATTCAGTGATTTAGAGCTAGATTTATATCACAGTGCTGATGTGGCCCCAGGTCTAAGACAAGACTTAATGCTGACAGAGGCTGGGATTAAGGTTGAGATGGGCAGAAATCCCCAAGCTTGGCTAAGAAAAAACTTTGAGCTTTCTTAAAAGATTTAAGGCACATAAAAGGTTGTAAATTGGTAAAATAAGAGTTTAATAGAGATTTGAAAGCTCCAGAAGGACCGAACATTTTGGTGGAAGGCATAACAGTGCGATACATCTCATTAGCCAGGGAAAAAGATCATTAAAAATTCAAGCAAAGTACATGAGCACCTAAAAGAATGGAAGCAAACACAGGGTTACTGCCTCCCTTTAACAGCATTTATTCTGCAGGTGGCCCATTTCCCCAAGACAACTCTTTGTAGGTGGGGAATAAATACAGAAGTCATAACAGCACTGTACAAGTTATGACCCAGAGCTCAGTGGGGCTGTTGTAATAAAATCCCAGGTCTTGATTTCTGCCTTCTCATGCCCCAGGCAGAGGCTAAAAGCACTAAGTCATTCACAGAACTCTTTTCAACTTTTCACAAAATATTTATATTAAAATAAATATCAAAAAGTAAATATAAATGTAGCTTAAAACAGTAAGACCATATTCTCCCTCTGTCTAGATTAGGGAAATAGAGAAAATGCAAGGAAAATTGGTAAAAGGAAGCATTGCAGGAAAAATTACCTGTTTATTTTAAGGTTTGTTTTGGTTTGACTTTATTCAGAGAAGTAAAAACAACATGCAACATTGAAAATTGCTCTTGAAAGAAGTTTTGGGCCCTTGCAACTACCTTTATGCACTGTTTCTGTGTTTCATAAATCAGTTTCATATGAGGATAAAATTTCATTATGTAAATTCTGTTCAAACTAAAACACAAACTTGGCTTTTTATTTAAGTCAACCTTAACTAAAGGGAAGCAGGCAGAAGTGATTCCCAGTTAAAAAAATAAAGTTAATTTTATTCAAATGCCCTAACATGCAGAAAAGATTTCATTAGTGCTCCAAAGGTTCATGTTCTGTGTATCATTTAGAATTTGTTTATTGAGGAATGTTACTGTTTAGGACTTTAAAGAGTATAGTCCCTGATCTGACAAGCTTGAGAATAAGCACCAAAGAAAAGACTCACACCGTCTGAAGCCTAGCAAGCCTGTATAATCAGCAAGATAAATTATTTTAAAGAAAGGAGGAATTAAAATAACATGAAGTTTCCCACAAACAGGGTAGGATATTTTTTCCTTTTAAAGACCCAGTCCAAAAGCAAAGCATCTCAAATTAGTCACAGATCAGTAGGCAGGTCCTGGGTGTTTACCTCACTTGTGTGACAGTATAAACAGCTGCATGTTCTGCTTCTCCTGCGAGCCCCTCTCCTTTCCCCACGCCTGAAGAATGTCTGTTACATCAGCTGTGAAAAGCAATCACACCAGGGCCCAGCTCTGAGCCAGGCTGGGTTCTGATGAATTGTTTTTGCCCAAGAAATGCACTGCCTTAGAGCCTTGCACCCCACATCACTCTTTCTCCACCTACAGAGCGTTTAGTCAACTGGTGAATCACCAGATCTCATCAGCAGGGCTTGGCAGCATCTCCCAGGCACAGCACAGCTGCAGAAGGCTGCCCAGGCCACATGGTGTGTGAGACAGAGCCCAGAAATTTCCTATAATACCTTTGGGGCCAGGTTAGGAGCCTTTGGGGCCAGCACAGGCCCATCCAAAACCCTGCAAGTGAGTGTGAACCTATAACCACAGCAGCAGCAGACACAGAACATCCCAGCCAGCACTTTTAGGAACAAACAGTCAAGTGGCTTCTCTTTGTTCCAGGCATCTGCTCAGGAGAGCGGTGGAAAACCCAACAAAGCTGAAGGTAATACATCCCCTCAAACACTCCTATAATGAAAGAGGCAGCTGGGGTGGAGGCAAGAGCAAGGGAAGGAAACACAGGGAAAATACCATTTTTGGTGGGAAGAAAGAAACAGCAACAAAAAGAGATAAAACTATCAAGCTGACATTTCAGCTTTTTAAAAGTAAGTAGAAAGACCATGGTCCTTCTGCCAAGGAGTTTCCTGGGTAAGGCAGGCTTGATTTGCAATGCCCATGGCAGAACCAGGGCAGGTCTGGCATTGCTCCATTGGCATCCGGCTGATGGACAGTGTGCAGGGCAAGGCAAGATCCCTGCCATGGCTCACTGCTGTTCACTGCCTGAAGATGGTGTAGGACATCACTCCTGGTCAAAAGTCAGCTCATGGAAGATGTCTGATTTCTCCTCTTTTTCTCCTTCCTGTCAACTGTAGCCTTCTGCAATTAGCAGTTCAGAGGAGCACGGCGATGAAACATCCTAGTCTGCAGCTCCTCAACAAACCCTAGGCATGCCAAAAACTTTGGAACAACCTGCTAAGGCTGTTCCATAAGCTGTGTTAGTGATGCTAAAAGTTTTAGCTTTCCTATTTCTCACATTCTGGGCTGCTTTAGTATGTGGGTCTGGGCTTCACATGAGGGCATGGTGAGCTCTGTGCACAGAGCAGGGAGACAAAACAATTCCTGCTCCAACTGGGCACGAAGGACAAATGATCCCAATCTCAGCCCCAAGAGCACAAACCCCGTGGGCTGGAGAGAGAAAAACAAGCAGGATGGGAGTGCAGGGCTGCAGCTGGAATTGGACAATGAACTGCAATGTGCACATGGAGCAGAGCTGATCCCAGGGAGAGACCCCGTGAGCACTCGTGCATTTTGGGAGCATTTGGGTTCATCTTGGGTGCAGCCCTGGCTGGGCTCTTGTGCTGCCCAAGATGGATCCATGGAGGAGATCCTTGGAATGAATCCCTGCTTTATTCTGTAGCTCTGTCCAGCCTCTGCTCTGGGGCAGCCTGCACAAGGCATCTCTAGAAATAAACATTTGAGCTTTGGTGCTTTAAGAAAGGGACCTGCGTGCCCGTGGTGAGACATTGCTACTGCCAGAGCTGATCAAACAAGGTGTGAGGGGTCAATAACTAAGAAAGTTCTCCAAGACTGACTCATTTACACAGAGGGGATTTTTGCTATGCTGCAGTCAGTACAGAAAGCTAAGGAGTAGTTATGACTGTACATTACGCACACAGCTGCATGAAAAAAATATTCTTTATTTGCCATTTTTTACCTTCTTCACAAATGCAACAACAGGACAGTTTGGACAGTAAGTGCAGAGCGTAGGTTTGTGACAGTCAGGCTTAAGCCATCTTGGCAATTACCTTGCTACAGAGACAAAATTCTGGGTGCTTTAATTCAAAGGTAGACCGAGTTTATGTCTTAAAATTATGGCTTTTGACAAAGATAGATCCAACTGACATGATCAAGTCCTGAACCCTGCTTCACTAGCAAGTCCATGAACCACTCACATTACCAAATTATTTCTAAGTACAGAGACTCATTTCTGCATTGGCCTGAATTTCTTTCCAGCTGACCATAAGAAATAACTTGAATAATATCTCAGGTAAGACATGGAACATCTCCAGAGCATTCCTTCAAGTAAATGACTGTTTGGCTGCTTATATTCCATGCTTTTATCTTCATTTTCTAAGTGGGAGCCCCAAATTTACAGGTCCTACTAGCCAAGTAAATTCTCATTGCCACAACCCCAACGTTTATAATGTGCAATTACCCTCTTACCCTGAAACAACAGCAAGGTCATGTACTGGCCTTGGAGCACAGAAAACATGTTAAATGTGAAAAGAAAGCGTAAGCCATCTGACCTCTTCTCTAGCAGTGCCAAACATCTCTCCTGTTACTCTGCCTCTGAAGGAAGCTTTGCTGGAGAAGCCACTTCACACCTGCAGAAATATCTTTCCTGAATGATGGGGTGGTTAAAAGCATAAAATATTTTTATTGCTCAAGTTTCCTCACAGAACCAGCGTCTGGCTGCAGGGCACTTCCACCTACAGCCTGACATAAAAAAGATCCTGCTGTATATAAGCTGTCCTCCCCCACTGGGCAGGGGCAATGGGAGAAGGGAATTCTTTGGTTACTACTCTGCCTCACTGGAAGACAGACATTCCCGTAAAACTGTGTGTGGGAGCGTTTCACACTGAAACCAAAACAGTGGTAAAAGTAAATTCAGTGAGCTGCTTCTCATGCGGCGCAGCTGCTCTGTGGAGAGAGGAGGATATTTTATTGTACACACACCAACTGCCAGACACCAGCCCCACTGCAGTGCCAGGGACACGGCTCTCCCGGTTTTGTCCGAGGGATGCTGTTGTTCAGGCTCTTGGCCAAGGCACACCTTCACATGTCAGTCCCAGCCTGTCCCTGATCACCCTGAGGAGCTGAGAGCAATGGGCTGTTTCTGACTGCAGCTGTTTTAATCCAATTAAATTTGTGTTTGGGGACTACACGATCAGCAGAGTGAATTGATGTGGCACTCCTGACTTTCTAATTACACCAGATTTGTGCTGCTAGGTGAAGGAACACGGGCCAGCCTTACAGCATGGCCGTGAACTCACGTGACAAATCTGTTTCATGGGAAAAACCCATTGCACCTCATTGCTTCATGCAGCACCACTCCAAGGACATAGTGATTCCAAAACCAGGTCCTACTGCAGCCATGAGGGACGACATTTGAAACAGAAAGATCCTCTTGAAATGGTTAAGTACCCGAGTGAGACACAGGAACGTGGTTTGTTTTGTTTTGCAGGTTTTAATCTCAATACAGGAGAAGAGGAAATGTTCATTCTCTGTCTTAGAGCAAATTGACAACATTGAAATACTTTATGTTTAATATAATTGATTTCCACCCACCAAGAGAATAGTTAAACACTAAAAATCAATGCCAATCTCCAAAGTTCCTACTTTTTCGATCACATTTGACTGTTCTGTAACAAGGTATATTGAAAAGTGTCAAAGTGAAAGGAAAAAGGTAGCCAAGGGTATAATGCAGTCTGGACCATCACACCCTTCATAATAAAGAGAACATCAAAATATTAATGACAATATAATTCAGCCTGGCAATAAAACTACGTTGGCTGTTTAGGAGACTGGTATCCTAGAGCTGGCCGGTATTCCTGCTGCACATCAAAGGGAAAAAAACCCCACAACTTTGCAATTCTGTGAACATCAGTGGAGTACAAGTATGGCTTCATACTTCGCCTGAGCAAGTCCAGCTACTGTTTATCTGTAATTTGTGGAATTGCTAGGCCAGAAAAACCTACTCCTCCATTAACCACCAAGGTATCTTCCTGTCTCAAACATTTCCAGCTTAGATTTCTCTGTCCTTCAAGGCATAAAGATTATTATTTGCAAAAAATAGTTAAAGGAATGTTGGCTTTTTAAACTCTAGTACCATTACCAAACTATATTCTCAGGGCAATCTAAGAGAATGACAACAATTAGGTATTATTTATAAGGGATGCCCATTTTTGGAAGGTCACTGCACAAGTTACAATAAAGATGCTGTTAAAAATTTAAACATAATAGAGAAAGAAAAAAAAGATGTTAACATTATCATGATCCTTTACCAATATTAGTTCACCCACAACATTACAAGCTTTGTATAAGAAAATGTACATACTCTGTGTCCATGTCACAGTTTCATCCAGACAAACCAAGAGAAACTTCAGCTTCTATTTTACAGCTCTGCATCATTATTTCTGCATGGAAATCCAAATAGTGCTTTCATAAAGAATGCTAAAGCTGCCCTCACACCCTGGACATGTTAACCAAGTACTGTGCCTAGCACAACCAGTCAGGAAAAGTCAGGCTTCCTCATTATTAGCAGTATTGCATAAAGATACTTTTAATTTACATCAAATGTTTGAGAGTTCTTTATCAGTTAATAAATGGGCATGTTACTTGATCTGTGGGGGTACCAGTTGTCAGTTTCTCTGGGTTTGGATAGACAATAGTTCATGTTCAGACTCAAGTGTTTATTATTTCTTATCAGTAAAACAGTCTCACAACCATGAGTTCTGCAGCTTTTCATTAGAAGGCACAAAATGGCCAACAATCTCTTGTTACAAGGTCTTTTAAGACTAAACTATCCAATTAAGGACTGACACCTAGATTATTTTCTCTTTTAACCCAATAACTGATCCCACAGAGCCTGCAATGTGGACCTTTCTGTCCAATTACAAAACGCCACCCAAACCCATGAAGAAGGAAGAAGAAGCATGAAGAAGAAACCCAGGACAGCACCCTGTGCCCTCCATCTTGCTTCCACCCACAGCATACTAAAAATCCCAAAACCTAAATTTCTCACCAAGTGATACACCTACACTGCTCTCTATAATCTATTGCACACTTTTGTGGATTCTGGTCTGTCTTGAAGTCTAGGAAACTTTCTCCAAGGAAGAGGGTCAAAGTCAGTGCTGCCCTGGGGGTCAGGGCACCCCAGAGCAGACAGAGAAACATTCCCAGTGCCCTGGGTTTCCACACTAATCCACTGATTGCTCTTTGTTGACCTGTGTATTAACCAACCCTAAGGGGCAGAAACCAACCCGAATTCTGGCTTGACCTGGGGATAAGGAAGAGCTGCAGGGCTGCAGACCCCCTGCACTTCTGCACAATTTAAAGAGATGATGCCACAATGGAACATGTGCCACCAGCCCCAGCCCTGGGGACGTCTGTCTGCAAGGTTTCCCCACTGAGAGCAGCATGCTCAGAGCCAACACTGCCATGCCAAGCCCACCAAAGCCAAACCTTCCCACTGTGCCAGTGGAAACTCCAGACAAAGGCACTCTGTGAGCCCGAGAGCAGAACTCCCATTGATCTTCACAGGGAACTGGGTCAAAGAAGCCCCAAGGCTTCTGTGAGCTCAGCAGACAGCAGAATTCCACAAAGGGATATTTCTGCAGCTGAGGGTGCCTTGTGCCAAAGAACAGCCACTTAAGGGTCTTTTCCAGGCACACCCATGCAGGAGAAAGGCAATGCCCCAGCCACTCTTCAGCCCCAGGAACATCCTGTGGGCTTGCTGGGGGCAGGGAATTCTCTGCAAATAAACCCCAGGGGATGCCAGAGAGCCTCAGGCTGCTCTGAGACACCAGCAGCAGGAACAGCCAAGGATTTGACCCACTGGGGACTGAAAGGACCAAACTAGTCAGAGATGTGACAGCCCAGTTGCCGTGTGGTTGCAGTGCACTGAATGATATTTTTAACAGCAGCTTCCAGTTCAAAGGTTCTCTGACTGCTGTCCGAGTCATGGGACAGCCAGTAATCTCTGTTTTCTTACAGAAAGCTATGACACATTGGGAATTTTTTCAGACAGTTTAACAGACAGATAGAGGACAACATTTATTTTAGGCATGACATAGAATGCACTTGCTCAAATTCCATTAATGGTAAGAGTGCATATATACAGCAAAACAGCTAAGGAGGAACACGAAATACAGCTTGGCACAAAGGAAGAAACAATTTCCTTAGACTACAGCACCTTGCAGTACTTCAGCCTAAACAAATGTTGGAAGGAAACAAAACTGCAATTTGGGTACCAGCCTACCTGTGTGGTATGATACAGAGGGGCACTAATATTAACATAATACCTAACTATATTCTCTGGGAACACTGCCTCCTGCACACCAGTAATTTGTATCAACCGACATATCTCTTTAAGCCTTAAATTTTTTCTTGAATTACCCCCACGAGGCACACCTTCCCCACACTCATGAACACAGAACTCCCATAAGGATCTCTCACTACTTTGGAAAACACAAAATTGCCAATCACAGGTGAAGATGTAGCAATGAGAAAACCTGTGGCAGGTGTGTACCCAGATCCATCCAGCCCTTCCTTCACAGCACACAATTGTGTGTGAAACAATTCCCATCCTGCTGCTGCTGCTTCCCAGGAGTTTTAGGTAGCACAAGTGCTCTCTCTGCTCTCTCTGAGCAGCCCTGATGGCTCTCTACAAAAACAGCCAAGAAAAGTTGGAGAAGTGATTTTCCCCCAAACATTTCTGCTTGCTAATGCTGAAAAAATAAGAGGGCAGCAGTCTGAACTCAAAGAGGTACAGGGCCTCCCTATTCTTTCTCATATTGTTGTTAATATTCAAATTCTGGATCATTTTGGAGTCCAGGCATAGAAGGAAATCAGGCAGTAGGAATAATCACAAATGAAGAACCCTAGACATTCTGAAAACTTCACTTTTTTTTTTTTCTTTTTAAATTAATTTCAGCTATATTTTTAATGTGTAGGAAACAGTCAGCCTGCCATCCTCAGTCTCCCTTCCCTCCAGTCGAATATATCCCTTTTTCCATCATATTTATTTTTTGGAACACTTTCCCTTCATTGTCCCTGATGTGACATTATCCTAATTTGCAACAATCTCACTTTCTTACCTAGCTTTTATGGTGGCAGCTGTATCTGAATTTCCTTTTTTTTTTTTTTTTTTTTTTTTTGGTTTTTTTCCCATGTTAATCAATTTAAAGACTTTTTTTCCTGTTCTTCATGTGAAGGGGGGCTAGCACAGGAGACTCTAGTCTCGGATTATCTCTGTGCTCTACTAAACAGCACATTTTACCTGGCTTGAATTGGATGAGGGGAGAGCAGGGATTAGTTTTTTTCATTTTCATCTATCTTAGCACAAGCAAAAAAGTGTGATGATACCCTTCTGGCAAGGGAGCCTCCCCCTTTACCTTCGGCATGGTCTCACAGGTGATACACAGGACAAACTGAACAAGAAGCACAGGTGGGAATTTCTCTGTGGAGAAGTTCGTTCTTGTGGGAATGTTCACCTCCTGACTGCACAGAAATACTCTAAAAACTCCCAGAGAGGGGTAGAGTCTCCTCACTGGAAATATTTGAGAACATTTTGGCACAATCCTGTGCAGTGTGCTCTGGAATGGCCCTGCTTGAGCAGGGAGGTTGGACAAAACCTGCTTTGGTGCTTTCCAACCTCACCTGTTCTGTGATTAATCTGTGGAATGACTAGGAAAACTTCCTGCTGGAATAAGAGCTCAGTATGGTAAAATGTGGGACAGCAATGGCATTAAATACTCCTGGCCTGGCCATGCAGAAATGGTGGGAAATTGAGATTTCTTTAATTTTTTTAGTACAAGAGGTGGGGTGAGGGAACAGAAGAAAAAGACATTTTTCAAAAGAAGTTTTGAGAGGCAATTTCTAGAAACATTATCTGTAGGCTGCCTACTGAAGAGAAAGTGAGATGTTCCAAAAGAAGAACATCACTGAGGTAAGTAAACAAAATGAGCACTTGACCAAATTTATAGGAATTATGTGGTCAGAGAACTCCCTAGACACTGCAGACATCAGGACTTCTCCCATGAGTACCAGCCATATGCAGACATAGGAATGAGGCACTTCTGGGGGTTTATTTTTGGGTATCACTTGAGTCTTGACTCCAAACACGTGGGAATGTAGCATACCACTGTAAGTTCCTACAGAAAATATGTAAAGTTCCTATATAAATAATGAGAGCAAGGACTTACATCACATGATAGATAGCAGCAGGTACAGGAGATGATTTCTAAGAAGATTCCTTAGCCATGGTAGCCATACAGGAAGCCAGGAAGGACTAGCACTGTACAATATTCTACAACCTGAGAAACATAAACTCCAGCTGTGCTAAACAAACAGCAAAGGATTACTCACTCTGTTATTTCAGCTGCTCCAGTTCCCACTTCTTAAACTTCACATCTGCAGCTACATGCCATGCAGGTCTCCAGACATCCAGAAGTCCAAGTTTTCAAGAGCCAAAGCTGCACAAGTGAAAGAGTACTGCTGCAATTCCTCATTTATCAGCAGCAGGAAAAAGACAAGGAAAATCACATCTGTTAAGACTGAACTCAGAGTTCAAAAAAACCAAGGAAAATGAAAAAAGTGTTGCTTGTGCTCACAGGCTCTGTAATCTGATCAGGAGTACAGATTGGTTACAGGTGTAAGCAATTGGTTACAGGTGTCACTCATCTGAGACCTGCCCCAAAAGACCATGATGGCCTTCATCAATGCAATTCTGGCATTTAGGCTGACTTGAGTATCTATTTAATCTTTTTGCATTTGGAAGCACGAAGTTCAGCTATTGACATTTTCTTATCTGAAGCTGGTATGAAGAAAAAAAAAAAGAAAAGGAAGTTTAAAATTAAGGGTACTTGAGTTTTAAATTACAGTGCACAGAACATTAAGAAAAAATAGAATGTGCTTAAGATATGGCAAAGCTCTGCAAAAGAAGTGGTTTTGGTTTGGTTGTATCTAGGGGTTTGGGTTTTTTCATTTTTCTTTTTTTTTTAATATTAAAAGCTTTAATCTGTGACTACTGACAAAATTCAGTGGAACTCTCTGATTCCACCCCCCCAGACACTCAAACTCTCTTGATTCAGCTTACAATTAGATGAAGAGCTTGACAAATTCAATAGATTTTGTTCCTGTTATGATCCTTCTGAAGGAATTCCTAACTTTTTTTGCAGCTGGTGTCTCAATAGTCTGTCTGTTTAGACTCTCTGTGCTTTTACCAGAGATGAAACACCCAGCATCCAGCTGCCTCAAACCTCCAGTTCTGCCCTTGCAAAGCCCATGCCAGGGAGTGGCAATTACCCTTCAATGACTTTATTGACCAGAAATGATTAAGACAAGCATGACTGACAAAGCTGTACTGACCACTTTTATTTTTAACCCAGCACCATTCTGTACCCATCCAGAATTAGCTCCGTGTGGTTCCTGCATGAAGCAATGCTTCACCACTCCTTATGTCTGTGGGGCTTGGACAATAACAAGAGTTATCCTTTCATAACTGGTCATAATGGCTTTTGGAAACTTCTTATGGCTTTTGGGGGGAGTGCAACAGGACACTGTTGTTGTAAAGCTATAATTTTTTTATTATTTTCTTCCCTTGGATTAACTTACACTGCCATCATGTGGGCAGAATTAAGACAAGGAAGTATTCAGTGAAATCTCTCAACCTGAAAGCCTTACTTTCCTTTTAAAACATTCTTCTTACTACCAATACGAGCACTTAAGGTTGTTGAAACAGAGGGAAGACAAACCCCTGAGTATGGTTTGTTTTTGTTGTGACCCCACAGAATATGTGCCAGTGCTTGAGGACCCAGTGGAAGGAGCTGTGTTTGAGCTGGGCACTGACTGAGTAGCACGAGTGGTAAAGATGCTCTCCTTGATGCCTTGTGCAGGCTGCCCTAGAGCAGAGGCTGGACAGAGCTACAGAATAAAGCAGGGATTCATTCCAAGGATCTCCTCCATGGATCCACCTTGGGCAGCACAAGAGCCCAGCCAGGGCTGCACCCAAGATGAACCCAAATGGTCCCAAAATGCACGAGCGCTCACGGGGTCTCTCCCTGGGATCAGCTCTGCTCCATGTTCACATTGCAGTTCAGTGTCCAATGCCAGCTCAGCCCCTGCACTCCCATCCTGCTTGTTTTTCTCTCTCCAGCCCACGGGGTTTGTGCTCTTGGGCTGAGATTGGGATCATTTGTCCTTAGTGCCCAGCTGGAGCAGGAATTGTTTTGTCTCCCTGCTCTGTGCACAGAGCTCACCATGCCCTCATGTGAAGCCCAGACCCACATACTAAAGCAGCACAGAATGTGAGAAATAGAAAAGCCAAACCTGAGGCATCATCCTGAGCACAGAGCTTCTGCTGCTCTTCCTCAGTGACAATACAGCTTCCAGCCATGCACAGCACTCAGGAAATAAATCAGACCAAGGAGCAGCTCCTTCCCTTTGTCACTCCCAAGGTCTGTGTGCTCACCCTCTTCCCTGAGTGCTGCAAGAATGTACCAAAATTTACTTTTTTGAGCATTAGAAACTTCAACTGCAGTACTGTTGAGGATAAAGTTTGAAATGACAAAAAAACGACCCAAAAGCATAAATCATCTCTTTTTTTTTGTTTATGAATGACCCAAAATTATAAATATTCTCTTTATTTTTTTACAAACATAATTTGAAAGAAAATTGCCACAGAATTTTAATTTTTTTATACATTCCTTATTATTTGGAAGAACTTTATCAATTTGCAAGACAATCTTCAGTTGTCAAAAAATAATTATTTTTATGGAGTAAAGATACTTTAAAAAAAGTAAGAAAAATAGTTTTAAAAAATAATATAAACACATTACAGTGCCAGAACACAGACTGAAATAAGGATGTGCTGGAATTCCAGAAATTATTCTTGAAAGACCTGCAGTTTTCAATTTTAACTACAGGATAGAAAACCATGGCTGGGATGTTTGCATCCATATATATCAATTGATAGTTATCTCTGAAATGTAGCTTACCAAAGACCTGTAAGAGTTTCAGTGAAGTAGTAAAATGTCCAAGTGAAGGCTGAATTTGCCAGCTCCATGCTCTCTTTCTGCACAGCCTTTAGAAGCTGTTTTTCATGGCCCCAGTATCACAAAGAGCAGCACTGTGCTCCTCAGGGTCCCACTGCCCACCCTGGGCTCAGCACAGCAGCATCTAGGAGACAGCAGAACATAAATAACATATTGATTTCCCTGGGAGAGAGGCTTTTGAACAGGGATGCCTCAAAATCCATGGAATATTCTTATTCAGGAATCTATCCTACAGCAGAAAATAACATTTCACACAAGAAAACCACATCCAAACTGTACAGGGCCCAAGTCTGTATGCCATAATCATTCTTGTAAACAAACTTATATTGTCTAATGTAAGGAATGTACACAAAAACATACATCTACTGCCACACAAGTGCTACTTGAGAAATCAATATTCACCAACACTGAAAGAATATTTCCCCTACATTTAGGTACTGTGGTTACCATAGCTTTTTTCTTTACAACAACTATTAATAAGTGTTTTATTTGGGAATGTCAATTACAAAATCTTGGTCAGTTTAATAGCTTCATGATTGAGCTTTTTCACTGTTTAAAGTGCAGGAGTAACTCCATTCGTTCATTTTCTTGGTGCCATTTCCCCCTCATGCTAAAATCAGATATATTCCCACAGCTATTCTGGGGCCTTCAGGACTTGTCATGTCACATCTTGCTGTTATTATACATGTTACAGCTAGAGGTGAGAGAGAAGTGAATTTATACCAGGTGTATTTATTATTGTTATATTGTAGGTAATAGGTAATTATGGTTACTTAACGTAACAATAATTCTTCGAATTTCATAGCATTAATTTATATTAAGATCAGGTTAGTTCTCTCATTTGCCTTTAGACACAAGTTTGACAAAGTAGACTAAAGGAAAAAAAACAGATTAGGATTAATAGATTAGAATTTGAGCAAAAAGATGGTACAGTTACAAAGCCAGAGGAGAATTACAAAAGGGAGGGGTACAAACTCTATTCCAAGAATTCCATCAAACAAAGGGACAAATTAGCTATCTCCAGTACATAACAAAGTTTTGTGCCATTTCTGCCTCTGCCATAAGGCTGAGGTTCAAGCTTGACATAAAACACAGGACTCCTCCTAACCCATGGATCAAGCCTATGTACAATAAAATAAACAGAAAAAAGGGAAAAGAGAGCAGGCAGCACTTATTTAATCTACCCACTTCAGGTTCACTCAGGCCTAGTACTTGACATGAACGAGCTCATAGTCCTCAAAGGAAATACCTTGATAAAAAAGCCTTGTGACTGGAGGGCATCCAACATGTGCTGCTCATTTACAGTGAAATGCTCACCAGCCTCAGCTGCAGCTCCTTATCTGCCCCACCCCTTCCCTTGGAAGCAGAAATCATTCTCAAGAAACGGTGTAAGAAGTTCAAATTCTGGCACAAATGTATCCCATCCCTCAGCTCACACAGATTCTGTGGTACAGAACGTAAAGAAACTCTTGTGGCTTGGTTTGAAGGGAGCTCTATGGATAAACACACTGCATTTTCACCTGGCGTACATTTTTAGCCAGCTTGAGAAGGATTTCTCTAAACACAGGGCAGAACGGATGTTTATTTCTTCTTTAAGAAAGAAGAAGGAAACATTCTTTTAAATTTCTCCTTCGAAATATTTGAAATTGCTATCTGGGGTTCTGGGTTTGCAGTTGAAAGATGACAGAAATAATTTTGTAGTCTCAGTGACACTCATTCTCTTCAGTTATGTCCAAGAAGAATGCATCACAGCATATCTTGTTAGTTACTCAGCAATTCCATCAGAAAAGCTGGCAGAATATCTGAATTTTGGTATAGAAGACTCACACTGAAATACAGCCCCTCCAGCAAAGAGGGACCAGACAAAACACACTGTACCCTCAAGAGAAAAGAACAGCTTTACCAACATGCAGAGGAGCAGCAAGCGCTCAATATTCTAGGCAAACTTCTGCCTAGATAAAACATACAACAAAGAAAATAACTCTTCAGACCTTTTTCTACATTTGATTATAAGGCAGCAATCTCTAAAGGCTCAAAGAGGCTTGGGTCAGTATCTTCTCACCTTGCCTTAACTCCAACAGTCATTTCAAGTGTTTAATTTTCTTTTTTCAGTCAGACCACAACATGCAACAGTGGTGAGATAAACAAATGATTTTTGCTAATCAAACCTAAAAAAGTATTTCCCCTTCTTTCCATGAGGAAACAAATACTTTTCCATCTTCTTCCCTAGCCATCCTAGAGCTGAGCCCACAGTTCATGCAGTGTTTCCTGGGGCTGTCTGGCCATTTCATTTAATGCTCAGAGCTGGTTGATAAACAAGTGAGGGCTCCCCAAATCTGGGAGGATTCATTGAAAAATGTGGCTCCCCAAATCGGGGGATTCATTGCAAAATGTGGCTCCCCAAATTTGGGGGGGGGATTCATTCCAGCTCTGGGAACAGCAGAACATTTGAGCTGAAGCACCAGCCAGAGGGGCTGCTCAGACTGGGCTGTGGCCACACACACTCTGTGTCCTACAGCTGAACCCCTCAGCAGGGCATTTCCCCAGAGTCACAGGAGAGAAAGGAGTTAATATTTTACAATCTTTGCATTCCTCAGAGTCTGGCTGTTTGCCAGCTGACCACTCTCACAAACCTGAGAGAGCTCCAGGCGCTGGTGCTCCCACTCCAGTGTTTCTGGGGAGGAGAGCTCAGGCCAAACTGATAAAATCCAAGCTTGACAAACTCAGAATTAGCTTTATGGGAATTAGCTTTATGATAAAGACAGGTGGGTTTGATAAACTAGCTGTTCAAAAGGCTCAGAATTAGGCACTGCTGTCTCACTGTCTGTTTCAGGGATGTGCCAGGAACTGGAAGCTGTAACCAGGTCTGAAAGTTTCTGCAACAAAACCAATCTTCTGAAATAGTGGTTAGGCAAAGAAATCCTGGCACAGATTGGGTGTGTTCATGGGAATAGGTGAAAGCACCTGCAAAAGTACAGAAGATGTATCTTTAATAAAACCCCCTCAGTTCTCTTTCTTTCTTCTGAATGCTGTACTCTTCACTCTCACACAACTTGGGTCTGAGTGATTAATCTCTGTCCTGGGGTGAGGGAAAAGAATCCCAAGTGCTTATGTTACAATCAGTTAGGAACTGACTTTTATATACAAAGCTACATCTGAAAAGGCTAATGAAGAAAACTTTTTTTTTCCAAGGTTTCTGAAATTCCTACCAGAGGGATAAGGAGATTCTGTTATAACTTCTCTTTATTTAAATAATATTTATCCAATTGTATCCCATAATTAACTTTAAAAAGCTGTCATTTGGTTATTATTTATCTTATAAATTTCCTTGAGGTCTAGACCTAAGGACAATTAACAAAACATGAGCCAAAACTGATTGTCTATGCTTGAATACATAGAATATGAGCACTACTCCACCCAAAGGCTTTTTAAAAACCTGGGAGCTGAACAAAGCCTTGAGCCTGGTGTTGTGCCACCAGAGAGTGGCCAAGGCAACAACTCTGTCCTTACACACAAATATTTATCCATGCAAGTGTCCAGGCAGACATGTGAGCACTTTGAAACATGTGAGACATGTTTCAAAGGCTGTAAGGCTGGACTCCAGAGGAATTCCATTGTTCATGTGAGTAAGGGCAGTGCTGGCTCAGAATAAGGCACAAAATTTGCCTTTCTGCTCTGAGTATACAGCTCTTCCAACGTGCCATGAGGTAAATGTTGGCTGCAGCCACGCTTTTGGGGCAGTTCTATCTTTATACTGTTTTGAGGAAGCCATCCTTAGCAAAACTATTTAATCTAGAGTAAAAGCCCTAAGCTCAGCTCTGCTCCTGGCAATTTGGACCCTTTGTAGGAAACAACACAGCCAAGAGCAAATTTCTGCAAATGACTTTAAAAACAAATTCATTTGCTCACTCTGAAGACTGAAATGTAAACTGACTTGGTCTGCAAGGTTCTCCCAATGGCTCATGCCTTCTTCTATGCTCTGCACACTACAGCCCAATGCTTTATGAGGCAAGTGTGGGGAAAGGGTTTCTGTAAATAATAATAATAATAATAATAATAATAATTTCTAGTGTGACTGGAATGGTTTTCAGAAGTCACAGTAGTCCAGCTCTACCAAAAGCTTTGATGTGGGACTTCCCTTCTTATCCTTTGTCTGGGTTTGCATCCTGTACTGCTGGGTTTATCCTGCTCTGGGACTTCCCTCCTGTCCTTTCTCTGGGTTTGCATTACATCCTGCTGGGTTTATCCTCTTTCCTGCACAGGTTGTGAAAGAACAAGACCCTGTCCACTGACAGTAGGGATGAAATTGTGGTTCTACCAGTACTTTTCACGACTCTAGAGAAGTCCGGTCTTCTTTTCTGACCTAGATAGAATACCCAGTCCCACTGCTGGGTAAGTGGTGGCCCACAGAAAATCAAAAACCCATCAGAACTGAAAGTGTCTAGGCTGAAGTGTGGGCTCAGAACCACCTAGTGCTGGCTTATCTAGAATTAAGGCTAGATAAACCAAGGGACATCAGGCTGCATAGACCCCACAGAGAACAGGAGAGACAACACTGGCAGCCAAACTGGGAAAGGGTTTGGAGCGTGCATTCTTCATTTGGGAATTACCATAATAAGATACACACTATGCCAGATGAAAAATAAATCAACAGTTTACAAATGAACAAATGATAGTTTCTTATAATGTTCTGGATTGCATTTGCAAAAAAAATAACCACCCAACATTTAAAAGCCATTAAATTGTCCAACAGGCAACAGTTTTCTTAGGATAGACAAGAGAATAGAGATGATGCAGAATAAAATAAACCCATCCTTACTGTTCCGGAAGATGGAGTGGCAAATTGTTGTTAAGGGAATTCCCAAATGAAGATTTTATATGAGCTACTGCATTTAGTAGTCCTTTGAAAGAGAGCTCTTCTGTCCCCTTTTTTGTCCTTTATACTTTGGCCTGTCTACCTCCCTTCCCACTGTTGTTTTTAAACATTTTATATACAGCCTTTTCTTCAAGAACCCTTTCCATGACTATCTTTTTTGTCTTTCTCTATTATTTTTACTGGTACTAGCAGTGAGGAAGTTACTGGTGACCATACTCAGGAAATGCTTTCACCAGACTGCTGTTTTGAGGTTTCTTTTGCAGTAAAATCTGGGAGAAAGCCACCCATCCTTTTAAGTGACTGAGATGCACTTGGCTTAGAAGTGCTCCTTTACATCTGAGAAGGATGAGAGGCAATGCAACAAGTGCACATCAGCTGATGGAGCATGAGATTCTCAAAGCAAAACACACTATCCTTTCAGATTTTAAGTGGGAATGTTTCCTGTTACACACAAGGAGCTGCAGAAAGGCTGATGCCTAAATGCTGCTCCCAGAGAAACAAGAATATCAGATTTAATGCATGTTGAGGGACATTATCTGATACACTGCAAATAGAACAAACTGGTTGCCACTAGGCAAATTTTCACTTTACCAGGACAATTTAAGCTGATGAATGAATTTTTTCTTTTCTTCATGACACACATGTGCAGTAACTCTGCTGAAGGCTGGAGATGCCAAAATGAAACTTTCATGAGGTATGAGTCAATAGCGTTCACTCAGAGCAGAAGTTTAGCTCCTCATGTCTCTCTGTAAAAATCCCCCAAAACCCGGTAGAAGGTAAAATCTGATCTTTTGGAAGACACACTGAGCTAATGATTCATTAGTGTAACAAATTCAAACACTTCAAGCACCGTGATGAATTGAAGGCTCAAAAGACTTGTCAGGTAAATGAAGGCAATTCTTCAGGTTTGGTTGGGAATGCACACCAGACTGTGACAGGTCAGCACAAACCCAATAATTCAGGGCATCTTGTGGCAAATCCTCAGGGAGACAGAAGCATTAAATTTAGATGGTGGACAAAAGAATTAGTTACATTAGAGTAATTGAGATCAATTGGAACACCGTGTCCTTCCTTGAGTCACGGTTTCCCTTGTAGTCTTCCAGAACAATTACTGTTTTATCAGTACAGGGATTAAGAGAAGAGCTGCATGTGCTTAATTGATATACAGCTTGTACTGGAAGGTTTCTTCACAGAAAAAAACCCTGAGTTTCCTGATGCATCACCTGAACTGGTCATGAAAGGAAATACTTGTTTAAAAACCCTGTTCCTAATTATATAAAATAAGAGCAGGCAGGCTAAACTTTAGTTACGAATATAAATATTTGAAATGTTGGCCTTACATCATGATGCTTTCCCTGCCCACAATCCCTAAAAAGTATTCTTAGCCCTGCAGCCTAAATAAAATATTTTCATATTTACTTAATTGCATTTTTTCAAGGAAAAAAGTTTTTGGTCAATCTTTGTCAAAAACAAAAGTAGGAAGAAGAGGGGAGACATCTTGTAACTGCTGAGCAAACTCAGCAATTGTTCTGAACAATTGAACCGTTGATCTTAATCCACTCTGTTAAATAGTAGGGAGTTTATTCCCCATGAAATAAATGTTTTCTGTAACACATCTTTAAAAAACAAACAAACAAAAAAACCAACAAAAAACCACCTTAAAAAAAACCCAAAAAAACCCAAAAAACCCCACCCATCAAAAAAAAAAAAAAACCAAAAAAACCCCACCCCCCAAAAAATCCACAAATCCAATACAACCCCAAACTAAACCACAGCCCATTTATTTGAGCTAAACCATGCTTTTGTGGGTTATATTTAATTCAGTAGTTTTGTTTATATGAGAAGACAAAGTTTTCTTCCCTCTGTTTCTCAACATGCCCCTATACTGGAAGCACAAATAATCTCATCCATAGTAAAATTTTTTTCATCTGTCTTCTAGAAGAACTACTTTTAAATGACTTTTGCTTTGTCTGAACCATGAATGTAGCCCCTGGAACATGAGCCTTGTTTGTATCTTCCACTGCTTTGCGGGTACCAGTGATCAGAATAATCATCAGCAGGGGAAAAGCTGAGACACAGGAAAAGAGCTTCAGCAGATCCAGTTACTGGTGACCATACTCAGGAAATGCTTTCACCAGACTGCTGTTTTGAGGTTTCTTTTGCAGTAAAATCTGGGAGAAAGCCACCCATCCTTTTAAGTGACTGAGATGCACTTGGCTTAGAAGTGCTCCTTTACATCTGAGAAGGATGAGAGGCAATGCAACAAGTGCACATCAGCTGATGGAGCATGAGATTCTCAAAGCAAAACACACTATCCTTTCAGATTTTAAGGGGCAATATTTCTTATCCCAATTTGTGTGCTGAACACTGCACACAGTGCAGAGAGAAAGAGATAAAAACATGACAGAATGGCACAAGGAGCTGCAGAAAGGCTGATGCCTAAATGCTGCTCCCAGAGAAACAAGAATATCAGATTTAATGCATGTTGAGGGACATTATCTGATACATAGCAAATAGAAAAGAACAGACTGGTTGCTGGGAGAGGCTAAATGAGGAGGAGAGGGAGAAATTCAGCAGGGTAGAAGAGAGACCTGCAAAAAACCCCAGGTGAGCAGCATGAGATGTGCACAAAATTGGAGTTTTCTGTTTTGTGTGTGACACAGAGCTGAGGAGCAGAGGCTGGAGGTGGTGGGAGCAAAAGGAGGGTGGGCAGCCTTGCTCACATTTCCTGGAATATGAACAGCTGCCAATGCCAGGTAAAAGCTGGAACAAGGACTGTGGTACAGGTGAGAGGTGACAAGAGGATTTCTCCTTGCCTGTCTCCTTTGGGTGACTTGCTGTAAAAGCAAACCTTTAGAAACCTGATGCTGCTTTGGTACTATTATCAATACCTTAGTGAAGGGAAGGGGCTGCTTTTGGGCTAAAAATGATTTATTGCTCAGATAAACATCAGCCTCAGAGGCTGTGAGATTTTAGAGGAGCAAGAACTCGGCCACAGCTCAGAGCAGTCACAAGTTTTTTCATTACAAGGCAATATAGAACTTTCTAACCCAATGGAAAGTTGCCACAAGATTTATTTTGATTTTCTAACCTTTCACCTTACTTAATTCTGCTGCACTGTGGTTATCCAATGGGCTGCTATTAAATGTACACACATGTGCTTCTGTTATAACTTCTAAACTCTGAGCTTACTCCATACTATTACATTACTACACTAAAAACCCTTCATCTTGCCCAATACAGTTTCTCACTTAAGGCATATTCTCACTTACAGCTATAGAAACATAAGCTGATCATTTTTCTGCTTAATGTCTGTGTACTTTTATTTTTACATCAACCCAAGGTTGCAGATCAAACTCCCCAGTGTCTGTGGAAGTTTCTGTCTTTCCATTCCCTACAGGTAGGAGACAACAAAAAAAACCCCAGACACATTTATCTGCCCTTGCCTGTCACTCCTCATTCACTGAAATTCAGTTTCTTTGTCTGGGCTGAAACAGAACAGACCTAGACAAAGTGGGAGAGAAAGATGTAGTTCATACAGGAGAAGCAAACATGTGCGAAGCGAAACAAACCCAACAAAAAAAGAGCATGCGCTTCACAAAATCAGGTAAAATAAGGAAATGTCAGGTATAAACTTTGATATGATCTTAACTTGAATTTGCCACCTACAGATTTAAATTGACTTTAAGCTTAGTTTAACTGAAACTTTCATGACTGAAATTGGAGTTAAAGTCCTTTTTTACTATCATTTTGTAATTAATTACATACATATTAACAAGGTAGCAGTGAAAAATGTTTAAAAACTTGCTATTTTGAAGAAACTGAAGCATGAATATGATTTTGTTGCCTCTAGACTAGTGAATGATAAATAGCTGCTCCCAATCAATGAGGCTCATTTGAATGTGGAGTAAATATTTACATCTGAATGATGAATATCTGAAATGCAGATTTATCATTATAGGCTGTTAATTGCAGCACTATTCAAGTTGTCACAGAAGTAATGTAAATTACACATTTCAAAACGAAAAGACAGGCATTTTTGATGCTTCTTTTAGATGAATTCACTATAAGCATTATAGCTTCTTAAAGCAAAACCACATGGAAGAGGAAATCTGATGGTTGTGATTAATTTCCATAAAATTATCAGTGGACAGTGTCTCATCACAAGAAATGGATGTCTTTTCTTTCTGATGAGATGAAGTCAAACATTAATAAACAAATTTTTTTCCTTACTGCCAGGATGGAGATGGATAGGCTGGAAATGACAGAGGGTAACTGCAGATTGCTCAGTGCCTCAGAACAGAATTTTTGAACTCCCCTCATTTTCTAAATAGCTTTATTTGGCCAATAGAAACCTGATGAGGTTTTTATTTCTTCAAAATATTTCTTGCCTTTTTTCTAGAAAAACACTAGTTTTGGTACGTTTGTTAGTATTAATGTAGCTTTGGAGCATCTCATGCCATGGTCTCAATTTTGCCTATGAACTGTTTATATTCTCACTGGTTTTCCCCCACCTGCTATTGGTGCTTAAAGGCCACTTTCTCCAGTTTTCACTAATTTATGACACATCATTTTAAACTCTGGAACTTTCATCCCAAATGCAAGAATCCAACTTATCCAAAAATTCCTTCAGTGAAAAATCTGTGCTTTTGAAGTTAAAAATTCTGTTGTGAATTCTGGAAAAAAAATAATGGAAACAATTTTTCCCCCCTATTTTCAGATATATTATAAAAACCCTGGGTCTAATAAATACCTTAATTATGTTACACATCTAGTTTGAATATTTTCTGAGTTTAAATCAACAACATCTGAGAAAGAACAGAATCTGAAAGTCTCCAGAAACTTGTACAGAGCAGAAAATAGTTATTTAGCTAATATATAAACACAGTGTGTATATACCTATATATAAATAATATAATATAATGTAATGTAATGTAATGTAATGTAATGTAATATAATATAATATAATATAATATAATATAATATATATAATTATTTTTATATATGGATAATGCCATATCATATAAACACAGTATATATATATATAAAATATATATACCATATTAAAATATATAATGAATATATATTTATATGTATATGGTATATATAAAAATATATAAAAATATATACTATATATATACACACCATATATATATAAATATACCATATATGTATATATATATATAAATAGATATAGCTATATATATAGCTGTAAAAGATATTTTTCTGGGAAAATATCTCTCATCTGTTTGACAGAGGTGTTCTGGCAAAGGAAGGCATTCGAGCAGTATTAGTGTTCCTGATGAAAAGATGAATCTTTAAGTGAGGTCACTCACTGCCACTTGGGAAGACAAGATGAAAACACATGAGAATCCACTAAAAGAGTGGATTTTTGTGTTTTCCTTCTCTCCTGACCCTGGTTAGCTTCTCCTGAACTTGTCACATATTAGAATACACAGTGCAGCAGTTATTTCCCAGCAGTGCTTGCTCTTCATGTGAATAATGAATAAAAATACTGTACAAATGAGTGAATAAAATTTTTAATTAGTCATTTTTCTCACTGCATACCATTTCATGCTGATAACCCACAAAGCCATGCACTTCTAACAGGTCCCACAAGAGTGAGGGGATGTGTGAAAAGCTCTCCTGGCTAGCAGATAAGCTGCTGGCTTCTCTTGGCTACCTGGGACCACAAGCTCCAGCTCATGTCCTTTCTCTTGCATTTCCACTGAGGTGAAGTCGTTTCAATCAGGCTGGTAACAACTGAGATAAAAGAGACAAAATCCTTCTCACTTTTAAGTCAAACAAAGCACCCAGGCACTGTCTCAATAGTGACCACAGTTTCCCTTTTTATGTTTCTGATTGCAGCTGAAAAGCATGACAAAACCCCAAATCTGCTCAAACTGTGTGCAAGCCAAAATTATCACGATAATAATAATAATAATAAATAAAAATAAAATACTCTGTGCAAGCCAAAATTATCAGGATTAATAATAATAATAGTAATAAACCCTGTTCAAGCCAGAATTATCAGGATAAAAATGATAATAATCATGACAATAAGGATAAGAACAATAACAACAACAAGTGCCATTTGTTTAGTAGCTGCAGAGAAACAAGGCATGCAAAGGTAATGTGATAAATGGTGGTACACTGCCTGTGGATCAGAATGAAGCTGAGGTGCTTCAAACCCGACTTAATTAAAAAAAAAAAAAAAAAAAAAAAAGTTAAATAAATAGTGTGCTAATCAAGGTGGTCAGACATGACCATGCCGCATGAATGGGACATCCCACCGTGACATTTTGGAGCTGCAGCATGACTGGGACATCCCTCTGTGACATTTTGGAGCCCAAACTCAGTCCCAAGAGAGTGGAACTCCCTGGCGCTGATGGCCCAAAGTCCCACCAGGCAGTGCTTTCCTCTCTGCTCCTAACAAGCCTGCCAGTGGCCAAATTGTGAATAGGGACTCTGAGGTGACTCCTGAGATCCCTGATTTCAAACAGGACAAACTGAAGCCAGCCGAGGGGCTGAACTTTGCCCAGCCTGCTGTGCCACGTGCGCGTTTCATTGCTGCACAGGAAGGCAATGCCACACCAGGCAGAGCAACATTCCTCTGAGCTCTGAATGCTAGATATGCAGAAAAACTTCCTAATTCTCTTGTTCGGTCATGCAATTTTACACATTTGAGAAGAACAGGCTGTTGGAGGAGAGGAATGAAGGAGGCATCAGGGTCATCAAGCTGCTGTTTAACTTATGGCTCAAAAGTTACTGATAGTGTTTAAAATTATTCCTTTTATTTGAATAATTTGTCCAGTCTCTTTTTCCTTCTTTTAATTTCATATATATATGAATATATATTAATTTAATATATACAATGAAATGAAATAATAATGAAATTACATAATAATGAAATTAATATCTATAAATTCAAATTTATGCATATGAAATTATATATATACACACATGTGTGTATATATATACACATCACACAAAATGTGAATGAGAAAATAAGAAGCAGGTAAACATTAGTTAATGATTATATCTACAATGAAATTAGAACCACATTATTTTTGTCTAAATGTAAAAAATGCTACACTTTTGGCTGTTGGGAAATTTTATTAGAACATAGTGTAGGTTAGGGTAAACAAGGAAAATGTAAGTGATGATTTTGTCCCTTTCCCTTTGAAAGCAAAGGATGCAACTCACTGCTATGAAAGAAAAGAAAAAAGTTCAAATCGTGTTTGGAAAATGAAAAATGAGAGTGAAAATTATGTGCCAGGAGAGAGAATTAGCAGTTCTAAGTCCTCACATTGCAATTTTTTCTTTTGTACATGGTCTAGTAAATCACAGCGGGAGCCTTGGAATGAGACAGAGATGTCAGATAAACCCACTGTGTTTCCAGAGCTACATATCACTTTCCTAGAAGGGCCACTTTTTTTTTTTCCAGGCTGAAAAGATATGCTCTGGTGGCTTTCTCCTGAACACAACTATTTAAATCATGCCAAGAATCATGAAATGGCAAATACAAAAGTGCTGGCTGATGCAGTGTACCACTGTACTGCTGACTGAGCTCACGTTCTGCTTTCACTGCTATGCCAAAGAGTGCCAGAGGAAGGCAGAAGATGAACATATTTTCTACATAAATTGCAGTAAAAGCTTTCTTGACTACTCCACAAACAAGTTCTGAATAAGCCACAGATTGCATAGAGTCCCTTAAAAGTAAGAACTGTACACAAATTATAAATTTCAGCCCTGGAAAGAAGATAATCTGCAGAATAATCAAGACTAAGAAAGAACAATTAATTACAGCAGGAAAACAGAATTACTTTGCCCACATAATGAATTTAAACTACAGATATGTGTCTGCACAGAGCAGGCATCACTTTTCCCTGTGTACAATGGTAAGTCAGCTTAAAAATGACAGTATTGCAGGTGTTGAGGCCTTATCATGGGGAAAAACAACTAGTTCCTGTGCTGACTGTACTTGAATTTTATATTATTGACTGGACATGGGAAGTAAAAAGGCTTTTGCACTTGTGGAACTGATTTATAACTGACAATAATGCACTTGTCTTCTGATACAGAATTTCTATGTCAGAATTCCTGTGTCAGAATTTCTGTTTCTATTTCTCTGTGAAGAGTTCACAGTGACTCAACACAGTTCATGATTTTACTAAAAAAAAATGTAGGAACCTGTTGCTACAGTAGTACAGTCAAAGAACACAGATGAGCTATTAACTGAAGAGAAAAAATCCAAAGCAACCCATCAAAAATAATTTTTGAAGTAATTTTTTAAAGTATATACAAATTCCCACCTGATTTGTGCACAGAGCTATTTGTGGCTGTTACACAAAAACTCCTCCTCACTCTACAGTATCCTGAATAACTATCCTTAAACAGCATTTTCTGCCACTCCAAGTGACACGTTTCCACATTCCAGGATTGAATTTATAAAATACCAGCATGTGAAAGGTGGACACAAAGTCTTTTTCCTGAATGTTTTAAAATGGAATCAGCTGTGGTGTAATAAGCTAAATGCAGTGGACTGCAGTGATGCTCTGCTGTGGTTCTGGACACAGACATGGAAAACCCTTAGAGGGGAACAAGGAATCCTCCTTTCAGTGCTGCTGGCTGTGCTCTCTCTACATCATGGCATTACGACACATTATTTGAGGCATAATGCTGGGTGGGCAGTGATGTGGATGGACACTGGGGTGAAAATTCAGGCCCAGAGTCAGTCAGAGACCAGCGACCACCGGTGTACCACAGGGCCCAGTCCCATTTAAAAGAGAATCACAGAATCATTTAGGTTGGGAAGGACTCTAGAGATCACTGAGTCTAACTCAGCACGGCCGAGTCCACCACCAAACCATGTCCCCACGTGCCACACCGTGGTTTTAAATTATCTACAGGCATCATGACTGCACCAGTTTCCTGTTTCAGCCCATGGCAATCCTCTCAATGCATTATTTTTTCCTAATATCCTGTCTAAGCTCCTCTGGGTCAACTTGAGGCCGTTTCTTGCAGTTTGGATGATGGGGCAGAGTTGTCCCTCAGCAGGTTTGTGGTGCCACACTCCTGGCAAAGTGGCTGGTATGCCTGAAGGTCTTGCAGGACCTGGATCACCTGGAGGAACAGCCTAGCAGGAACATTCCCAAGCTTGGCCAAGAGTGAAGTCCTGCATCTGAGAGCCAGGCACCAGCAGGGAATTGGGACTGGAGCTGTGACCAGCTGGAATGCAGCTGGGTGGGACAGGAGCTGGGGGACAGCAGGCTGAACGTGAGCCAGCAGTGTGCCTTTGCAGCCAGCAGGTAAATCCTGTTCTGGCTGCATCAGGAGGGCTGCTAGAGCAGGAGCAGCCACAGCTACAGAAATGAGGGGATCCTCTGCTCTCCCCAGCCCTCCAGAGGCCCAGCCTCCAGAGCTGTGGAGATACAGAGAAAACCCACCTGAGGGCCTGGAGCAGGGAACTGCTGTGTCCAGGGCTGGCCTCCCCAGCCATCAGAGAGCTGTGGAGATACAGAGAAAACCCACCTGAGGGCCTGGAGCCTCTCTCCTGAAGAAAGGCTGACAGCTGGAACTGTTTAGCTACACTAAAATTACAGAAAATTACATTTTACAGTGGCAGATGACATGTCCTTTGCTCTTGCCTCTCTCTTTGCAGTTTCTAGAACATCCTGTGCACCTAAACCCAATGGACAGATCTCACAGGACTGTGTTTCTGGCTAAGAGAAATACAGCATGCTGCTAAAGCCCTACTCATGGTGCTTGGGCTTTTCTTTTTTTTTCTTAGCTGACAAATGATGTATTACATGTATGTATTCTTCCACCTTCATACTCCTATTATCTCTGTATTAGTATTCCACATAAAGTCAAGTTAAAGCTTTTCAAGTGTACTGCAGGAGTAAAACAATTGATTTTTACTTTTTTTTTATTCCATGCTAACTGAAAGATCAGAGACTTTTTTTTTTATTATTATCACTAATAATTTTGAACCATTAAAACTACAGTTTCTGTTGCAACATAATTTAACAAACCCTGGAGACAGATTCCTGGATCCAACTTGCAGTTATAAAAGCTCTGATTACCTGGAGCTTCTACCACTGACCACTGCAAAGCCCTTAAATGGCTCCACAGGTGAGAACAGCCTCATGCCACTGCTTAAATTCTATTTGATGTACTTTAACGTCCTGTGCACGCTTTCAAGGTAAGGCTCTAAATAAAACAAAGCTGAAAAAGACCCTCTAGGCTACAATATAACACCAAAGGCTCACAGTCTGTCACAAACCTCCCTGGCTCGGTTGTCCTGGGGAGTTGTCCTTGGGAACCACAGTATCACCTGCAAGGATTTTAAAGCTACATGTCATTCACCTTAATTTCCACCCCCATGTTGTCATTTTCATGATTAGTACAGTTCTCTTCTCTTTGAAGATGGTTCGTTATTTTCTAGTTGGATTAGTCACTCCTGCTGGAGTGACTAAAACCAATGACTAAGAGCATAGATTATTCTAAAAATAAGAAAATACAACACTAATTACAAGGCAAGAAATTAATGTTTACAGATTTTTCACTCTTCCTTTTTACATGCTTAACACTTTCCCAGCTTCAATGAAATCTAAATGTACCCAGCCAGTTGTAGAACATTTACTTCCAAGAAAAAATGGATGGACAAGTGTAGGAATAGTCATTGTAAAAACTGCCAATGTTCTCTTAAAGGTAAATGGAACTACAGTAATCAGAAGATGTAGAAAACTGCAATTTTGCAGTAAGAACATTTATTTTCTTTGAGTTTTTCTTTATGTAATGTATGATAACATTCAACAGAAGGTAACACATTTCCTGGAAATAAATCAATTTCTGTATTCATATTGAAAAGGCTAATATCCTCGAGTTCTTTCCTACAGACATATCCCACAAATTTGATAGCTTGCCTAACAGGAAGGTTTACCACAATAGTGCAAAGGATTGCAAAAACAGTGCAGTTTAAGCTGCTGTTTTTGAACCAGTGTGATGGTGCTGTGAATTATGGCTTAGGCAGCTTAGAGTACCACCATGGCGGTGTTCTTTAAATTTATATCCAACATACATCTGCCACCAAATGGAACCACCAGCAAATGGAGCTCAGACAGAAATTTGTGAAAGCTCAGACTAACAGAGTTCAATGGCAACGTTTACTCTGCTATTTACTGTAGAGATAAAGCCCACAAAAGAAAAGTGACCACACAATCAGTGTAAAATAACTCTCACGGAGAGCAGGGATACAGAAAAATACAAGTGCAAAGGGTAAGAGAGACCCTTTGAGCCATGAGGTTCAGACTTGGTCCCCTTGCCAAACTTGCCACAGACTTGATCAATAGATTTTGTTTAAAGGAGTTAATATCCCTTAATCATTGACTAATTTAACACTTAGCAGTGAGCTTTGGGCAGCAGAGGGGCACAGGAACCCCAGGGATGTCAAAGGATGTCCTGACCTCTTTTTATAGGGCTGCAAGGCGCTCCTGTCAGTCTCCAGGTTCCTTAATTTAGAGACTAATTACTATGCAGTAGGCTAAGCGCAGGTAGAAGACAGGCAGAAGAATAATTAAAGAAAAGTCTTATGAAGTCAGGCCTGGCTTTGCTCAATTGCCAAAGGTGCCCTGTCACCTCCTCTATGTGCAGCTACCAAGCAGGTTGCACATTCCCATGTGAAGCTATTTTGAGGATGAGAAATTGCTTAACACAACAACCTACTCTGAGGGTGAAAAACAAAAGCTCCAGCAACACCAAGGGGTTTGTCCCATGAGAACCAGTAGAAAAAAAAATGTAAACAAGCCAACAATAGAGAGATCTGATAGACAAGTGAAATGCTATTTACTAACCAATGAATTAGGTGGCAAGAAAACTACTAAGCAAGGGGAGCCAAACACGAGCCCTGTGAAAACTGTGTGAAATATGCGAATAAAGAACCAGCTGTCCTGCATGAAGAAAAGGGAGTCCTGGCTGATTTATTCAATTAATTCAGGCAGTAATGTGATGACCCAGGGGCACTGGGGATCACCAAACACCCCTCGTGCTGCTCCTTGCTCAGAATGGACTGACCCTGACTCAGCCATGCTGCAGCTTCAGGAAAGGTGCAGGGAACAGCAAAACTCCTAAATCAAAGGATCTCTGGATTCCTGGGACTGTAGGGTCTGGACTCCTGGATTTTTTAAGGAGCGAGGGCAGGAGGGATGGGAGCTAGGGGAGGGCAGTGCACCACCAGTGGTTAGTGTATGTTCTTGTAAGATTGCTTTTCTGCTTAACTTCACCTACTTTTCTACTTTTACTTCAGTGTAAGATTACTTTCCTACTTAATGTTAGGTCAATCAGGGCTGGATCCAAGCTAAATGGCAAGATTAGGCCAAGATTTGGTGCAGTCAGAGCTGAGCCTGTAACAGCAGAGAGTTCATTAGCACATCCTGACTGAAGGAAAAAACTCTGAGTGGACAGTTACTTGGATAGTGGATGGATTTCGCTGCTGTGCCATTACTATTTTTCTTAGAAGTCTACAGATACTTTTTGATGAATTTATTCTTAATATAAATATAAATTATTTAATCCAATTAAGTGTATATGTTGTATAATTAATACTAATTACAATAATTAATATGCTTTTCCTCTTATGTTTATTCCCCCAAAACAAGGCTAAATTAATATTGTAGTAGTGCTTCAGGCATCACTTAGATCACTTCGAAATCAGAACCCTGCAGCAGCATGTGCTGTGTAACAGCAGGAATGGTGCTGATCTTACAGTAGATAGAGACAGTAAGATGAAAATGAACAGCAAAACTAAATAGTGAGAAAAAGATGGCAATCTAACAGGCAGAACACCAAACACTCTCTGTACCTGCTCTTTACAATTTCATGCATCAGTCACAGAAAAAATACGAGGGCAAAAAAATTAACTGGTTGGACTGAACGGTACCCAGAACTTGCTCCCAGCTGGGAGAACTGAGGTCAAATTTGTAGTCTTTGTCAAAGAAATCTGTCAGTACAGGAAATGTAGTAGAAGAACTACCTTAAACAATTGTTTTGGTAACAAGATCCAATTTTATCTAATGCAAATCTCAAGGTAGAAATGATAGCAGAGGAAACTATTACTGTAGAATGACCATCTAATAAACCTAAAACATACTATTATCATATTCTACTATTTCTCTTCTGAATGAAGGACTAAGAAGTCATAATAAATACATTTTATGAATCTGATTTTTACCCTTGTTCCTTGCAGATCAGGTAAGCACAGCTGGAAAAGTATGAATGTGTATTGATATTGCAGTATCAATATTGATATGTTTGCCCTATCACTTGGATGCAGTTACCTCCTTATTCAAACAGTTCATAAAATTACATGGCCTACAAAGCCAATTCAAGTTTTAGTAACTATTGGCTGCTATTCCAAATGTCCTGCTTCCCTTTTAACTAGTGTTAACTCTTTTTTTTTTTTTTTTGTCCTCTTTAGTTATTAATATTGTTGCTTTTACTGTTCATTTTCTTAACTCATTTCTCTTTCCAGTAAATTGTTCTTATCTCAACATGTGATTTTTTTTTTCTTTTGACTTCTCCTATTTGGCCCCTTTTGGGTGGAAGGGAGGGGGAAAAGGGAAGCTTGTGGCTCTGAAATCTCTGTAATAGTGTTACCAAAAATCAGTAAAAGATAAAACTCCTTAACCCTAATTTAGGGCGCTATTATTTTACTGTACATTGGGAATTAGATCCAACATTTGGGATACAACCTTTTTCTTTTTGCCACTGGCATCATTCCAATTTATAGGTTCAAAACTACATTTTCAGTGGAAGAGGCATGAAATCCTGGAGAACAAAGTTGTTGACTGGGATTTATTTGGATTACAGACAACTGGTGACACAACAATTTTAACTTTTTTTTTTTTTTTTTTTTTTCCGGTTTCATATACACCCCTAGAGGGATGAAAAGGCAAAGGAAAGCGCAAGAAATAAACAAGTGTTGACACTTATTGCCATGGCAACCAATTATGTTTTCATTGATATGAATTGGATTTTGGGAAGTAAAACAAGATCTCAAACTGCACCATGTTGAAGTGTTAATCCCACACACTCTATTATTTCCACAGGTGGAAAATTTATATTTATTTGTATATAGCAAATTCTTCAAACAACAAATAAAAGCTAAACTTCCCCAGCCCCTCTAGGAATGCATGCAGAGAAGAAACACAGTTTTATTTTAGCTGCAGGAACATCATGCCTGATCATTTTTATAGCCTTTTTGCCTGCACCCCATCTGCAGCTTCAAGACTTTTCTGTGCTCATTGGCAAGCAGGAATATGTTCAGATAAACACATAGGAGGTAAAGAAATGAATGAATGTTTTGTTTCAAGTGGGATATTTTTCCTGAATGCTTTAAAAAACTATTTTAATTTTACCTGAGGATATCTGGAAGTAAATCTGATTTTCAGCTGAGAAATGAAAATCTCATTAAAGGCTATTAAAATTATATTGTCTACAATATCTAATGAGTGTAGATGAGACATATTATATAAATAATATAATGTTCAAATTAAAAAGCAACATAATTTATATTAGTTCTCTTCATCACCAGTAATATTCCACCTGATATTTCAGAACCATTGAGTTATTCTGAAATTTCACTCATTGATATTCTCTATTGTTTGAACATTGTAGTATTTGAATTCTTTCATCTGAACTACTCTGACTCTGTCTGGTTCAATTGAAAAATGACATATCATAAAGACAAAAAATATTCAGTGATTATTGTTACAGCACCATTTTTCAGCTGCTGGGAAAATACATTAAATGGCAAGGTCAGGAAGGAATTGCACATCTAGAAACAGAGACATTTATGAAAGGATTTGGAATGCCAGCCAGCTCCTTCTCAAAAGATTCATGCTTAATTCCTTCAGCAGATAACAATACACAGCAAAATTAATATTGCCATTTTACTGCCAGCTCCAGGGAAAAATTGACTTTCTTACCTCTACTATTTGAAAACAAATTCAGATTTTCTTTGAGGGTGGGTAGGTAAGAAATACGACAGAGTCCTTCCAAGTTCTGCAGAGTCTCATTCTGCCGTGTTTACACATTTCAAATGTCATTTCCACACTTCCATTGATTCCTGTGACTGCTTTTGCAGATGAAAGCAGCAAACTCAGCACAAATAGGCCATAATCTTTGCTCACATTCTGCTCCCCTTTCTATAATATAAAGTAATTCAACAGACTTGCAGCAGCATTACTGAGAACAGAATTCTTTGGGCTCTTTGTCAACTGCATTTCAAACTAAGTACCAAAGGTTAGAGATTCAGAAGAACCTGAGACACACATGGTAAAATATCTTTAGTGAAGAGCATGTGCCTGATTTTCATTCATTATATTGATAGTGTTTTCCTGTATCTGTGGATCATTAGTATACAAACACTAGTGTCAAGTTTATTCTAAAATTTATATAAATCAGTCTTTAATTATATACTTATACCTATTTTATATCACTTAAAATACATCACTATACATTTTTTATACCTATTTTATATTACTTATAATACACTGCTATACATTTTGCCATCAATTATATAAATATCTTACCAATACAGTGATACAATTGATGGAAATATATAAACCAATATAACATAGAATATATATAATAATATATTATATATTATATTATAATAAATTTATTAATATAATACATGGTATATAATATAATATATAACATAATATATATTATACTATATAATATAATATAGTGTATAATATTTAATATAATACAATATATGCTATATACATGCATAATATACATGTATTAATATTAATATAATATTATCTTAATATAATACAAAATAATAGTTATATATTTGATAAAGAATAAATCTATATTAAATAGCATATAATAATAAATATAAAAACATATTATAAATAAATATAATAATATGCTAATATATAATAATACAATTATTTTATAATTATATAATAATATATAAATGTATTAACAACTATAATATAAATATATCCGTATATTATTTACATAATGCTTTCATCTAAAAAAAATTACACTTCCACCTCAGCTTTCTGACTATGGGAATTCAAGGCATGCTCTCATTGAGGGATTTCAGTTCTGCAGGGTGATTCACAGATACAGGCATTCACTGGCAATCAAAATATTCCATTGATCTTCCATAAATATGGAAGCAGCTATATATAGCTCATGCTATTGTGGGCTTATGTTGTGCCTCCAGGAGAATGTGATTAGATGAGATACTTGGAATAATTTCATGAAACAACAAATTGAGATAATGAGTGCACTGAATAGCTAAAGCCTTGCAGACATTTATGGACATGCTTAACTTCATGCACACTACTAATCTCATTTAAATCAAAATGTGCCTTTGCAGAAACAACACGGAGCTGGATGCTAAAGTGGATATTTCCAGGGTGTATCAGGAGAATATCTCTGCACTCCTCAGTCCCGCAACACTCTGAGATAGAAATGCACTCACTTTAAACGGAATACACGGTATTGAAATCTGTGGCTGAACCTCAAATCTCACAAAACACATTAAGCTACTCTATATTTAAGATTATCTTTGTTAAACTAGACCTCTCAGCATATTCCAAAGTCATAAACAAAGGGACATTAATTTGTAGATTTGACAGATTTAGCTAAAACATTCCCAATCACAGAATTGTAGAAGTATTCATAATGTGCTGAATTTCATCTCTTCAACTTCACAATACTTTTTTTTAAAATTAATTTTTTCACTATTATCTAATTAGCAAATTAAGGTTTTATGTGGAGCTAAGAGGGGCAGCCTGCTATCTGAAGGAGTGACTTTTCTTTTTCCATAGAAATAAAAAGCAAAACAATTTCAGTTCCAAACCTCAAGACATGTGCTTTTCCCATGCATACACAGCAATTTAGTGACTGGAGGGTTTATTCTGTTTAGAGAATCAGAAGTATTGCAAGCTAGGTACAAAACTGAAATTAAATGGAATACTCTTGTACTTCTGTGGGATTGTTACCTGGAGGAAATCAGCCCTCAGATCTGTGGAGTGAGGAGAAGACTGACATTCCTTTTTCTGTTTCTTCATCATCATGTGAAATGACAGCTTGTTCAGCTTTTAGGGGTGAAAGTCTTACAGTACCATAAGCATTGAACTGTTCCAGCTGGAAGGGAGCTCACAGATATCCAGCTCCATCCCCTGCCATGGACAGGGACTCCTTCACCACCCCAGGCTGCCCAGAGCCCCTCCCAGCCTGGCCCTGGGATGGGGCAGCCACAGCTCCTCTGGGCAGGGTGTGCCAGAGCCTCTCCCACCCCTGCAGGGAGGGATTTTCTCCTAAATCTCACGTGCACCTACTGTCCTTCATCGTGGAGCCATTCCCCTGGTCCTGTCACTGCTTCCTCTCTAAAAGTCCTTTTCCATCTCTCTTGCTGGTTCCTGGCAGGCACAGTGAGGTCACCCCAAAGCCCTCTCTTTTCCGTATTGAGCAATCCCAATTTTCTCAGTCATTTTTGTACATGAGGTGCTCCATCCCTCTAATTTTGGGGGACTCAATCCAGCAGTGCCCTTTCATTGCTGGGGAGCCCAGAGCTGGATGCAGAGCTCCAGGTGGGATCTCCAGAGCAGAGGGGCAGGATCCCCTCCTCATCCTCTGCTCACCCTGCTCTGGCTGCAGCCCAAACCCAGCTGCCTTTCTGGGCTGCCACTGCACACTGCTAATGATTTACTCTGCTTTTGGTACCTTGAAATGATCCCAGCAAGGATCCAGGATAAAGCCATGCCTCGAATCTTTCAATAATTGTGTAAAGTATATATATAATTGTATAAAGTATATAATATTGGTATAAGTATTCATCCAGGATAAAGTCATACCTTGAATCTTTCAATAATTGCACAAAATATAATTGTGTAAGTTATATAATATTTTTGTAAAGTATGTATCCAGGATAAAGCCATACATTGAATCCTTCAATAGTTGTATAAAGTATATATATTAATGTATAAGGTATATAATATTTGCATAAAGTATTTATCCAGAATAAAGCCATACCTTGAATCCTTCAATAGTTGTATAAAGTATATATATTAATGTATAAGGTATATAATATTTGCATAAAGTATTTATCCAGAATAAAGCCATACCTTGAATCCTTCAATAGTTGTATAAAGTATATATATTAATGTATAAGGTATATAATATTTGCATAAAGTATTTATCCAGAATAAAGCCATACCTTGAATCCTTCAATAGTTGTATAAAGTATATATATTAATGTATAAGGTATATAATATTTGCATAAAGTATTTATCCAGAATAAAGCCATACCTTGAATCCTTCAATAGTTGTATAAAGTATATATATTAATGTATAAGGTATATAATATTTGCATAAAGTATTTATCCAGAATAAAGCCATACCTTGAATCCTTCAATAGTTGTATAAAGTATATAATATTTGTATAAATTATGTATTCAGGATAAAGCCATTCTGTGAATCTTTCAATCATTGTATAAAGTATATATATAAACGTATAAAGTATATAATATTTTTTGCAAAGTATTTATCCAGGATAAAGACATACCTCAAATCTTTCAGTAACTGTATAAAGTATATATATAATTATATACATATAATTATAAAGGATAAAGTTTATATTATATATAAGATATATATGTATAAGGTATATAATATTGGTATAAAGTCATTATCCAGGATAAAGCCATACCTTGAATCTTTCAATAATTGTATAAAGTATATAATATTTGTATAAAGTACATAATATTGGTATAAAGCATGTATCCAGGATACATGTATCCAGGATACCTTAAATCTTTCAATAGCTGTATAATGTATATATATAAATGTATAAAGTGAATCATATTTTTTGTAAAGTATCGATCCAGGATAAAGCCATACCTCAAATCTTTCAGTAATTGTATAATGTAAATATATATAATATTATACATATAATTATAAAGTATATATTATATATACAGCATATTTGTATGAAGTATATAATATTTTTGTAAAGTATGTATCCAGGATAAAGCCATACATTGAATCCTTCAATAGTTGTATAAAGTAAATATAGAATTGTATAAAGTTGGTCATATTTTTTTAAAGCATGTATCCAGGATGAAGTCATACCTCGAATCCTTCAATAATTACTCTGCCAGCTCTTTACAAACTACAGGGAGCTGCTCCTCACCCCTCTCTCAGAGGGGTCCTGTCTGAAAAAGCACAAATCAATGGCACAAATGGGCAGGAGAATGTTTTTACAGACATCACTAAGTGAAGGCTGTTTTTTTTTCTATAAATGATTAAGTGCAGTTGCAGATGAATGACCTTTAGCAACTAAAATTGTGTCAATAATATCTACATCAATTCAATGTCTTAACTAAACATCTTAGTAGAAATCTTCTATGTCAAGAAAATACCATTTCTGAAAGCAATTAAAAACAGAACCTCTCATTGTTAATGTAAAGCAACATATTTTTTAAAGACAAGATTCAGAGGACAAATAATCCAATTTTTTATTACACCAATGGAAACTTAGCTACTGTGACTGGAGGGAATTTTCTGACTAAAGGAATAATTTTTCAGTCAGGTCTAAAAGTGTACCCATTAATGATCTGACACATTTTCGGAGAATACCAATAAAAATGATCAAAGGATGATGATCATACAATAAGCAGATCAAGATAAATGGTGCAGAGAAAGCAAAATTAGGGTCTGAGGGTTGTTTAATGACACAACAAAAAGAAAAGGTAGAAAACTTGAAAATTACTGATTTTGTTTTGCAAAGGTCAATAATTGATAAAAACCAAGCTGAAACTTTACAGTTGTGTAAATATCCATGAATTTGGTAACAACATTGCTAGAAATCATTGGGATTCACATTTTAAGATTTGGACTCAAAGTATTTTTAATCTATTGGAGATTCACTGTGACCTAATGTAAATCACATTAACCATCTGCCTGCAGAAGCAACCTTACACCTTCATTTGATCATCTAGTTCTAGATACTACCAACAAGCAAAAAACTGTTGGGAAATCTTTTCTTGATATATCATAACTGATAAAATATTTTCAAAATTTTTCTAATTCCATAGGACAGATAAAAATTTGCTAGAACTGTGTTTTTGCATAAGTATTAAATAAGATTTTCATCAAATAAATAATAATATTCCAACTGATAAAATAATATTCTAACATTAGTTGAAATATACAGTTTGAAGTTAAAAAAATAACTGGAGTAGGTAGCAAATACACTTAAACAGAAGTTATTGTAGAAAAATTAATGCTCTTGCAAGGGAATGACATCATCATACAAGGTGACATGGAAATTAAAAGTGTTTCATGATGTGTTGCAATTTCTTCAGCAGGTAGTAAAAGCCTACACCTGAGTAAATTTATATTGCTAGATCCTTCTCTTTAGGTTTCAGAATAGGAAAATATTTGAGATATAATGGTACAGTTCAAAATATATTTCTCTCTTTTCTGATTTGATGTTCTGTAAGTCTTTCTCAAAGCTCTAAATGTATTTTAAAGATGGACAAAAAAATGAGTCAGCCTGTGGCCAAGTGAACTGGAAGAAAAAGCAGCGACAGCTGCCTTGGGTTAACCAGCAGAAGTGATGTACATCCAACAACAGCTCTAAAAAGAGTAATCTGAACTGTTTACCTCAAAAGCTTGATGAATCTTTCCAGCATTCCTAGAAATAGCAATAAGACTTTGTTATAAACCTTTCCTTGATTATTCCAGTAAGCACCAGAACAAGAAATCTTTGAGCACACAACCTCCCTAAAGACTGATATTTGACATAATGCTATTTAATGCAGTTGATGATTTTCAATAACCACATTAATGCAAACATTGTAAACACAATGATTAAGTCTCCAATAAATCAGCATCTTCAGAGAGCCTCTTACTATGAAAAATGGTGCAGGCTTTAGTTATGAGGGTCTATTTATTTTAATCACCATCTGCCACAGGCTTGCAGCTTTGACAAAGTGTGACAATTTCTTCAGGCTCTGCAACAGCAATCTGATGGAAAACACAAGGGCAGTTCAATGACTGAATCAGAACTCAGCTTCATTGCACAAAACCATCAAATAATTTAAGAGATATCACCTTCACCCCCTAAATACATTGAATTTAGCAGTAGGGTGCAAAGTGCTGTTGACCTTTCAGAAAACCTGTTGTGGCACACAGAGCTGCTTAGTTCAGAGAGGAGCTGTGCACCTCCATGTCTTCTCAAAAAAGCAGATAAATATCTCAAAGAAAGTAAATAAAGTTTCATAGAAGAACCTTCCAAGGTTCATAAGGAAAAAAACTTTAAAGGTTCATAGAAGAACCTGCAAAAGAAGGTTCATAAATCTGAGCAGGGAAATACAGTCATTGCTGTTGTCACCACATCCAGCATTTTGATTCAAGTGACTTAGCTGTTTTGCCCAAAATCCAGAGCAACTTCTAACAGCAAGGTATCTTCACCTGGGGTAATTCACTTATAATTCACTTTAGTGAGCTGAAACGGAGTTGTGGCAATGTTAACCTCTGTGCAGCACTGCTGAGAAAGCACTCTCTGAAACTGGAATTTTCTCCACAGTCACAGGAGCCTGTATGAAATGGCAGTAATTTCAAAATGACACAAATTATATATATGGGTGCACAGGTAGTGCCACAGGATTTACATGTGGTTTATGTCATGGCATTGATCACAGAACTTGAATTGTATCCACCTACATTCTGTCTTTTCACTCTAAGCCACAAATCCTCAAATTTTGCAGGTGGCAGGAAAATTTTCTAGTGTAGGAATTTTTCTAGTGTACTTTATGGGTTACAAAATAATACCTTTGTTCAACAGAACCCTTTTCTAGAAGAGATTTATATTGCATTAGTGAGGGTTCCAAAAGAGTCTCTGTAACCAGCATTTGGTTTTATGCTTGCTTTAACCTCTTACACGTGAGAAGATGGCAGAGTTGAGGATAGCAATCACAGCTGAACAAATATAACAAATTAAATACTAAACAAAGTTCCTGTTCAACTAGAAAATCCCAGTCTACTGTTTGGAGACTTGAACAAATTAAAGGTCAGTGACTATTCAGCTTGGCAACTACAAGCCCACCCACTCTATTCCAACAACAGCCTAACCTTTCATATCATCTGACCACTCCTCTGGGTGTATAAACCAACTGCTCCTTACTCTTGCAAAAGGCATTTCTTAACTTACTGGGTATTGAAACAATCAGACTTCTCCACATGGTCATTGCTTAAAAAGCCACTTGAATTTTCCTCTGCAGTATGCTTGCAGAATAAGGATTTTTCACAATAATAAAGGATGCTAATTCCAAAGTGGTGTGCAACCACTTTAATATTTGTTATGGAAAAATGTAACTCAGAATTTTTCACAAGAATGGGTCAAGTGATTTCTTGGAAATTTTCCATTATTTGGTATCTGGAAATTCTTATAAAACTCTGCTAAACACATTTTTTTGCTGTGGAGTATTTTTTTTGTTTTGGTTTGTTTGGGGGTTTGGGGTTTTTGGTTTGATTTTAATGCTGACTTCTTTATTGTTTTCTTCCAAACAAGCAGTAGTAGTAGAAGTCTGATCCTACTTTAGTGACACTATTACTGTAATCAAGATCAGAAGGGGTTCCTCTTCAAGTTTTGCTTATTTGCCTTTCACAGCACTGCAGATATTTTCCAGTAATACAATTTTTTTTCCAGCTCATTATTTTCCAAAGTGAACCTGCTATAAGAAGCATCATTGCTCTTGGCCTGATATATTTTGTGCTGGTTTTCTTTGTTTTTAAGATTGTTACAAGGCCAGAAAAGAGATATTTTCTGATATTTTTCAGATATTTTATTCAGATATTTTTCTCTTTTCTTCTTCCATAAGAATATCCAGTTTGGATTTTTAAAAAAAATATTCAAGAAACTTGAAAGATGTCAAAATGGATTGAAAAGAAATATATACTATTAATTCCAAAGTACTTTTCTAACAGATCTGTTTAGATTTTCTGTTTAAAAATTGGGAAACATAAAAAACATATTGAAAACAAATGAAAACAAAAAAAATTTGTTCTTACCAGTGTTGATAAGTAACTCTCTTCAAACAAGTATTCTCTGAGAGAGCTGATAAAAGAGAAAATGGAAAGAGAAGGCATTTTAATGCATTTAAGGTAAGTTCCCCTTCAACTTTGAACTACAGATGAATAAAACTAAGTCAAAATCTCATCTCAAAATGAACTTTAAATAAAAATGTATTTGCAATTTGGATACAATAACATATGACAATACTTATTCATCAGCAATTTAATATCACAGCTTGATAGACTGCCCAAGATTTTATACAGAGATAATGAATTATCCCTGCTGGAGAGGGCTGGAAATCTGCCAGCACCCTAATAAATAAATAGGTCAGGAAAAGGTAGGAGGAGACAGAGCAGTGGTTGCACAATCCTTCTTGAAAGGTTGAAATAGTGATAATGGGAAGAGACACAGCAGTGGGGAAGAGAAAGGCCTGGGTCCTTCCTTTGGGGTATATCTTAAACTGTTAGCAATCTTCTCTGTTTCAGAACTAAATTGTCATGCTCTAATTGCCAGTTAAGTTAATATAACTGTACAGATCTCTCCAGATTGTTTATCTGAAAAATCTCATCAAGACTTTCACCTCAAAATCGATAAAATATTCAGTTTACATCTATTTCAGCAGTGCAAAATGTACTTAGCGTTTGTGCAGTGATTCATTTATTTCAGCTGTTGTATTTTCTTTTATTACTTGTCCTTTGGTATCTAAACCATGTAATTCTTTAGGGGCTGATGCTGTTCTAGCCTGCCAGAGAATTTCCACTGACATTACTGAGAGACAGATCTGTGAATTTCTGACAGAATAGCCTCAGCATGAAGGCTGCTCATTTGGGATTAAGCTGGCCTTATATTTCAGTACCCTTGGCCTGCAGAAGCAGATTTTCATTACTCAGTAATGCCAGCCTATTAAAGTGTTACTATTTACCATGGCAGGAGGGTCTCCAACTGAAACAATTCAATGGCTATAGGATTGTAAGAATTTCACCCCTAAAAGCTGAATAAATTGTGATTTCAGTGAGGTGATGAAGTAACAGAAAAAGGAATGTCAGTCTTTTCCTCACTCCACAGATCTGAGGGCTGATTTCCTCCAGGTAACAATCCCACAGAAGTAAAAGAGTATTCTATTTCATTTCAGTGTTGTACCTAGATTGTAATACTTCTGATTCTCTAAACAGAATAAACCCTCCAGTCACTAAATTACTGTGTATGCATGGGAAAAGCATGTGCCTTGGGGTTTGGAACTGAAATCCTATCATATTTCTGTGGAAATATATATTAAATATATATTATATATATTTATTTAATATGCAATTATATATTATATATAATTATAGTTATATATAACAATATTATTAGTATATAAATATAAATTTAAATAAACAAAAAACCCCAAATAAATAAAGATATATAGAAAAAAATTTCTATGGAAAATGAAAAGTAGTTCCCTCAGACAGCAGGCTGCCCCTCTTGGCTCCACATAAAACATAGAGACCTTAATTTGCTAATTAGTGAAATTAGATCTTAATTTGCTAATAGTTAGTGAAAAAAGAAAACTTAAAAAAATATATAAAATATTGTGGAATTGACGAAATTCAGGACGTTAGGATTACATCTTGGGTAAAACTACAGGGTTGAAGATGAAAATGCAGGCAAAGGTGAGCACTCAGCCACCCCCTTTTACCAGGCAGTTTTAGCTGGTATCAGACATTTCTCATCCCAGTCTCAGTAGTTCCACTTATTGCCCAATCTCAGTTCTGGTGTCACAAATTTTAAGCTCATTTTTGCTTCCACGAGGTACCACTCACAAAACAGTGAATCAAATTTTTACAAAATTTCCTTTATTACTTCTTATGCTTACTGCATTCCTCAAAATCTACAGAAATAGCTGCTTTCCCTCTTTTGTCTGATTCTGAATGGGACAAGTGGTTTTACCAGGTTTTATGCAAACACACAAACCAAGAAGCACAGAGTAAATGAAAACTCCCCCCTTTATCAGTGCCAATGTACACCCCTGATTCTCCAAGATCTCACAGCAAACCTACAGATTAAAGAGCCAGAAGAAAATTAGGATGGTACAGAGAGGTGTTGAGAGCTCAGCTCACCATTCCCTCCCATGTTCTGCTCCTCCATGACAAGTAGCACAGAAAGGATGGAGACTTTATCTTAACTTACAAAAAAATCAGAATAGATATATTTATATATGTATATATATATTTAATGAATCACTTGGATGTATGTGTCTATAATTCTTTCTCTCTCCCCATATATATTTATTTTTTTATATATGCTTGGACATATACAAACATGGGCACACTTCAGGGGAGTTAACGCTTTGATTTGGCTGTTGATGTTTTCTGCACAGTTGGGTCCCAAAGCCCACTTTACAATTAAGTACCAGCCTAATTTAACCTATCCTTATTTCTTCTGAAACAGTGAAACCTGTTTCAGAAGTTTTCAAAAATTATGGCCATGTTAAACAGCCAAGATATTGTCTTGGCTTCTAATATTTTCCTCCATTTGCAGATGAGGGAAAAAACCAAAAACCAGTTGAGAATTATGTAATTCTGAATCAGTCCTGTCCTTTATTTTGTGAAGATTTTAGGGCATTCTCAAACAATTTGGTTCTCTGGTGATTTAGTGAATTCGGAGCTTCTTGCTCAAATCACTACAATAGATATCTGTTTAAAGCCAGCAATTAACACCAATTACTATAAGCATACCAAGGGTCCTAATTATTTCATGACAACAGATTTGTGAAAAATTCCTTGGCAAATAGCACAAAGACAGTATAATTCATTACTTTTCACTGCAGAAATCAGAAAATATGATTTAGGATATGAAGACACTATTCAGCCAGATGGCTGAATGATGGCTTTTCTAATGTTACTTTTTAACTTTAAATGAATCCTGATCTTATCACTCTTTCAATAACCTGGTTTCAAATATTGTGAACCTTCCCATTGCTCACCAGTGCTTTTAAAAACCAGATGGGCTCATTTAAAATGTTCTCAAAAAGCTGAGTAGTTCCTTCCATCAGCAAACAACAACCTCCTCATGCCTTTGTGCCCCTCCTGCGCACACAATCTCTCGCCAGGCCAGGCTACCCAGACCTCTCAGCACCTCTTTTATTGTGCCACCCAAATGTCACTCCCAGCTATTTTAATCCCGGGCCACATTAAATATTTGTGACTGTTTCAGATAGTAAGTAGGGCAGGTTATTTTCTGCAGAAGTAGTATTTACTGTGCGTGTGGGTGGTTGTTTTTTGTTCCTTGGTTTATTCCACAGATCAGGCGTGTTGGGTCTTCCAGGCTGGGAAATGTGGCACAGGAATTTCCAGCTCCTCACAAGTGACAGCACGCTGCTCCCTGGCTGCAGTGACAGCTGGCAGAGGTCATTCCAGAGTTAAAGGTCAATAAAAGGGTCCAAAACAGCAATCTGGAAACAGTTTTACGGAGTGAAGCTCGTTAGAGGATGTGACATCCCATTTTGCAAAATTGCAAGCTGATGGGTAATACTCAAAACAATTTCCTAACAGAAAAATGATGGCAGAAATTTAAGGTAGGAACAGAAGTAATCTGGTATGTAAAGCTAAGAGAAAGCTGTTTTCACACAAGCTGCAATTTTTTAAATTAGTCAGATTGGATAGATTGTTACCAGCACAAACCGAAGGAAAAAAAATTAAACAAAAAAAGAATATCCGAAACCTTACCAAAACAAGACCAGTTATTTCAAATCTTTTCTCAGTATTTCTGCATATTCACCAGATTGACTGGCCAACCAAAATCACCCTGAGGGACTCAGTTATGCTTGACAAATTAGAGATGGTATGGCTCTGCTTGTATACTCTTGAAGCATGAACTCACTCTCGTATTTACATTCTAGTTTGCAGGATTTAATTTTTTTAATTTATTTAAAATTTTTACTACATTTATTTATTTCAATTTTTCATTTATTAGTTATCACGTTCAAATTTGGAATAATATTAATGTTCATTGAATCTGAAAATACCCCTATAATCATTATCCCTAAAAATTATAGCAGAGACTTATGGAAAGGGAATTGGAACAAATACCAAGAGACTTTTAAAGCAAAACATGTTCTGACAGACTAGATCAGTGTAAAAAATACCAGGGAAATTACTTCCCTTCAATGTACAGTCTTGGCCTACTACCCTGCAAGTTCAATAAAACCAAATTAACATCCCAATTGAACTTCAAGGAAATGTCTGCAAAGGTTTTAATGCAAAACATCTGGCAATGAACTCTGAAACAGCCCAGGTACACTTCTGAGTCTACTGAAGTAGACTCAGAAATATGGTAAAAAATATTTACTTTGTATGCCAGAAGCAAGTAACACAGTCTTCATATGCTGAAAATATTCTTAATATTCCATCTTTTTGCAAAGAACCTAAAGACTGCTCAAAATTAATATATAATATAGCATATTAATTATATATTATATAAATATTGTACATTATAGAAAAGTTAACATAATATATTATTATATAATATATTGATAATTAATGTTACAAAATAATATAATATATATTATATTATTATATTATATTATTTTTGTTGCCATGGGGGTCAGAGAATTGTTAATTAAAAAGACTGAACTACTTCCTGTGATGTGCTGCAATGTACTAGGTTAGAAGTGCCTAGCTAAGGCTGCAGCTCCAAAGTAAAAAAATATATATATAAAATAAAACATAGAGACATTTTCAGATCTCAGCCTTTCTCAGCAGGGAGACTTTAAAGAAGCTCAACTCGCCTGTGAATGTTTCCTCCCAAAAGTCCCTGAACAAAGTTCAATTTAGTATTAGCAGCCATATTTTCCACAGCTTTCAGGTTTTTCACTTCTCTTTCCTGCATCCTTTGTAATGCTTTGCTTTAATTTTTGGTGTCTGGAGCTAGAGGTGGAATTCCAATAACATTCTTGTCACTGCAGGGATAATACAGATGAAGCATTTTCTCCCCCCTTCCAAAGGATATTCCTCTAATAATTTAAGGATTACAGCTGCTGGTTTTAATATAACTCTGCAGAACATACTGACAGCTCCTGCCAGTTTCATTCTGAGTTTTGTTTCCATGAATGCAGGATATCCAAAACCAAATTATGCATCATAAGAAATACACTAGGAATATTTTTTTTTCCTGATATAACAGATACAAGACTTTGGATTCCAATGCATTCACTCTTTTAATGAGTTTTCCTCGTGCATAATAGCAAAATAAATAATTCTTTGCCACTTATGGCTCACGAAAGAAAGGAAAATGGAATAGATTCAAGGCCATAAAACATCTTCCCAGGAAGGACTAATGCAAGTCATGCATCCTGAGTGGCCTCCCCATCTCCATAATGAATAAACCAAAGACTTCTCACAGAAGCAATTTGGCCTTGACAATTTCAAGTGACAAGTCCAGTCTTTGTGACAAGTTCAGTCATCAGCCATGCTTCACCAGTGGCACCGCCTGAAAACGTGTCCCACACCAAGCCTTGACTGCATTTTTCTCACCAGCTACTTCCAGCATCAGAGCACCAGAAACGTCCTTCAAGTTTCCCCTTCCCATCAGGATTATCCATGTAGCATAACAGACACATATGACAAATTTCTGCAGCAGCAAATTTCCTCTAGAAAATGCCCTACAGGTGTGGTCTGAGCTCTGGAGATGGGTGAGTTTGCACATGATAAAGGGCAAAAAGCCCGCAAACCAAGCATGGATTCTTTCCAGGAGCACGAGGTTCCAGATCCCTTCAGGAAACCTATTCAGCATCAATCTATATCAAGCTGGATTTAGGAAATATCTGAGAGACACCAAGATGATACGGAAAATTCACTTGGTGAATTCCTACATAAATTATTCTTGGCTTGCAGGCTTCCCAAACTAGCAAAAAACTCAAGATGCTCTAAGCAGAGGCATCTTGGAGACCCATCCCCAGATTTTCACAGTGTTTAAAAGGAGACAACAATGGTACTGGTTCCTACATTTTTACTATAAAACCAGGAAGCCCAAATCCTTGGATTATCAATTACAATCCCAGCTTTGGGGTTTCAGACAGCCAACAGCAACAATAACTCTAATAGCTTCAATTTCTTTCTCCTCTTCCAGAGGCCTTGAGAGAATATTTATTTAAGAAATAACATATATTTGGTTTCCATAACAACATTTTCTGAACGGCAATAAGTACAAAAACAAATTAACCCTGTCATTCCTGGTGTTCTCTAGCAGCCAGTTCTGTCCTCAGACAGCACTTGCAATTAGCATTTAAAGTATAAGTTGATTTTTCATGTGTGATACATTGGGGTTTTGGGGGCTATTTTAAACTTCAGAGTATGGCTTTTCTGGATTTATTCCTTTTTTTATTTTTTTTCCCATAGAGATCTGACTTACAAGTTGAATACATCTCCCTCATCTACATCCTGCTGAGTATTTCAAAATACCACAATAACAAAGCAACTTGTTACATTTCTTCTGTTACTGGTCTACTACCTTAAGGGCTATATACATTTGAAATATGCCTTCAAATTATCAACAATTACTTACTCTACAATATACTTCATTCCAGTGTTACATTTAGGAAGGTCTGGCCTAGCATCCAGGCTGTCAAATGCTTCTGATGAAATCCTAAGTTCATTTTTAGAATAATAAATGTGCTGCATTTTCTGCAAGCACCAGACAGAATTCCTGGTTCAGATATTTCTTACTGAAATAGAACTGGGTTAACAGAAGGTGGCGTGCAGTTGGTGTCAAAAGAGTGACGTGTTCATAAAAAAGGAGAAAAAGAGAAGAAAAAGTAATGACTTCTCCTATTCTAGGCTTGCTTTAAAGAGAGACAAAGTGCTTCTTTCTTCTATATTCTGTGTATATCTTATATATACCTGTGTGTATATATATATATATATACCTTATGTATCCTGTGTAAATCTATATATATCTTCTGTATCCTATATATAACATCATAACATCTAAGGCTTGGGGTCAGGTGTTGGAAAAGTTCCATACACAGTCATGGCAAGGACAGTGATTTATACTTTTAAAAGTGTGATCCAATTTCCCAGGTATTTCATAACCACAAAGGGCTCTGTCCAGCAGCATCCTGCAATAGGGTGCTGTCTCTTTTTACTCACTGACTTACAAGCTTTTCCCAGTAGGGGAAAGATGGATGGCAAAATGCATAATTACTGCAATGCTAGACTGATTTTTGTAGAGGAAAGTAAACAAAGAAGCCATAAAACCATCTCTAATTTCAATTTTCTCATCAAGAAAGACTCCCAGAAACTGATGATAATAAAGAAGTTCCTTAGTTTAGTTTCTTAGAAAGGCCACGTGGTTTTACATGTGGTTGTTGTGGATGTTTACCTTGTTTTGAATTTGTGCCTTGTTTAATTCTGCTTTTGTAGAATATGTTCAGCTACAGCACAAGGCCTCCCACGAGTGGAGCACTTTAAGATCCTGCCACCTGTGGATTCTATTCTCATTTGTGAAAGTACTGTATGAGAACAGATTGCAAGTGGAATGTGAAGTGGAATAAAAAAAAAATTAAATTCATGGTCAATGAAATTCAAACTTTCCAAAAATCTATATCCAAGAAAGCTGCTAGCATCCACTCATGAAGGGGACAAATGCATCAAGTGTACAGTAAAAAAAACATTTCTATTCTCAAGAAGAAAGGAGATTCAGATTCTGGTTTTAATCGCTGCCCCTTCATAAAGTGAGCATTTACCTTGTCAGTCAAGAAGGGCACTAAATTGCATAAGAACTGCAATTTCACCAGTGAATGGTTTCTGAAGGCTGCAGAGACGGAGCAGAGGATAAACCAGAGAAGCTCCAAATCTGTTGATTGTGCTGTATTAAGCCAGTTAACAACCCCACTCACTGCTGAAAACACCTCAACTCAAGCTCTTTGCAGTTCTGAACAGAAAATATTCCCTTTGTTCAAGTGAATATTTCCATTAACTTTCCTGGGGTCTTCCCTGGCGTTTAATTTTCCTATCAGTTCAGTATCTTATATCCTATTTAATACTTATAATGGAAATTTCACTTTTGACAAGTACCATGGTATGCAGTTGGAGTAGCTGAGAAAGGCATCAAATATATATATATATATACACACCCACATATTTAAAAAAAAAAAAGTGCGTGTGTACATATATATATGTGTGTGCATGTACAGACACACACAGTTTTTATGGAAAAATTGCTAAATTCTGCTAAATCCTACTAAATCTAAATCTGCTGCTGCTGTAAACCAGAAGGGGCAAAAATACAAAGCAGTTCTCCAAAGTGACCAGTGAATGCCATTAACCACAAAGGGTAGTGAAGCGATTGTAGCAAAAGGAAAAGAAGATCAAGCAGAAAAAATATTCCTTTTGTATTTTAGAAAGTGTAAAAGCACGAGTTGTTCAGCCCCTGCTCCCCAGAGCACACCTGCCAATTTTGTATCCTATTTCTAGCAATTGTTCAGATCCACTTGCATATAAAAAAATAAGGGAGTATGTTTCACATAAAGAATTCCTATTTTTTAACTTTGACTTCAGCATGCACGCCCACCTCTGTGCAAAACAGAGCTAACCATAACCAGAGAGATTTCTTCAGGTGGCAGGGAGAACAAGATCAGGGTAAAACCTCCTTACTAGGGTACAGCTGCTGACATGAAGCAGTAGGTTTCAAGATTTGTCTTTGTGGAATGCAATGCCATTTGTAAATAATTGGAATTACCTGTAACAACAATCCCCTGCATGGTATGTGCATGGGGGTTGTTTTCAGTCAAAATCATTGTAAATAACTGCAATTATCTGTAGAAACAATCCCCTGTTTGGCATGTACATGGGGATTGTTTTCAGTCAAAACCATTGTATGATTTCCTGAAGTGCTAAAAATAAGGCAGATTTCACTGAGCAGTTTTTCTCTGCTTTTTCCTTTTAAAACAGCTGTTCACCATATAACCCTAGGAGCTGCTAACACTTTGAAGGCAAACAAAGACAAATCCATCCTTCAGTGCCTCTGCAGACAAACTGCAATAAGCCTTTCATCTCAAAATCCATCAGGCGTAACTGGCTCCATGCATGCAGAGGGATGAAGCATTACCTGGAAGTTGTCCTACACAGCATTCATTAAACCATTCAAATCAGGAACAGGAATCAAAACAGATAACTTTTCTGGGAAGCACGTGATACAAATAGTTTTGCCTTCACGATCCAGGTCTGGACAAAAATCATGAATGAATTTCTGTATTTTGCTACCCTTAATTACATAGAGGGCCACAACACCTCAATGGAAAGCAATACATTTTTTCCTACTATCTCCTTCTCTTCCAGAACAGCTTGTGCAACACCAAGAGAGCAGAGGAACGGGAGCAGATGGTGAGAGATGCACCCTTTAGCAGAGCAGCCCAAATTCAAACACTCCAGAGAAGGGCAGGTGCTCCAGCAGCTGCTGGTGATCACAGGGGCTTTGTCAGACAGGCTGAAATAACCCAAGGATCCCAGCACAAAAGGCTCCTGCTCCACCTGCAGCTCAGCAAGGCTGGCAGGTGTTTAATGCCTTTTGCTTCTGGGGTAAGCAATCTCCATATCCTTAACACTCTGTTAATAATGCTGCTTAACTGAAGTCAAATAAAATCTCCTTGCAGTACCTATAAATATAGCTACTTTGTGCAAGATGCAACAGGAAATTCTTATTTTAGAAGGCATACACGTTTAAATACCTTAAACACATTCAAGACAATGTGCTGCCCTTCCCAGACAGAACTTTTCCAGATTTCTCTGCAATTCTTTCCAGTCTCAGAGTTTCAAGCACTCCTGTTCATAGAGGAATATTTAGAGCATTTCCATTCAAATAAAGCTCAGTCTTAGCATATGCAGTCCTCAGCCTGAAAATGAGGTTACCAGGGGATTACAGTGTGCTATTCCAAGAGAAAAATAAAACAGTAAATCCACATGCTATAAGTTGCTAACTAGAATCAGCTGTGACCATAAAGATCCAGTCACAGAAATGGCTTATTTAAATGAGAAAATAAGAAAAATAAGAATTTTTCTTATGTTTTAACAGCAGGTATAACAAACTCCAGGACACAGGTATTACTTTCAAAAGGCATGAAGCACAGTACTTGTACACAATCCTGTTGACAAGTTGCCCATTGGACATTTGTTTTGATCCTGGGTGCACCAGTGCCTTTCTTAGTCATGTTTTTCTGCTCATTTTATTTTCTATTTTTGCAGCTGGACCTCCAGAATCACAAAGAATCCCAAAGGAGTAATTTCTGTGAATAAATGCTTCTCCCACAGTCCATTCAAGAGCACTACATCCATTCATCACCAAGAAGCTGAAACTTTGAATACAGAAGAAAAATATAATCTCTGCCATCCCTCCACTGGATTAACTGGATTAATTCTTCAAAGAAAAGATTGGAACACACAGATTGAAAACAAATGACATATGATGAAATGAAGGGATTATTATATTTACAGCCATGAGAATTTTTCCCTTTTTTAAAAATTAGTCTCTTAACATGGGACATGGCCATTTTTCTCTGCATATGTCTGGGGGTCATTTTTAAAGTATTCTAGCAAGAAGAACATACGAAAAGAGAGGGTGAAACCTCAGTCAATCCTAATTTAATCTAATTTTTTTAGCAGGTATTTCCTCAGTTTAATTACAGAATGAGTCACGTTTAACTATCCTTCTAGGTTTCAAATGGAGAGTTCCTCAAATTTTATTCCATGTGTATAAATAACATATGTGGATATTTAACACTCTTACAAGTATATTTTTATTCAATATAAAGCTGCTGATAACACACTTACTCCCAAAATGTTTCCTTTCAGAAACAAAGGAGATATGTTATTGCAATGTAATGTGCTCTGCTTTTCAGAATAGAAACACAAATCAGATTATTTTAGATAATACTACGAAACCGAGAAAAACTTGTCTTAGTGCATTAAAACCTGAAATGGAATAACCATAAAGAATCATACGAAACTATTTGATATGATGAAACTGAAGTTAGTGGATTTCAGTTTGCAGCCTTTCTTTCCAGGGGTCTATGGACTATTTAAACAAGGGACCCACAAAAAAATTAGTTATGAAAAACAGTGTAGTGTATGGACAAACTATTTGGGTTTATTGGTATTAAGATCTGGCAAAGGAAGAACCACTTTAATACTGTTGCCTTCTCTCAGATGAAACAATACTTTTTCACAAATGGGCTTAAGAAATTACTGAAAAAGAAATAAAAAATTAAAGTGTAATTTGCTTCCTCTCTGAAGAAAACCAAGGGTTTACTTCATAACCAGAAGATCATGAATTTTATGGAGAGTAATAGTGGAAGGCAGAGTCCTTAATTTCTTTAAACTGTGTTCTAGAAAATTAAACCCAGGCCATTTTGCTCTGCTTGAAGGTGATGCTTTCCTGCTATGAAACAGGGAAGTCACTAAAACAAAATTATTGTAAAGCTCTATCCCAATGGTCTAGGCAGAGAAAGGGAAGGAGAAATCCTGCCTTATTTTATGAATTGAGCTCTAATTTGTCTACCTGTGATATTTTAAACTTTGATACTTGTAGATATTATAAGTAAATTAATTTATTCCCTCAATTTACACTAATCAAATGCACACACCTTCTATTGTTTAGGCATAACAATGAAATGTATCATTTATGAGATTTGGAGTCATAAGGCTGAGCTGAACTTAAAGTTACATTCCTCTCACACCATTGATGCCTCAGGTTTAGCTTTTCTATTTCTCACATTCTGTGCTGCTTTAGTGTGTGGGTCTGGGCTTCACATGAGGGCATGGTGAGCTCTGTGCACAGAGCAGGGACACAAAACAATGCCTGCTCCAGCTGGGCACCAAGGACAAATGATCCCAATCTCAGCCCCAGGAGCACAAACCCCATGGGATGGAGAGAGAAAAACAAGCAGGATGGGAATGCAGAGGCTGCAGCTGGAATTGGACAATGAACTGCAATGTGCACATGGAGCAGAGCTGATCCCAGGGAGAGACCCCGTGAGCGCTCGTGCATTTTGGGACCATCTTGGCTGCAGCTCTGGCTGGGCTCTTGTGCTGCCCAAGGTGGATCCATGGAGGAGATCCTTGGAAGGAATCCCTGCTTTATTCTGTAGCTCTGTCCAGCCTCTGCTCTAGGGCAGCCTGCACAAGGCATCACAAGTACAAATATTCTGTTTGCAGTGTGGTAGGAAATGCAGTGCTAGATGGGCTGGTTCTCATTCAGCAGCAGAGTGCAAGTGAGTATCTACTGCATATTCTTCTACTTCTTTCTCCAAACAGCCCCATATTTTCTTCACCCAACACAAATCTAAGTTACAGTGACTGTTTACCTGAATGGGTCCATGGGAAATAACATATAATAACCAGACCATCTATGTTTCCTGGCAGAGTCAATATTAATGAGTTCCATTTTTAGAAGCAATATTAATCATTTGGGCTTTTTGGCTTTCATTTTTCATGAGGTAACCTTCTATCTTTGCACCTTCATTTCCATCCTATGAATTAATCATAAAGTGTTATCCATACAAATGCTCTCCATGTTTTTCTAGTTTAGATACAATTTCAAGGTTCATTATTACATTCAGTCATCATGAAATCACAGCTGCATTCCACCTACCAAAGTGAGCAAGAGCTGAGCTGAAGACAGCTGCAGAAGTGTAGGTATTTCACAGAAAGAAGCATTATGAATTATGCTCATCTGTTCATAAGGCAAAGCAGAATGAGAGGTTGAGCATTTTAATAATCTGCTAATGTCACTAAGTAAGTTTTGACAGGGAACGCATCTAGGTCTTGTGTTGCTGGCATTAGGCTGCATTTTTCCTGCAGTACTCGAGCAACTTCCAGCAGTTTGTGCAGTATTCTGGTAACATGCTGTTCCTACAGGTGCTGAGTGGGAAGATTACAGTGGGGGATGTGATGGATCACTCCCTGTGGAATCACAGACATCTGTGTGTCTGTCTGACAGCCCTGGAGTCTTATGATCATCCCCAAAAGCAATTGTGCCCTTCAGTCTTGGTGCTGCTGTTTATTCAAGGTAGTGGTGGCTACCAAGTGTCCCCATTTCCATCTCAGTGACTGACCCTCAGTAGCTCTTCCAGAAGTTTCTGTTAAAACACTGCTTTCCAGCAGTTTTTGTTGAAATAGCACCTGTGTTCACAAAAGTACTTTTATTCTGCAGTTAGCGAATCTCCTTCAGAAAACTGCAGGAAAATTAAAACCAGGCACTCTGGTTAAATAAAAACCAAGCACGTTCCTGTTTCACAGTTGGATGCCTAACACAAACTGAAAGGAAAGTCTGAAAACTAATTAAATGAGAAAGGATTTTTAAGGATTATAATTTTTTTGCCTAGATGGTTATTCAAATCAGGTTCCTTGAACTAATGATTACATTTTCATACTTACACTCTCACATGAACATACAATGTATAGAAAACCTACCACGACAATTTACTGCCTGCAGTTTCAAATTATTTGTCAGAAAAGATGACTGTCAAACTCAATGCACTCGTTTCTTCCTGCTCTGTTCTCTTGTACAACCAAGATAAAATGTGCTCTGTGTACCCTTTCAAGCACCAAGAAGTAAGCACACTATTTATCACCTACAACTGGCCTACATTTTCGAGGATTTTAAGATAAAGGGAGGTTTTAGCATGATAAAGGGACTACTGCCCTAATGAGGGGAGGTTTTATGACATGACAGACCCATGTCTGAATGTACAAAAGTCTGCAGCAGCCAGAAGGGTCATGCTGTCTGTAACACACCTGAGTGCTGAGGCCAACATCCCATGTGTGGAAATGCGAGGCTTGACTCCATTTCAGAAGGCTGGTTTACTATCTTACAATCTATATTATATTAAAATACTACATTAAAACTATACTAAAAGAACAGAGAGAAAAGATGATCAGAAGGCTACAAAGAACAAGAATAGAATAGAATGCATATCAAAAATCCTGTGACTGCTCACAGCCTCGACACAGGTGGCTGTGATTGGTCATCAAGTGAAAACAATCCACATGGACCAATGGAAGATGCACCTCTTGCATTCCACAGCAGCAGAGAGTTATTGTTTGCATTTCTCTCCTGAGGCTCCCAGCTCCTCAGGAGGGGAAAATCCTAGGAAAGGATTTTTCATAAAATATCATAGCTACACCTGAGAGAGGCAGTGATGGTGTGAGCACAGGTGTGCTGCCACAGGGACAGGCAGAACTGCGAACCCTCAGGTGGGTGGTTTACACCACAACATCAGGAAGGGGCCTGAAGCAACCTCTACTTATAACATCTCATGATTATGTCATTAAATCATGGATAACCATTTACTATCTTCTTCCTGCCAATTACATTTATGTTTAATGAGGTAGGAGAGGGTAACTACTACATAACCCAAACTTTACTCACTGTATCTACTTCTTGACTCAGCAGCTTAGAAAACAAGATAGGAAAATGTGATTTAATAAAACAAAACTGATGCAGAATGATAGATATCTTTATCTGCATTTGACACTGAAACTGGAGAAGTTGAATTTCTTAAATTCTTTATAATTTTATATTCTTTATTTTATATAGTTTATATTATTTTTATATTCTTAATTTTCATACTTTATTTATCTTTATATTTTTATATTATTTTATATATATATTTTTAAGAATATTCTGGTTTGGCTTTTCCTTGTACAGCAATGCTTTATTCCCGTGTTTGCAGATCAGTATAAGGGATTTGGAAGTGCTTGGGCAAAAGACTTCAAATAAACATTATTTAACAGCACTTGAATTGTTGGTTACTTAGTATTCACAAGTCATAAAATAGAGACTTGGCTGTCAGTTCCACTTAATCTGATAGGAAAATAAAAGTTCATATAAGGAGAAAAAAACTCAGGAAAAGCATTAAGAAAAATACTGACTTCTAAAATTGAGCATTGCATGTTTTATTACAAAACTTATGGATGGAAGTATTACCTGACTTTAATAACTGATAATTCCTGAAGACAGATCATTTGTGAAAGATTGCTCTTGAGTAATTTCTATCATCATAAAAAGCACTTATTATTCCTACTGACTTTTCAGAAGCATCTACAAAGAGAACAAAGAGTGATCTGGTAGTGGAAGCAAAATGGTTACAGCCAATATTTGGAATCCTTTTTGTTTTGGGAAAAAGGGATGAGGAAAACCAATGCACTCTGTGTGCACGGACCAAAAAGCACTGTCCGTCTGACATAACTGATCAAAAATTACAGTCACTAAAAAAAGACCTAAAGATGAGATTAATTATTTGTGTATCAGCATCACAGTGATGTGGCATCAAGCAAAGTAGGAATCAGAAATATTCCTTATCTTGGTACTCACTATCTTGGTCAACACCGTCATAGACAGAGGAAGATTTCACATTCTAATTTTTGTTTTAGCACAGAATGAACACATGTACACAGAATTTACAGATGGGGCAGAGAAGAATGGAACTATTCCAATCTTAAAGTAGTTTGTCTTATCACACTGTCCCTTTCCTGTTGAAGGTAGCAAAGCTAACACATCATGAGGCTCAGAGAGACTGGGGAGAGAGAAGTGAGACACATTTCTGCTTTACATTCATAAATTCTTTGTTCTTAAGCAACTGCAAGCAGCATAAATTAATATAATTTAGAGTTCATTAACACAGGGCAACAGGATATGTTCTACAAAAGGATATGCTCAATTATGATTAAAAACCTGAATGAGCATTGAGAGGTTTGGCATCTCCATGCCAGAAAGATTTCTGCCTAGCATCTTGCATTCTAAGGTTTTAAAGATAAACCCCAATACTCTGTGGGCTGTTATTGCAGAATGGAGTGGTGAAGCATTCTGAGTCAGCATCATATTTGCCCATTTGGTTTTTGTGGGTTGGGGTTTTTTTTCTTCTTCTGTTGGGGTTGGGATTGAAGGTACTTGAGATGATAGTTTACATTTAGACTTAGGTGTTTATTGGTTTTTAATAATGTTATGGCCTTACAGCTGTGAGTTTTGCAGTCTTCCATTAGCAAGGCACAACATGGCTAACTACCTCTTGTCATAAGGTCTTTTAAGCCTAAACAATCCAATTAAGACATAATACTTAAATTATTTTCTCTTTTAAACCAGTAACTGATCACTTGAATCCTGCAATGAGGACTTCTCTGTCCAATTATAAAATACCACCCAAACCCATAAAGAAGAAGGAAGATAGTCAAGAAGATCAATCTGTCTCTGCCCTAAAACCTCCATCTTGCTTCACATTTATTTCTATCTTCTAAAACCTCAAACTCTAAATTTTCTACCCTGTGATATCACACACTTCTAACCAACCACACACCCGTAATCCCAGTGCTATCAATCAATTTTGGAAGCCGGTTTCAAGACCTCAGGTCAAATGTAGTATTTTCTTAAGAGTTAGTGCTTATTAGCACAGAAAGTCTAAAGTTCTCAGTATCCCAGGTGCCAACAGTTTTCACTCTTCCTCAGCAGCTCAGTGCCCGTGGTGATGTTTAAAAAGCAGCCACTGCAGCACCAGAGCCTGCAAGTCACATTCCAAGCCATGGAAAGACCAGACAGGTTACATATCAAAACTCCTTCTCTCCCTGATTTCTGCGGCCCATGGAAGAAAGAAACCCAAGCAACAGACCAGAAAGACAAAAATGATGGGGGAGCTAAGACTGCAGGCAAGCCACAGAGTTTGTGTGGTGCCTGAAGGATGCTGAAGGCACAAACAAAAACCATGGAAGAACCACTTAACCATTACCCACACACTTCACTTGGATTCCTTTTCTAGAACAACTGTGAACTTCTCATGAGGTAAACATCTCCCTGCAGGAAATGGGAGTTAGAGCAGGAGGACTGTTCTCCAGTCATTTCTGGAATTCACAGGCTGTGCTCCTGGAGCTGACCCAGCAAGGGCACCCAGTGAGGAGCCTTTGCTGAGTGCTGTGAATACAGAGGGGCTCAGGAGAAGAGGCAGAGGAGCATACTCTCCCTCTCCCTGCCCACCCCAGCTGCAGGCAGGAGTGAGTGTATTTTTCCTGGGCATGCTCTGCAGTTATCACTACATAAGGCAGTGCAGTGTCTCAGGATGTCCATTTCCCTGAGCTCCAAGCCAACTGCTCACTCTGAGTTCTGACTCCACCTGATGAATTACCTTGTCTGCAGTGCCTGACCTATAAATAAGCACAGCATCTGTTGGAATGCTAGGTCTGAAAGTCTGGCTTAATAAATCACTCTCCAGAAATTCCCAAAGCTGTGAACACTCTTTCCACTTCTTCTGTCCTTTCCCCTCCTCTGCTATGCATACATCCTTCTTTACCCCCACCCAAGGGGGAATAATTTCTGTGTTCTTGCTTTCCCTTTTTCAATTTCTCAAAGGCATACCTTCAAGAACAAATAGGAAGACTCTCACAATTCAAGAAGAAAATTGTTGGGTTTCCACAGGGGTTGAAGTTTGTCTCTTACAAGTTCATTTTCTGCTCAGTAAGATATGAGATTAATGAGAATAAATGCCTGTGTTTATAGAGGAAAGAGTTGAAATCAGAATGAGCTTGAGCTCAGATGTTAACTTTCACCAGGCAGTGCAGCATCATCTTTTAACAGAAATACTTCTGGTTTAAGATCATTGTTCAACTGACAGGTCTACTACAAACAGTAAAAGAAGTTTTATGAAATAATGTGTTTTATATTGGAAAGGAAAAAAAAAATTGACCACCTCTCAAGTTAGCATCACGATCATGTATGGTTTTGGTGTTAAACTGAAAATTTCATGGGGACACAATCCATGCAGATGCAAATACCAGATGGTAGTTTTTATAATCTGGCACAAAACAGAGCAGAGGCTTTGGTAAGAAATTACTTCAGTTAAAGACTCAGAGGTAAGAGAAGTTCTGCAGCTGCCTAAGACTTCTGGCCTTGATGCTATGTTGGACAAGTACAGCCTAGCTACTCAGGTAGCATAAATTCATTCCTTCTATTTCTTTCTGAAAGAACAGAAAATATGACATTTCAAATAATTTGGTTAATAACTGATGCAATTTAGCATCCCTTTATACACATGGAACTTTTTGCTTTGAAAAGCTCATTTTTAAATATTTTTCCCCAATAATTTTTTCTCTTACTTTCAACAGCAGGTTCAGAATGTAGATTAAAATACTGAAAAAATACTTGAAAATGATAATATTATCCAGGTTTCAAAGTGTAATTCAAGAACTCATTGCCTCATTAGGAATTTTAAATTGCATGTGTATTTTTCACTCTTTACTGAAGAACTTCATATGCAACTTTGAAATACATTCCACAGACCCATTACAACTATTAAACCTTTGAAATACATTCCATAGACCCATTCCAACCATAAAACTCTAGAATAGCTAATGAGGGAAGAATTATTTATAGCTTAGCCTTTGGCAGTAGAAATTCTAAACAATTTCTGAATCAAGCTCTATAACTTCAGAAGGAAAAAATAAAAAAATGAAGAAACCTCTGAAGCCAAAGGGATAAAAGAAGAAAGTGGAGGTACTTTTTTCTATGAAAGTGTTGGCATTTATGCTCCTATTGGTTTTGTAATTTTAACAGCAGCTCTGATACTTTATATTGAAGGCCTTTGATGCACTTTGCCAACCATAATGAACACATCTTAATATTTCTCTAAAGCAGCAAGGTGGTGTCCTCAAACTTAGCATGAGAAAATGGCACAAATACACAGAAAGGATTTCTGACCCCTTTTGGGATGTATTGAGCCACTGAATCAGACAGTGTGCAGATTTTAGATCAGCTAAAAGCAAGCAGTCAGGCCAGCTCGGTGAGCACAATGAGAACACAGAGAATGAGCTCCCCAGGAAGCTGGGAAGTTTTCTATTCCAGTAAGCACTGCCAAAATGAAAGGAGCTACTGCCCCATTTAGGAAAAGAATTCCACATCTTCACCTTCTTCAAAAATACCTTTTATGCAAATATGTATTTTTTCATCTCTATATATAATATTATAATATATATCTATATTACGTATCTATCTAGATATAAAGTATTATCATTCTACCTGCTGCAAATCAATAACTTCCATGGAAAACAGACTCAGAATGAAAAAAAAAAAGTTATTTTTGTGAGTCTCAGAATATAGGACTATGAGGTAGGAAATAGAACACAAAAGAGACAAAGCTATTTCTGCATTTATTTCCCTTTATTGAATGCATTACAGCTTTTCAGAGGCACTGGGTGGTGTGACAAAGAGATGCACAGGAAAGCACATCCAGCTAAACTCTCCTTCCTTTCTAGTAGTTGAATGGCACAAATGAAGCACATGCTCTGCCCCCAGTACTTTAAGACATGGAGACATGGAGTCTAGGAGACATGTTCCTAATTAACCTCTTCCAGGCACTGAAAATTCTCTGTGCACGAGAGTAAGTGATTTTTTTCTTGCTGCTAATGATTTAACTGAGAGATGAACAGGGATTAAATACAGTAAAATTCAGTTTCTGACTGAATTTTCAGGCAATATTAAGTCAGTTTCTCCCTTGTTTTGTAAAAAGGCAGTGTGCTTATCACTGTGAAGATTACAACAGGTTAGGGAATAATCCCTGCTGGACAGCCTGGGTCTAAAATAGCAAAGCATCTTTTTATTTCATGCTACTTATGCTGGACTGATTTAGCCCATTCATGGCTTAAGCACTAAGTTTAATCCTCAGAACTCTCAAAACAAACAGTCCATAATACTCACACGAAACGCTGATTTTTTTCAAGGGCAACTGAAGAGATTATTCCAACCCTCACCCAGGTCCCACAGTGCACTGCCCAAGTCAGACAATATGTTCTGACATTAACAAGATCAGATCCTGAAAACATCAAGGTGGCCAAAATCTGCCCCAGGTTATGAGAGGAAAAGGACCTTCAATTTGTTCTGTTTCTGGGGTTCTGATCAGGGCTAAAGGATTTTCTGTCAATTTTGCCTGGGTGCTATTAGAAAAATGCCTAATGATTGGTAGGTCTGGTTCTGCAAAAGAGCTGCTGAAAACATTTAGAACATATAAGGCTTTATTTAAACACCTCTGAGGCACTGCCTCTATCTCCCCCCTTTTCTGTTTACCCAAGAGGGATTTCAGAGTGAAGTGTTCTCTCACCCAGTGAAACAAATGCTTGCAAAAGGTGATGACCAACATGCTTGTCTGAATTTTTCAGATGTTTGTCTGAAAACATCAAGGCTTAATTTCAAGAGGATCATCCTGCACATTCTTTCAAAGAAAGATACAAGAAAATGAATAAGACACTATCAAAAGGGACAAATATTAAAACTGAAAATCTGGAGCCATCTCTCTGAACCATGGATATTTCTGTGAGGAAGACCCAACATGGAGCAGCCAGTGGATGTGGAGAGGAAGGACCTCTACTGAAGGACAACCCTGCCTGGACAAAATTAGGAATTGCAGAGAATTTAGGGGCTGTTTCATGCCAGTGGAAGCTGTTTGTGCCACACATTCAAAACCTGGAGCTAAATTTATGCCTTATAGGCAGCAATTCATTCCACAATTTCATCAATGGAGAGCATTTGATGTAAGCATATGAAATTGGCTTCAGCTGGCAGCCACATCAACCACTTGGCAAAGCAGGATTTACAGACATAGCTGCCATTTTCTTCCTAGAAGTCTGTCCATATTCCATCAAACCTTGGCTGCATGACAGCCAGATATAATGAATTATAATCCAGCTGGTGAGCACCCAGAACTGCTCAGCATCGTGCCTGTTCTGGGCTTCAAAACCTATCTGGTTTGTTTTACTGGTAAAAATATTTAGAGGCACATTCTTATAAAAACATTTAGCGTCACATTGTTATAACCAGCACTGCACAGAGTGTTGTATCAGCCCTCACGTGGGCATCAAACCCTACGGGTCTAGTCACACCTGCCACTTGCACAACTCAGCTATACCCAAAAGGAATGGTACTAGAAGGTGAGCAATATTTCCAGGGTTTCAACTGTAAAGTCAAGCACAGGGTTGGTGATGTGTGGTGTCAAAACATCTGAAGAGCTCTTCAGGGCACAATCATTTTATGAACAAGAATCAGAATTTTAAAAAAAATAGCTCATGAATCACACTAAAATACTCAGTCCAAACTGACTTTTTTTTCCTATTTACAACCTACCATTATATCTTAACCAATTTATTAGGGCCAAAGATTTAAATAGTCCTGCTGAAAGGAAAAGTGAGCAATTACTAAGGTATATATTGAAATATTTACGTCCTTTCATGTGATTTATTTCTGGTGTTAACGTTACTGCATGGTGCCCTTGGTCAGAGCTTGGGCCACAAGTCCCAGCATTAGTGGAAATATGGTTTACTAGTACAAATTCACTGGAAAACCTGAGAGCTGCATGGATTTGCCACCCTCACAGACAAAATTATATTACTAATAAAGCTCATTTCTTAATCATAATGTCTCAGCACTCACATGCAGAACGGAGTTCATTTATAGTCTTAATTTTCTTTCCAAATTAATTGGCCCTCTTTATGTTGATATATCATCTACATTCTCTAATTTGTATTACTGGAAGAAACAGTGATGAAATTTACCATCAGAACTTATTTCCTTCATGAACTTTCATTCATTCCCTCTTCTACCTATTTGAGCTCAATCTCAGGGGAATGTATTTTCAAAGAATATATGTTGAACTTACATAAAGTTAAAATCCTTCAATTAATTAAGAGACTTAACTTTTCCTTGAAGTTTAGGCTGGTTCCAAGCCCCACCTGACCAATTCCTAAGTCAATTACAGCCTCTGTGACCCCACATTTTATGTTGTTTAAGGTTGTCTCCTCCTCCCAGACAGGGATGGAGCAGGAGTATAAACCAGCCCCTGTGTCACTGCCTGCAGACACAGCTGCACCACTTACACCTCAATTCAGTGTCTGCCAGCCAGTGAGCAGTCAGAAATTGGGCATGAGCATTAGCTGAAACACTGTGCCAACCTGGCACTACTGAGCTCTGTAATCAGTACAATTTTTTTCAAGAGACAGACATGTCTTCTGGGCAAATCTCCCACTAAATATCCACTAAAGTACGGAGCCTTAAAATTCAACAGAAGTGATGTCTTTGCAGTTCTGAGATCTCTCTGTTACCACTTCCTATCCCTCTAGGAGCAACTATTTTCTCTTTCACAGAAAAGGTCACTTCCAACGTGCAAAACAAGCTTTAACCTCAGCCAGGCATCATCACAGTTCTATGTTTAGTTACACCAGATCATTTTTATCCTATTCTTTGGCTCTAAACCAAATGTGGGTAATGCTCATGATGATCTATCAGGTGTTTGGGTTTCACTTTGATCGTTGCTTCTCTCTTATTGCTACTTCCTTAATGCAAGCGCCAGTAGCAAAGTGTGATAACATCAGTAAAAGCGAGAGATGTACTTTGCCCATTTGAACAGTGATTAAAGCACAGAGTACTCATGTCGGAATTTAATCTCTAGCTCAAGAAATCAGCATTTACTTGAGGCAAGCCCAAAGAATGGTTTGTAGTCAATATTCTGAATTTTCCTCCATCAGGATGTGATCAGTGGTGATTTCTCAGGGTTTCCAAGCCACACAGCATTCTTCTGCTAGAGGACTCTCAGAGTTACAACTCGGCCTCAGCACTTCCTCCCTGCATAAACCTTTTCAAATTTCCAATGCTATAACAATTACAGCAAAAATAACTCCACCTGCACCATCACAGCTCATCCTGAGCCTCTGACTACTTTGTGGTACCAAATACACGTTTTGTAACGTGGCTGATAACGCACAATTTAACAATTTACAAAACACCTCACATCACCTGGTCTGCCTGGAAACTTGAGTTTCCAGTTCCTTTCCTTGCAGGATTGCAAATGCAGAACAAAGGAGAACTAGAGACGAGTTCACACTCAAGGATGGCCAGCACAGAGCAATATCTTACTGCTGACACCACCTTGTTTACTCATCATGTGCTCCCAAATTTAAAGACTCTTTATGCTGTATATCACCTGCATGCAGGGCAGAAGCAAAGTCAAATCTTGTCATCCAATTACCACTGGAGATATATATATATATTTCACTATAGCTGGTTGTGGTTTAAGTGGACATCCACAAATATTAAAATTTAGGAAGTCAGTTACCATCTGTCCTTAATGCACGTGCCAGTAGCAAACTGTGATAACATCAGTAAAAGTGAGAGATGTACTTTGCCCATATGAACAGTGATTAAAGCACAGAGTATTCATGTCAGAGTTTAATCTCCAGCTAAAGAAATCAGCATTTACTTGAGGCAAGCCCAAAGAATGGTTTGTAGTTAATATGCTGAGAAAGAAACTTGTCAGTGTCCCAGATTACCAAAAAAACCCATTTGGATCTGTATTTCAGATACCTAAATAGAGCAACAAAATATAAGGGCTATCAGGCCACTACAGAATATATTATCAATGAAAGAGGGAAAAAATCCATTTAGTTCTGTGGGATCCATCCACCAGGAACATGTAAACCACAATTTTCTTACTAACAGCTTCAGTGGATTCATTAATTAAGTTTTTCATGACTGATATATTGGAGTTCTTCCAAGTCATTGCAGCACACAAGAGCAGCCAACATCGTCCATGGCACTTCAGTATCCAAAAGTTTTTCAGGAAAATCCTCCATCAGAAGTGGTGAGGTGATGAAAGCAGCCAGAGAGGTTAAGCAAGCAAAGTTAAGAGGAAGAAAGCAGTTCATAAAGCAGGAGATCACAAGGGTTGGTGTGGAAATTCTTCTGCAATACCCAGAAAAATAATTTCACTGTCTCTGTGAAATGGGAAGCAGAGAGGAACAAATGGTGGTCTTCTTTCAAAGCCCGCACATAACTTCAGCATTGCACATTTATGTCACTCTACTGATGTCACCAGAAAACACCTCGGGGTCCGAGCTGTGTCTCGGTTATTCAGCCAAGCACAAGAAGGTGCTTCACTCACATTTTGCTTTTCAGATTGTAGATGTCACAATTTCCAAGTACTGTTACTACTCAAACAGACGATTTTGACAGCCCCAGAGCCAGTGGGATCAGTCGGGACTCCAGATGGGTGATTCAGAGTCAAAATGCCTCTTTAAATTCTTAATAAACACACATAAAGCCTGGCCTCAGTGCTGGGTCCTAAGAGAGCATCAGAGAAAAGAGCAAATGCAAATCACAGAATCCAAACCAGCAAGTTTGCCTAAGAAGGGAGGGAAGTAAGTGATTGTACAGTAAGGGCTGGGACATGAATAAAGTGTTTTTTTATTTTAAAATGAAACCAAATGTCTTTTTAATTAATTATTTCTTAATTGTTCTAAAAGTGTATTTTTGTAACTAATTGTATCAGTGTGGAAAAATCCACAATCTCTGTAACTGAAACAGTTTGTCTCCTGAGAACTACAAAAACAGGACAAAAGTCTCACCTAAAACCAACACATAACTACCATGAGTTCATAACAGACTCTAAGAGGCTATCCAGTGCAGGAAATTTCTCTGAGAAATCCATTTCCCTTCAATTCCATATTTTAAACAAATAATTAAGCACAATTTAGGCCCTTTTGGGACATAAATAAGTATTGTTACTCACAGTAACAGAAGAAGAAGGAAAACATCTCACAGGAAAGTGGCAAAGATTTGATACCATATTTTTCTTCTCCCTAAACTTCATTGTTTAGGAAGTACTGTAGCAATGCACCAAGGCCTCAGGTTTTTAGATTCTACCATCAAACCATTTCACTAAGCAGAGGCTAAATGCATTGATAGATAAAAATCAATGGAACATGTTTAAATATGACCCCAGGAAAGTGTTTCTATAGCAATGAAACTTGCAGCAATGACTAGTGACCTGCTTTCCTGAGACTGGAACAGAGGTGCCAACTTCATCCGAGCCACTCTTAAATGATTTATCCAGAACAAATCCAATTGTTTCTTTCTGCATAACCCCTCCAAGCTCAGCCTTTCCTCTTAGTTCGTATTGCTGAATTTGAAACCCAGATCACTGTATTTTCATATATTTCATACATGCAACCCCTTAATCTCCCATCGTGACAAATCCTGCCCATTTCTAATGAAGTTACACTCATACAACTAAATTAATCTTCTTGGCTGTACCACCAAAAGATTGCTCTCTTTTTCAGCCCGTAACAAATGCCTGGCCCAAAGGGTTTTATATTGAATGGACTTTGCAGTTTATAGCACAGGATAGCCTGTGGTCTCAACATGGGCTCTTGAGTCATTTCCATCACTTGAAGGCAGCCATCACCGTCTATTTGTTCAGCTTTCCTGCAAATTGTCTCTCATTTTCCACTGCCTTCTAAATGTGGGATGAATTCACTGCAACTCCTGATCAAATTCATCTTTTGGTGGCATCTTTCTACTGCTGCCCATCAAGCTTGGGGATTACCAGCTTTAGGATGGGCCTCCGGGAGCCAGACTGAGTGCTTCCAGGGAAAATGGGGCTGCTTTGGGGTCGTCCTCATCTCCTGCTGCACAAAGGAGAATCACTGCTCACCTGCACCACCTGTCTTCACCCTGAAGGGTGAACGCATTTTGTCTCCAACCGCTCATTTCAAACACCAAGCTTCAAATCTCAAAGGCTCGGCCTGCAAATCTCAAAGGCTCGGCCTGCAAACCACTCATTTCCCACAGTACGTTGCAAAGCAGCAAAATGAACAATCTCAAGGTTTTCTTGTGCTGTGCAGTATAATTAATAATCCAGAATGTTCTTCTAAGCTTTAATACATAATAATGTAATTTATTTATTATTTTCTTACTAGAATATGCAATCACATCACATTTTTCAAATTTCCTTAATTTTCCTTAAATCCACCGATTTTGGATGTGGAGTTTAGACACACTGCTTTACAAATTGATATTTACTCCTTTGAATGAAAGAAAGAAAGAAAAAAATGTATTAATGCATCCTAGCACTCCCTGCACTTTAAAGTAATTTCAAAACATCAGGAAAAGGTTCTGGGCTTCATGCCAGCTGAAACTACTGACATAAAATCCCATAAAGTGATGTGCACACCTTCAGCTTTTGAAGCACTTATTCACTGCTGACAGTGGAACTGCAAAGAAACCAAAATCCAAACAACAAATTACTCAATTTCCCCCCTGCTTCACATAATCACATAGGCAATTTTGGAAGTTTGCTTTATGATCACCTTTCAGGTGAAAATGATTCATGACTTGGACCGCTTGACAGGCAGAACTTTGTTTATCTGTCAAATATTTCCCCAGACAAGGGAAATAACCATTCTGAGCACAGAGTAAATAGCTTCAGTTAGGTGAAGGAAAAAACCCTGCTGCTGTAGGAAGGAGCAAACATCAAAGATTTATTGGTGATTTTCAATACCACTAGATGGATACTGCAAAGCTGAGCTACATCTGCACACTGAGCAACATTTCCCCTGTATCTCCATTATTTGCTTTTTTCTGGAGTGGGCGCACCTGTGAAGGTGGGAGGTGAAGGGCACAGAGAATCTCCGGGACACAGAAGGCACTGAGGGGATTTACAGGCTGCAGGGTATCCCTCATGCTGCTGGATTTATCACTGCTGCTGCTGCAACAGCTCTGTGCTGTGGGCAAAGCTTGCAGCTGCTTCTGATGGTGTCTGGACTGAACACCACGAGTGATTGAGTAGCCAGTAAGATGAACAAAACCAACCCTTTCTTAATGAAGGTAAATGAAAATAATTGGAAATAATTGAAAGTAATTGGAAATAATTGGAAATAAATGAAAATAATTGGAAATAAATGAAAAAAATGAAAATAATTAGAAATAAATGAAAATAATAAATGAAAACAAATACCTGCTTCCAAACCAGATGAACAGGAACCTGCTTTATCACAAAACCAGCAGTGCTTTACCACAAAACTTAGGCAAAGGACTCTCAGACTAAAAATTCTGCTTTGAATTCCAGTCATGCAGACCTTGTAAGAACAGAGAGAGTATTCCTTGGACATGGGGCTGAATTTCATTTCACCAACATTCAGGGATTTGTGGTTTAACTTTGCCTCACTGTGACTTTGCCTAATGCTGACCAGCAGCTATCTCATTTCTGGATACCTATTATGAACACAAAAACCAACATTTTCTTGTCTTGAAACTAAGGAATGCATTCCTCAAAACCAACCTGAAATGGAGATATTTATCAGCTAGATGTCTCCAGGTCATCTGCAATCCCCACAGCTGCTTGCCCTTGCCAGTCAAACTCTGTAGAAATTTAAATTTAAATCTCCTCCTGGCTTGGGTAGGAACACAGCTTTACACCAAAAACCCTCTTCAAGGTGAAAGATAAACCTACATACTATAGAAAAATACTATATATTTAATAGTATATTAAATATACTATTTAGTAGTATATATTAAATATACTATTTAATAGTATATTAAATATATTATTTAAATACATTTTCAGAGTATTTTAAATACTGTAAAATATACTGTGAAAATATATTAAATATATGAAGTATTTAATTAAGTATTTCATAAGTACTGTGAAATATAATATGAAAAATACCTATAATATTTTAGATACTATTAAATACTGGGTGAAATATTGGGCTAGGGTTAAAAATTGCTAATCAGGACTGAACTCACCCTAAAAGGAGGAGCATATGCTATTTGTTCTCTTAATCTCCCCACAAAAAACCCACAAAATAGTTTAATTAAGTTATTAGAATCAGTATACAAAGGAAATATAATGGCTGATGAATGGCATGTATCATCAATCTTTTAAAATTATTTTCAATTTTCTTAAACCATTTGACTCTTTTAAAAAGGTACCCAATTTTATTTACAGCTACCATCAACAGTTTTTGTGCTATCTTGTATGACTTATTAATTCTTATTGAAGTAAGAAGCAAGAATTCAAATAAAATGTCCATTAATCTAGAATTTCCACATACCACTTTTCACAATTTTTTACTTTTTTAGTAAAATATTCCATCTACTTTTAGTCAACAAATTTTAATCCCCAACATATTTGTTCATTTAATATTTTTCTATTCTTATTAACATCACTTACCCTACTTTAAAATATTTTAATTAAATTCTATCCCCATCTGTAAAGTCGCATATATTACAACAAAGTTCTGCCATGAGGACATAAATTAAGTGAATAACAGGGAGTCAAAGGAAAGCTTTTTCTCATGATTGTCTGAGGATCTGAGGCCTTGAGGTAATTTCAGTAAGAGGTGGGTGCCTTGTTAGCTGCTTATGGGAGAGATGCTCCCTGGGGACACTTCCCCTCTTTGACAGAGCATCTTCAGTGCCTTGAGTCTTGGCTGAAATGAGAGAGGAAACCTCCTGCTGCCACCTCAGCTTTGACCCAGTGGCCTCATTCAGAATTCCTGACTCTGGGGTTTACATTTTGCTCTGGCAAAGGGATGCGGACAATAAATGCAAACTGCCTGAACCCCTGGGACTTCCACAGTGCAAACAGTTCCACTCTGGAGAGCTGTGGGCATCACCAGCTCGTTCAGAGGGATTACTACCGTACACAAGGCTGTCTGCAAGCTTAATGCCAGTGCTTTGTAGAATGGCTGACTAATTCACACTAATTAAAATGCGACAGAGATCTACAGATTCTGGGTCAAATTAAATAAGTGCTATCTGAAGATTCTCCATCGACATGCACGAGCCAGCAGCGTCATGGTGATGCCTTGTGCAGGTTGCCCTAGAGCAGAGGCTGGACAGAGCTACAGAATAAAGCAGGGATTCATTCCAAGGAACTCCTCCATGGATCCACCTTGGGCAGCACAAGAGCCCAGCCAGGGCTGCAGCCAAGATGAACCCAAATGGTCCCAAAATGCACAAGCGATCACGGGGTCTCTCCCTGGGATCAGCTCTGCTCCATGTGCACATTGCAGTTCAGTGTCCAATTCCAGCTCAGTCCTTGCACTCCCATCCTGCTTGTTTTTCTCTCTCCAGCCCACGGGGTTTGTGCTCTTGGGCTGAGATTTGGATCATTTGTCCTTGGTGCCCAGCTGGAGCAGGAATTGTTTTGTGTCCCTGCTCTGTGCACAGAGCTCACCATGCCCTCATGTGAAGCCCAGACCCACACACTACAGCAGCACAGAATGTGAGAAATAGAAAAGCCAGACCTGAGGCATCAATGGTTTGTGATACGGGTGCCTCTGACAGGAGCAGAAGCCAAGGAGGGGTCTGGTCTGAGCTTTAGACAGAGCTTTTGGGTAGGCTTGCATAACAGATACAGCCATGATTAAAGCCTGGAGCTGGAAACAGATCCTGCTGGGCAATCACTGCCTATCCCAGAGATCAAAACCTGATCAAAAGCATCTCCTGGCAGCCCTTGCTCACTGCTCCTACTGAGCTCTAAATTCAGCAAAAGTTTTCATGTTTCTCAGAAACAAAATCTTCGCACTATGATAAAATAAGTCATCCAGGTACTGAGATATTTTAAGAACATCTCTGATTTTGTCTAGCACAGCAACAAATAGGTCTGTCCTTATTAATTTTGATTTAAATTCCTAAAGGTCACTTATCTTCACTGATAAGCCATGTATTATGTAAGTATCTGTGCTCCTAGATATACAGATCCGGTGATGACCATTCCCTCACCTAAATGTCATAATCACACAGTTGACAAAGTTCCTGCTCACAAAAAGCTATTTCAGGTAAAATTGATTATATCCATAGGTAAAATGGATTATAAACCAAAAGTTGAAGGAGACACCTTGATAATACCATGATTTAGGCAGCATAGTATTTTCTGTAAAAAAAGCACTTTGCTATTAAATATCCTTATTTCCTTGAAACTTTCTTCTCTAAAAGCTATAGCGAAAAATTATAGTCATTAGGGTTGCACCACTTGGTCCAGCTCTGTCCTGTCAGAAAACATTCATGCTGGGCCATTTCACTTGGACTCAAAAGGCTGAGAACTCCTGGTGTGCACCATGACATGAAATAAAGTATAGTAAGATTACTACTGTTATCATTATGGGTATAGTTGTTGTTATTGTAGTAATGAAAACGTGAGAGAGAAAACACACCTTTTAGGTATTTTAGGTATAAAGAAAGGGGAAAAAGGGGTAAAAGGCAAGAGGAACAGGTGATGAACAATGCCCCAGCCCATTCCCAAGCAATGACTTTCCCCCTGGCCAAATTTCCCCAGTTTTTATGCTGGAAAATCCCTTTGGCCACCCTGGGCCACCCGTGCCAGCCCTGCCCCCTCCCAGCCCCTTGAGCACCTGCCCACTGGCAGGGCTTGGGACACTGACAAGTCCTGGATTTAGGGAAAGCCCTGCTTAGCAACATCCTAATATCAGTGTGCAATCAGTGTCCTATCAGTTATTCCCATACTGAACCCAAACCACAGCTCTGCACCAGCTGCTGGGGAGGAAATGAACTCCATACCAACCAAACCCAGGAAAATAAGGTGAATGAATTCTAAAAAGACCACCTCTGCAACACATAACAAAAAAAAAAAAAAAATTAACATGCTGATTTGCAGTTCTCATCGCTTGCCTTTACATGACTATCACACCAAACCCCCTTCCCTAGGTTCTCTTACAAAACAATGACTTCTGAGGAAGATGGGCAAAATCTGAAGCTGGACAGAAATCTGTCACCTCTGTCTCATTGCTTTTTTTTCCCTGAGCATCCTTAAATACTTAGATGTCCCCAGAATGCTCTCCATTTTCTTATTAAAGCCATGAAAAGGGACCACTTCCTAGTGGAAAATGAATTTTTTGAATGAATTTTGCATCTGTCCATGCTGAACACCATATGCCTAAAGAATAAAATACAGTGCATTGGAAGGGGTTTTGCTGTTAATATTTATGATCACTCCAGCCTTCTTTTTCCATTTATCAATGATTTGTTAAAGGATCTCAATTTCTGCAGATATATACATTATTAAACATCACAAGGAACTCTCAGGCCCAAGCCAGAATTGATCTCAAGTAGATCCCTGAGCTCCCTGCCACTGTTGGGATGTCATTCATCATCAAAATTGCATGAAATTGTGCTGTTCCATGGGATGACAACAATTTAAATTAGGAAAAAAAAGAAAATTAATAGCAGAGTGATTCCTGATAGACATTCATGTTTGGATTAATAATTCCTAATAAAAAATGTATGAAACTTCATTATCTGCCAATAAGCTGAAGTTAATTGCAAACTCTGCCACTGGTTTCCAATTTGTGCAGACAGTTACTCCCCCTGGACCTGGTCCTTAGGGATTTTGGTCAGGATCTTCATATTGTATCACCAGTTATCTGTAAATATCAGCTTGGGAATCAGCACTCTTAATCCTTCCAATTTGGGGTGACTTTAATTGCACTCTTGCATTGTTCTCTTCTTGTTATAACCATTTCTGAAAATTAACAAAGCTAACATATGTGTATATGTATAAAATACATATATTATCATTATATTATACATATAATTATATATTTTATATATTATATGTAAATCTAATAAATTTACACACTCATTTTTACCCCTTGACTGCAAATACTGTAGAAATGGAAATACACAGAACACAAGTGTATGCAACACACAGAAATCTACTTGAAACACTCAAGAAGTTCCACAGCTTCATGTAATTAACAAACCAAGAAATATAATTAACATTTCTTTCACTCTCATGCCATCAAAAGGTCAATCTTTAGATACTGAGCTGAACAGTAAAATGAGAAATATCTATTATTTCATCTAGAAGGCTTGAGTTTCGGTCTGTCTTATAATGGTGGAATGATTCTGCATTGGTCTCATGTTTTCTCAGAACAAACTCAGAAACCTGCTGCTCTCTTTAAAGTGACTTCCACCTGTGCTAACAATATTTGTGGGTATACTTAGGGTCGAACACTCTGTGTCAGGTCTAAAATATCCAAATACTTGGAAATGAAATCATTAATACTGTAAAATCTCTTGGCAAATATGTGAACCATGCATTTGTTCTATTTGCCTTCCAGGTTTTGTTGGCCAAAAACCAGCTGGCTGGTGACACATGGTGGAACACAAAAGGATTTATACTCTATTTATTCTATATATTTATGGCTCTTTCAGAGAAGCATATCACTGGCATGGGAACCAGATCACGTGTACTCTTCCACTGTCTCGTTAATGACACTTCACTAATTGACTCATGATTTCTGAACACTCGCGTTCGGCTGTGAGAAACATCTACAAACCAAGGCCCATATTCTCACTTGATTTTGACTCGTGATTTTGACTAATTTTCAGCCCATATTATAAAAACTCCCACACCCAGTTTAACTATCAAGATATGTCACTTTTTCCTTTATATTTGAAGTCATACCAAATCTACTTCTACATCAATAATGGCTTTTCAAAAGTGATAATCTTCACTCAAGTATAAGAAACTTGTTTTTTTAATTATAAAACCCAGAAAGTTTTATGAAAAAGAGAATGCAATTTTCAGTGGTCCTCTAAACCATCTCCTACAGGTGCATTCTTCCTCAAGAAATTTGGACATCAAACAACACTGAAAAAACTCAAGTCCCTGACAGACCTGGGCCCTCTTGAAAATGCTGAGTCCTTCTGTAACACAGAAAACACTTGCAGTGGTTTCTGAAATTTCCATTCACTGAGTCCTTCTGTAACACAGAAAACACTTGCAGTGGTTTCTGAAATTTACACTTAAAATGTTCAGAGCATAAACTACTTCAACATGTTCTTTTCTGTTTTTGTGGGAGCCACTCATTGCAGTAGAACTCTTAAACGTATAGAAGAAAATAGTGTGTACTAACCTGCAACTTGGAAAACGTGAAAATTCATTGCCTTCAATAAAATACAAGATTATGTTTAAAAATATATGAATAAGGAAATCAAGTATTAAAATAGCTCTTTAAGCTGGTCACTGCGTGGTCAGAGCTTTGAATGAATTATTTGTCCAGATCCCTGCTGAGGAACAGATTTTCACCTGCTCTTCACAGGAGATTTGTGGTTCTGCCCACAGCTATAAACCACAGGAACCATCAAGAAGCTGATATAGAGAGACAGGCCATCTGAATCTCTTCACTACCAAAAAAAGCACTTCAGCACCAGATGTTGCACCCACATAACTTAATTTTTTTTTTTAATTAACTATAAATTTTAAAAAATAAGTAAAATTAAAAATAATATACATATAAAATAAAATTATAGATAGCAATTAAATAGAAATAAAATTAAATGGAAATAAAATTAATAAATTTAATTTTGAGGAAATACACTAAATGGGTTCAGACAATGCATGGAAAACTGTGCAGCAGTGAAAGCTATTCCAGCAGAGGCAGGGTTAAAAGGATACCCTGCCGTGTCTAAACCCCAGCCTGGAGAAAGCAAGCCTAGTTCTGATGGATACAAACCTCATTCTATGTACCTACTTATCCTTAAATAACCCAAAAAAGATAGACTTTTACCAGCAAACAGGACAATGCCCTTCTCCTCCAGTGTGCTGCCTCTGGTCTCACAGAAAAGTGCTCCTTGTGAGGCAAACCTCCTGTCCACTCTGTCCAGCTGACCTTTAGGCAGAAAGATAATTTCAAAAATAAGTAATGAAAACCTTTACCTTTAAACAACTGAACTTGAAAACAGCACCCCATAATTTAACATGGTTCATAAACACAACTATAGAAGAGCTTGTAAAAAATGGGAGGGATTTCACAATTACAAATTCCCCCAGCAGCTGCTTTTTGTAGAGAGAACCACAAGAAAACTGTTTCTTATAGGGATGTCTCCATAACATTAACAAAAGGGACTTCTCTTCCTAAATAAACTGAAAAAAGACTTTTAAAAGTAGTAAACTGAAAATTTTAGGTTGTGATTCTTTACATTATCAATGAGAAATAAAAAGTTATAAGGGGAAGAGACACGTCCTAAGAGTTTTGTTCTAGTCTCCACTCCGTCCAGCTGACCTTTAGGCAGAAAGATAATTTCAAAAATAAGTAATGAAAACCTTTACCTTTAAACAACTGAACTTGAAAACAGCACCCCATAATTTAACATGGTTCATAAACACAACTATAGAAGAGCTTGTAAAAAATGGGAGGGATTTCACAATTACAAATTCCCCCAGCAGCTGCTTTTTGTAGAGAGAACCACAAGAAAACTGTTTCTTATAGGGATGTCTCCATAACATTAACAAAAGGGACTTCTCTTCCTAAATAAACTGAAAAAAGACTTTTAAAAGTAGTAAACTGAAAATTTTAGGTTGTGATTCTTTACATTATCAATGAGAAATAAAAAGTTATAAGGGGAAGAGACACGTCCTAAGAGTTTTGTTCTAGTTCTTATTGCTCTTTTTTTTTCCCGTTGCTATTAATAATTTTTTTCTTTATACCCTTTTCAAGTTGAGAGGCTGCTTTACCTTTCTCCTAATCCTTTACCACAACAGAAAATAAGTGTTTCAGCATAGGTCACAGCTGAGACAGCCACAATCCCCAGAGTATCACTACAGAATTCCAGAAAGCTTCAACCAGGGCACTTCAGGAGGGCACAAGTGTCTGCTTTTCTTTTGTCCTTCAGCCCCCTTTTGTGCCCTGCTGTTGATGCAGTGCAGCTGTGTGCCCTCTGCTCCCTGTGGGATTGGGCAGCACCCCTGGGCACTCCATGGCTCCTCACCTTCAATAGCATTCACCTGTGCTGCACAGCTGGAGCCAATTAGGGATCAATTAGGGATCAGCCCCAGCCCCAATCACCACCAACTGTGTGCCTACAAGAGCATTCTAGTGACTGCACTAGTAATTAACCAACACTAAGCCCATACTGTGCAGACCTGCAATCTATTAAAGCATTAAAGTGAAATAAATTTAAATAATTAAAATACTTTAAATACTTTCTTTTTATATACTTAATTTAAATACTTTCTTTTTATAGTTTTATCCTTAGATAACCTTGCCAGAAGGCATGAGTAAATGGAATTGCCATTCATTCATTCATTCCAGGGGAGTCTCTCCCCAGTCTGGTCTGTACCAGTCACTGTAAAATAGCACAGGAAATTCAGCAGAGATCTGCCTTGATCATGGTCACTTTATTCCACTGAATGTCAATTTTCACTCTTGGGGACACATTTCTATATATATATATGTCACAGCCAAAATTCCTGGCTACTTGTTGCACAAAAACCAGAGAGCTCCAGTGGCCTCCATCACTTCACCCTTATCTTTGTTTATTTAACACATACTGCTCAGGTATGTCAGGTCATTAAAAGGTCTGGAGAACACGGAGCCCCACAAAAGCCTTCAGGGAAAACCCTTCTCTTTGCTAGCATCTCTAGAGATACTTGGGCAGACACAGCCACAGACCAAAAGGATATTTTGAGAGCAGACTTTTTTCCTTTGCATTAGCCACAGTGTAAAACCAGCAGCTTTAAGGCCGTGAGAAAAGCCAGGGGAATTAAGCAGCAAGAGAGCTGACAAAAATATATATAGTGAGGCTGGATATCATTAGAGAGAGGCATGAAAACACTCCTAAAGGAAGTTTGATTAATCTTTGCTTTTATCCTCTCTTTGTTCTAGCAAAATATTACACATAACTTTGTTTGTTTGGGTTTTAAAGTTACAAATTGCTTACAGCTATTGATTGTTCCACTCTCATTTTGTCTTCTTTTTAAGACAATGGTAGGGAATTGGCATCAGAATCATGCCTATTTGAATGTTGGTGCAGAATTTATCACAAGTGGTACTGTTGCTGTGCTGGGATTTTATACTAATGTACTTTAGATGCAACACGTTTTCTGAAAAATACACACCTAAGTTCAAAAGAGAAAATACACAATACTGGATACATATAGGGAGGGTGGAGAGCTGAAGGAAATCTCTTTCTGTACAAGATTTGAAGGTTCAGCACAGATGGAATTTAAACGCAATTCTAAAAGAGCTACGGTTCCGTAAAACAATTCCCAAAGAAAATGGGTTCTGTATCTGTCAAAACTATTTCAAACATATCTAATCTATGCATTAGATTTCACTTTCATTCCTTTTCACTAGTTATTGCTCCCTTTTGCAGCGTGCTATTAATTTATAAATGTGTGGGATACCAATGTTAGTATCTACTAACACAATTTAAAAATTCATGAGGTTAAATGCTTTCTATTTAAGCACTAAAGACACAAAGCCATCACAGCCAATATCTACATACTTTCTAAAGCTTCATACTTCTAAAGCTTGGTCTCTTAACCCAAGACATCTAGGAAGGTCAAATTCACATCTGTCAATGAGTCCCATGCGCAGGTTATAGACAGAGTTTGTGAGCTAACATATTGATTTCACACTTGCTTTTAACAAGGATTTAAAGTTTGCAGGCACACCGATTTCTGACCTTTGTATTATTTAGAGCAGCTAACAATGCACTTCTTTCTTTGCTCAGAGTCAACTTGTGGAGTTTTAAATTCTTTTTGTTAGGGTTGGGATTAAATGTGTGAGACGGTATTTCTTGTTTGGACTCAGATGTTTACTAGTTTTTATCTATATTGCAGTGTTATATAGATTGCAGTGTTTTATCTATATTGCAGTGTAAACTGTGAGCCCTATAGTACTTCACTCTAACAAACTAAAACTGGAGCTGTATCTCTCTCTCTAGAAACCTTTTCAAGGACAAACTGTCTGATTAAGAAATTACACCTAAATTATTTTTATCTCAATAACTAACTACATCTAACTCACAATGTAAACTTTTTTGTCTAATTATACAGCACCACCCAAACCCCTAAAGTAAAGAAGAAAGACTAGCTTCTGCCCTAAAATGTCTATTTTGTTTTATTAATATTGCTGTATTTTAAAACTCTAAGTTTCCCACCATGTGATATTACACACTTCTATTTAAACTACACACTTATAATCACAGTTTCATCATTCAGTTTTGGAAGTCTTTTCTGTGGTCTCAGGTCAAATGCAGTGTTCTCTTGGGGGTCAGTGCCTGCCAGCACAGAAAGGCTGAAATTCCCAGTAACCAGGGCTCCAACATGAACTACATCTCAGCAAGGCTGATCACCTCAGGTTCTATCTCACACCCAAATTTAATTGGTAGTGTTCAGCAGGTAAAAGAAGCTGGCTGCAGAGAGGGAGCCCTGAGTGTCCCTGCCAAAAAAAAGCACCTGTATTTGCTTGTGCTTCTGTGAAATACCTGAGGCAACCAAGGGCTCCCTTTTTGCTTTGTTCCATTTATTTCTATGCAGCATTGAAACAACTCATACACTTCTTCCTTCCCAGAATAGATGTGATTTCATCAAATGTCAATATGATCAGGTCTTTTGCATTACTTCTTTCTGCTTTACATTTGTACTTCTACAAATATAAACATGTGTGTGTCTATGTCTACATACATAGACTTACTCTTTCCCTTTGTAATGCTGGAAAGACACACATTTTGAAATTCATATATTCCTAAAGAACACCAGATCTACTTTAATAAGCCTTTTGTTCCCTGTTTTTCAGTTGCCAGCTCTTTCTGTTCAAAATATCTAACATTTGCTGTTATTTATTTGGAAGAATTGAGATTATTAAACAACACAGAGCTCATCTTCAAGCAGCTTAAAATGTTAAACTTAAACCTGGAATCAGCAGAACCAGACTGTTCCTAATTGTATCGCTCTTACAAATGTTAAAAGAAATTTCTGTCTTGCAAGTATGCACACATATGCTAAATATTTGTCCTCACAGAGGCTTTTTGGTTCCTAACCAGTGGCTTCCTAATCTTCAGATGAGCAGGTGTGACAGCTGTGTTTCATACTGTGCCTTGTAAATGTGTCCACTCAGCAAACAAACCCACTTTTGGGAGTCTGTGCAGCCAGACATTTGTCATTCTGTAATTTAAAATGCAGTTAGCAAAGGCTGGGCAAGGGGATGTGAGCAGCTCTTTGTGTTGCAGAGAACTGTTAGTTTCTGACTTATTAAAGATGGAACATCTAAATGCATTTTTACCACTATCTACACTTGTTAACATTACATTCCTTTCGTGTCTGAGTTGATTTGAGAATTATATTGAAGTTCAGTATTAGGTATCATATAATATAGTGTTATAAAAGTTCCAATTACTATTAAAATTATTCTTATTTAAATGATAATAATAATAATAAAAATAAAATAAAAATAATAAAAAATCAACATTCTTATTAAAATTATGTTCTTCTGTTCATGCAATTGAATTGCTAAAAACCTTGTGGAAATGGGAACTTCCACTTAAATCTTTTAAATTCAGGGGGAAAATTTGGAGTGCCTTAAATGTAAACAGAGCAGAACCAGATTTCTGATTTCAACAGGTAAAAAGTCTACCAAAAGATACAACTATTGATGTATGTCATGGGAAAGGATTCTTTTGTCATTTCTAAAAGACCATTGTGGCATTTACTGAATTAATAGTGACTTAATTGTTTAAATACATAGCTAGGCAACTATTTTAATTATTTTAATGTGTGAGTTTTTAAAACTATCAGTATCCACTGGGTGGAAAGAATATTTGTTCATCACCAAGAATCTGAATTAAAACTAGAGCAGCACTGGAAGGCTTGGAGCAGAGACCTGAGGAAGCCTTGGTGCCCAGAGCTCTCAGGGATATTGGTGGATTTGCTGCCGACTGTGCAGAGCTTTGGTGTGCAGGGGATGCCCTGCAGGCGAGGAAGGCTCTCAGCTCCTTGCACTGCAGCTGTCTGCTTTATCAGGAAGGATGCAGCAGATGGAGCGAGCCCTGCACACGCTGAAGGTTCAAGCGAGGGCACCAAGAGCCTGCACGTGACCCCCTGGCAGCCCTGGAGCCTTCCCTGTGCTCCACAAAGAGCTGAATTTCCCTGCACAGCCACACTAGGACCCACTGAAACAGCTGCTGAAACCCCCCGAAAGCGTTCACTAACCATTTGGAGCCGTCTCCCGTGTTCTTAGCTGGCCAGGGCTAAAGATGGGCTCAAAGCCTGAAGCAGAAGGAACAACCAAAAGCCCACCCTCCCCACGTGAGAGCCCCTTGCCAACACCAGAGCCCTTCCAGACAAGGAGGACGTGAAGAATTTTGAATGAAATCTAGATGGGACCTCTGAGTTGCTTTAGATTATGCCATTTATTTTTATCTTCTACACAGGCAGGAAGGGTGAGTTCAGCTCACATCTTCACTGCGTGGCTCAGAAGGTCACAAGATTTCTAGTTAGAAGAGCTTTTAAGGAGTTATTGACCAATAAAACACTGCCAGCAAGGATATTTATGTTTTTAACCCAATCTTTAAATACTTCATCTTCTAGACTCATGCTACACTGTAAGCTTTTTTAACCAATTACGACACACAAACCTACAGTGCTGTACTCTAAAGCTCTAAACTTCACTTAGCTTAACGTGTCTGCTTTAAACTATAAATCCACATTCTCACTTCTAGCACCTAAGGTTGGAAGCCTTTTCCAAGGTCTCAGATAAAATCCTGTGTTTAATTCTAAGCTTTGACTCACAGGCCCAAAGTCCTGAGAGTTCCCTGCATTTCAGATTCCAACATTGTATGACTTAAGGTTAAAGTGTCTGCCCTCAGCTCCCCATTGCTCTGACCCCATGTCAGCTTCTGCACCCACTCAGGGACTGAGGTACAGCAAAGTGGCAAAACTTCTCTAAAACCTCCCAAAGTAACAGCAAAACACACACACACAAAAAAAAATCACTGAGATGAAGAGTGAAGACATGAGTTAAGGCAAACCTCAGTAACCACCTAAGCCTTATGTTTGTTAAAAAACATTTAAAGAAATTGATAATATTTCATAAAGAAAAATAAATCTAAAAGGTATTTTTAGGTATCTTTGTTCTGCTCAGACACAGTTGTGTTTTCCACTGAATCAAAACCTGAAAGTTTCCCTGCACAGCAGCAGATTTAGGGAACCACGTGCAAGTTTCCCTCTTCTGTTTCACCTTCCATCCACCCTGCCTTGCCCTTACAGGGTTTCACAAACCCACAGGTGGAAAGGCAGCAGGTGGAGAATCTGCTTTCCCTCCTGGGGCTTGCCTTTTATCTCATCTGACCTTCAGCCAAAGAAATTTCATCCAACAGGTGGGATGTGACATCTCTGTCATTGTCACTGCCACTGTACCACCCCAAAATTTGTCCCCTACAGGGTTTCTGTACATCTGCATCCCAATATTTCTGTGTATTACGTATTCTACACGTGTTCTAACAGTTTTGGAAATCTTCTGGCAGATGTTTGTAGGCAAGCAAGCAGCACAGTTTGGCTTTGAAGTGAGCTAAGTGTGGCTTCCCAAGCCCAGGGAAAAACTGGGAAAACAAGCAATGTCTCAGCAGAACAGCAGAGGGAAACAGAGCCACGGGGCTGAGGGCAAACACGAATAATTTGGACTGACAAGGAGGTTTGGTGGCTCGTGAGAACTGGTAAGTTCAAACTCATCCCATTTAGACTGCAAACAGTGGAAAGGTTTAGTGAGTAGTCTGACAGGCAGAACGGGAGTCATGCACATGAGAACTGTAATTTGTTAGAGTAAAGAAACCACTAGGTCACAGCATGATTCTTCTTCATGACTCAACAGCACTATTCTAAAAATATGAAAGTGGGAGGTCTCCTTGCACTATTACATATCAGTGGAAAAAGTTGTATTCTACAATACTTGGCTTTCTGGAGCTCGTACCCTTTTAAAAACAAATTTCAAAGCCACGTGGTTTCACTTAAGCTCTGAAAGTAGACAAAACACAGAAAATACTTCCTAAAATTTTGCCAGAGCAAGTAAGCTGAAGGTTATTTTTACTCCAGCTTTCCCCTAAACACCTGTCCCAAGGCAGTACTACCCATCTTATGGCCACATACATAAGAGTCAGTTGAGAACAGACAACAGGGCAAGAGATATTCTGCACTAAAGCTTTCTAGAAGAGGAGTAATTTTGGAACTTGAAACCTCAAAGACATCTTTGCCCGCCACTACTTTCTATTGATTTTAATCTGCTCCTTTAATAAAATTTAGGGATTGCATAACTGTAATTTAATTAATTTGCAATTTCTTTTTTTCCTAAAACGTTTTAGGAAATGTCCTTTTTTTTGGGTGGTTGTTTTTTTTTTTTTTTTTTTTTTTTTTTTTTTTTTTTTTTTTTTTTTTTTTTTTTTTTTTTTTTTTGTTTTGTTTTGTTTTGTTTTGTTTTGTTTTTTTGTACCATAGAAGAGAAGATGAATGCCATTCTTATTTCTAAAGACAAATGTGTTTTCCAAGCCATGCTCATGTCCAAGTCTTTCATTAATAGAACTTGACATCTTTACAACTGACATAAAGGGCTCTTTAGGTCTTAGTGTGACATAACAAGGTAATGAAAAATTCTCTCCTGAAAAATATGAATGTCTTAAGTGCATCTGGGTATACCTTAATATTCATACATTTATGTGTATGTGCCCATGGGCAGAGAAGATTATATATTCACACTAGAAGATTATAAATTTACACTTGTAAAAGATAATGCATATTCTCCACAATAAAGAGAGGGTGCTGAAAAGCCTAAATAAAATTATAATAATCCATTGGTGTGAAATAAAATGAGAAATTATTTCCGAATAACTGTTCTGAACTAGATATAAATATGGTAATTAGTATTGCTGGGTTTGTGAAATTATGGAACCCCTCTTGTAAATTAAAAGAAACTTGATCTTCTGTGAAGATGATATAGGTCTCAGACTTTTCTCAGCTATGGTTTTCTACTTGCAGATCTTACTGGGCAGAATATTTCACTCAACAGTCCTTGATCATTTCTCACTCCACTGTCAGCTCAGTGTGGGTTTCAGCACAGATCTCATTCTCCATTCAGCTCATTCTCCTGGGTTCTGCTCTGTCCTATTCCAGTCACAGTGAGAACACTCTGACTGGTGCTTGTACAGCATGGATGCCACACAAGTGTCCCAACCAAAAATTCAGGACAGCGGTAATCCATGTTCTATAAATCAATACTCAATTAACTAAATCCATCCTAAACACCACAGAGTACCCAGTCTTTTTTAAGGTTAAGTGCTCTGTGTGTGCATTTGTGCATGTAACATTCCAGTCAGAATCCATTATAGTAAAATCTGCTAGGATGGAGAATGATGAACGATCTTCATTTCAAATGTTATCCACATAAATTCATACATGCCATATTAATGGTACATATTCTTTTTTTCTGTGTTTGAAATGTTTCTCTAGACTTCATGACCTAAAACTGTCTTTCTAAATTTAGCTGAAATAACTGCACAAGTAAATGATAACGTATAAGTCATAATATAAAATACAGGCATCCTTTTAAGTGCAAATTTTTGGCAGGTGTGCATTCAAACAATAAAAAATATGCAAATAAATAACCATTCTCTTACAGATTCTATCTTCCCATCAGAACAGGGGATGACATTTCCCTGTCGTGTACAAGTCCTGCCTGCAACTAGAGGAGACTGAGTGGCACAGGGCAGTTGCAAGCAGAGCTGACAGCTTGTGCTGACCTCTAGGAATTGCCCTGCTGTTGAACAGCCATGCAGTAACAGTTCCTAAAATGCTCTGGAGATCTGCAAATCCTTTACTTTCCTTTGCAGTCTGGCTTTGTGGTGAAAGCCAAACTTTTTATGCTGAATTAATTCATACTTTTCCAAAGGTACCTCAAATCCACCATTCAGACTCTTAAAAAGTCCCCTCTTGAAAGCCACCTGAAAGGAATTTTCTACAATGTGTACAAGTCATAACACTGGGAATTTTCTACAATGTGTACAAGTCATAGCACTGGAAATAAGATACAGCCCCCAAAAAGGTGTCTCAGAGGATGCAGCCTCTGCAGGGTCCCTGTCCTGTGGGGGTCATTCACATGTGTCAGGCAAGGAGGCCTATAGAGAAAAGTGGGCAGAAATGGAATATATTCTGGCACTTATATCCTAATCCAAATCTCACCATGCCAGCAAGGAGCTCAGTTTCTGACCGAGGGATTACAATCTCTTTTGAAAACATTGGCTATGTGCACGTTCTTCTATACTTTTTCCCAAATTTGGAATAGAAAACTAAACTCCATAAGAAAAGTGCCTGGTACTTATTTTGAGCAGATAAATGTACACTTTTTAGATACCTAATGCTGATGTTTTAGAATATTTCCAAGAACCAAAGTTTGAATCTGAAACATGCAAGAGCTACACATGTTTTCAGCCTCACTTCTAGAGATGCAGGATCATCCAGCAACTGGCAGCAAAATCATCCCTGGAGTATTATGGTCTCCCAAAACATTGGTAAAAATTGATATTGTTCTCAAATCTCTGGGGGTAAAATAATCACATGAGAAGACAGAGCTCCTCATTCACATCACCTCACAAGAGCTCCAAACTGAGATCCTCAGAAAAGCAGAATCAGCAGCAGAAGAATTTTTTTTTTCCCCCAGCCTTCATCAGTGGTACTTTGTGAGTTCAGACCTGGGAGCTGGCCCCAAATGCTCTGGTCTTCCCAAGAGCCCAGAGCACTAAGAATGCAATCAGGGTGCCTAAATTCTTGTCAAATTAAATTAATGCTCTTCTGAAAAGGAAAGCATAATTTTGGATCACGATGGGGGGTAAAGGTTGGCAAAACATAATAATTGGAAAGATCTGTATGTGGTCATAATTTGACCACATAATTTGAACTGTTTGTATTTGTGTCAGTACATCTCCTCAAAAGCCCAGTTCACTGAAGCACAGTGTGAAATTGTCAACTGCCAGAAAAGCCAAAGACATTGATACAGCCAGGAAACAGGTTTATATCAGACTTTGAACTCCAGAAGAACTTGCATTTAAATACCTCTTGATCATGTAAGGCATCCCAAGTTCAAACTGTGAATTCTAAAGGCTCCATGTCAAGTTAACACTTGAGTTTCAATCAAGTCTTCAAATATTTGAATACTTGATTTAGACCAATCTCCAGCTAGAAACATCAGAACTTCCTAGGCATCTCTATTTTTGGTTATGGAGCATTACCCGTGTTCCCAGCTTGGTAGGACCAGAGGACATGAACACTTCCCCCTGTGAAAATTTACTTTGGGATTCAAAAAAAGGCTTTCATTTACCTGTCTCACCTGCGAGGCTCTTCACAACAGATGTTCTCCGAGTTTTTCTGTGGAATCAGGCTCCAGAAGGAAACAAAACAAAAGCCAGCTGCACTCACACACCTTTTTATGCCACAGGGTGAGTTGCCAGAATATTCACTGGGAAAAATGCCTAAAATAAAGCCTTGGATACTAACACAACTGCTTATGGAAACCCACACCTGGAATGCATTGAATTTAACCAGATGGAAGTGTGCCAACCACTGAAATGCAATTTCACCAAAAATCCTATTGTTTATGCTCCCTGCTATACAGGCAGACAAGGCAGCTAACATATTAAGCCACATAGATACTTGGAAAAATACAAAATTATTTTTAATTTCTCTTTCCTTTTCCCTTCCAAACAAAACTTGCCAACATTACATTCTTATAATACTTATATTACTTACTTATAGTCAGTGTTGTTTCTGTGAGCAGTCTCACCACTTTTGTCTTGATGGTAGAAAAAGTGATGCTATCTCAGAGTACCAAAATAAAGCAGGCTGAGCTTGCACAAGGTGTGTCTGTCCCTTCTCATCTCAGCCCTCCACACTGAGCCTCATGCTGACATAAACATGCCTGCCCAATTGACCTGGGATTAGTGCAAGCCTCTGCATAGGGAAATAAAGAAATATTTCAAAATGAGGATATCTCCATCTTTTTTGGGGACAGTGGCTAGGACTGGATGCCTTGGAGGAGCAGGCTGGGTCTCCTGGCTGTGCAAAGTTACTGTGCTTCCAGGGACAGGCTTGCAAACCTCCTGCTTTCATTCTCTGTAAACACTTGAAGAACTCAGACCACTTAATCCACTTATACATTTCCACTATATCTAATTTTTCCGCTATATTTTTATATTTAAATTTTCTTTATTCATGCCCTGGGAAAAATTACATCTCTCACAAACACATACGTACACAAAAAAATAATTATAAAAATTTAAAAAATAATTTTAAAAAACATTCTTTCAAAAAGGTTATGTCTATTTTGTCATAGCCTTTTTTTTTTTCTTCCAAAAAGGTTATCTCTGCTTCATCTTCTGTTTGGAACACAGTTAGAAGTAAATTTGTGGCTTTAATCTCTTTATCACTTTCTAAACATCCTCTTTAACTAATGTATTGTTACTGAAGCTGGGTAAGGGATGTGAACACTGCACTCATGAACAATCACTGAGTATCAAATGACAAACAGTCTGGTCTGAAACACTGCATGGCCTTCACCAAAATTTACAAATGTTTTCAGTGAAAACATTGACTGAATTCAGATAGATCATGTCATCTATTTGAAGCAGGTGGTAAGAGAAGTGAGATTACAGTAAATTGATGGGGTTTTATCCACCTCAACGCATTTAGCAGGCTATTTCTTTCAGCTATACCCTTTGACCCTTTCCTCAAAATTGTCTTTTAGGTAAACTTTAAAAATTTTAGATTTTACCCTTTAGGAAAACTTTAATTTTTTTAACAAAGGACAAATCCATTCTATGACACAGCATTCAGAAAACAATGAAAACAAAGAAGTTTTAAATATTCCAAGACCACAGCACACTTTCTTAATAAAGAAGAGAACAACTTGGGTAATCAAGACAACCCTGAATAAGAAATGAAGTCAATTAAAAAAAAAAAAAAAAGGGCTTGAAACTTGGCTGGTATCAATTTGAGATCTGTCCTGTATCAATTGCAGACAAACTACAAACTGGGACTGCACAGAAAATCTCTCTTAAACCAGTGCTCTTGTGCCAGCAAGGATTGGGACTGGCTCTCTACACCTTTGTGCTGCAAGGGGACAGCAATCGAGCTGAGATCCCAATTAAATGTTAAAATTAAGGGGGGAACTGGAGAAAAAATACCAACCCCTTCAAAATCTCTAGTTTTTAATATACCATCCATAAAATGGCAGAATTCCATAAGTGAAAGAAGGTTTGTTTAGCCATGGTGAAGTCATGATGGTGTCTAAAGCAGATGAAGCAGACAAACTATAAGTTGATTTTGGGTCATTTTGATAATTATTTTCATTTCCAAATAGCCTGGCACACTTCTCATAGCTTTCAAAAGTGAGTGGCATGAAGCTTTCACAGTTTACCCAGCTCTGTATTTCAGGAAACAAATGAAATCTATTTCAATGTCTTTGAAAGTCATCCTGAGAAGGATACATACTAAGTGAAGCAGCCCATGGAATAGCTTGGAAAAAAAAGTTAAAACCACAGCAAATTCACTTGTAGTAAGAATGTACTTTGTGGAAATAAGAAATAAATAATTGTTAAAAAAAAATTTAAAAAAAAGGAAGAATCATGTCAGCAGCTTGAAACTGGGCCAGCTGGAGTTGAGTGCTGCTCGAGGCTTACAAACATGATAATCATAAAACATGCCTCCAGAGGGAACAGAACTGCCCCAGGTAACCATGCCTCTGCTAAACCAGGATGATTTAGACCTCCAAAGTAAATAGGCCACAGCTATTACAAGCCAAGGAAATTAGGATAAGCTAAGGTAACAGCAGAGTGATAACTTCTTTAACAATTAGCAGATGAAGAGCAATGCTTGCACTCCTGTGAAGATTCTCAAGGACACAGAAAGGAATTTGCAACCTGTAACCAAATTCTGCTTCTGTTTGTGTTGTAGCTGGCTCCATAATGCAGGACTGCCAGCACGCTGTTATTTCTCTTTCCTTAGTCATGAAAAATACAGCCATCACCTCTTTTTTTTTTTTTAATTTTTATTTTTGCCATCTAGAATTAGGCCTCCATTAAGGAGTTTCTTCCTGCAAACACTGAAAATAATCTTAGGGATTCCTGAGGAATAAATCATTTTAGGATTTCCTTGAGGCAAACAAGCAGAGGAGATATTCCAGTTACAGCAAGGCAGGTGGGTATCCTATTTCTCTACAGGCTAGTACATTTTGTCAGCTTCTCCTCTCAAAATCTCAGCCCAGGTGTCATCTGCTACTCACTGATTTATCTTGCTCAGTCCCCTGTGTTTCCCTTATCAAAGTCTGAGTTTACTGCTTCCCCTTTTTGCTATTTTAGCATAGCCTGTTCTCTTGGTTCTGAGTGAGCAGGGTACTTTTGTGCACTACAAGATGGCAAGATTCAGGAAAGGCACTGAAAAAAAAAAGTCCAGCAGGAAAAACAGTAAGGCACTGATAAAAAATCAAGGAAAAAGCAGGGTTTACTTAAGGCATGAGGGGTTCTGTTCTCCTGGTAAGACATAATAAACTTCAATTTATCAATTTCAAATAATCAAGCATAATTTTATCAGCCTCAGCTAGTTTAGAAATGTATTATACCTGTAAGGACAATTCTAGACTAATTTGGATAAGGTGTTGCTGTAATATTTAATATTCAATAATATTCCATCATATTCAATAAATAATATTCAATATACAATATTATTCAAGATACCAGGAGAGTATATTTTGGCTTTTGCCATAGCCAAAACTGCTCCAGCCATGAGCACTAAGGGCAAAGCCACCTCTTCTACTCAGCTCCAGCCCAGGTAACTGATGGAATTCAGTCTTCCCCCAGGACACACTCTGCAAGCCCAGAGCAAGGAGCAGAAACACCTGACACACCTGGGTACCAGCTGCTATGAGACTGAAAGGAAGCAGTTTCAGAGAGGGAAATAACCCAGAAAAGCCTCCAGATCTCCTGTGCAATACTCTCAGCTATTTTAAGCTATAAACAGCAGGAGAAACAAGGAAGGGGAGGGGGGAGGGGGGACAGTGTTCCTGGGAAGCAAGAAATATTTTCTGAATATTAGTGATAGTAATGCCTTTTTGAGAGACAATATGTGTGTGCTATGATCATAACAACTTTGGGGGACAAACCCCTCTGTTTGCTTCACAAACAAAATAAAAACTCAGTTCATCTATACACTGTTCCAGATTTATGCTTGTCTATCTCCTTTGATTTATGTGCATTTTTCTATCAACAGATTACTGGTCAGCTTATTCCCAGCCAACATGGGCAAACACAGCAGATTATTAATGTTTTAACCTAGTTACAGAAGAGCCTTGTTTGGGAGCAAGTGCGTACTTAGAGGTACAGAGCTATTCAAGCCTTGCCATCACTGCTCAGTGCCAGACTAAACAGATGATTTATTTTTCCTTAAGCCATCAGATTGCTTTGATATTTATCAGCATGGAGAATGTTTGGACTGATAGCACAACCTTTAGGAGAAGCATGAATCTGTTCCACAAAACAGGATGGGAACATAAATTTAAAAAAATGAGTGTTTGACACTTTTTAATGCCAAAATAAAACTATAACCATTCCAGATACTGGAATTGTGCCAGCAGAACTTAGTGCATCATCTGAAGAGAGCCAATTCCAGTGCAGTTATTGCTCTGCTGAATAGCAAGTAAGACCATGAACATGGATTTATTACATCCCAAACATGGAGTGGGTATTATTGATAGCAGGGCCTGAATTCTTGCGTTCAAAAAATGTATGTGAAGAAGTTCTCCAGCAGCCTAAAATAATACTGTGTGTTCTTTCAGCCATACAGGCTTCTTCCAGTTATCTCAGGTTCTTCTCCTAACTAAATTTCTAAATATTTTGTCCAACCAAGTCACTCCAGATGTTCTGTCCTGCTCATTTTTGCCATATGTGACAGGTCCAGCCCTTCTACTGACCCAAACAAACTTTGGAATGCAATTGCTAACAAGAAAAGTTGACTACAGCAAAATTTCTATATTTTCAAGACTCTAGAAGAAGGAAGAATCAAAATTTGTTCTTGGAAAAGGACATTTACCATGTAGAACAATATGGGCAAAGCATGATTAATTACAAACTCCCAAATACACAAACAGTGTAACACTTATGTACTGGCATCATTGGAAATGAGAAATCAAATTAATAAAAGTTAAATGAAGGAGGAAACAGCCCAACTGCCTGTTACCACACACCTGTGTACAGCAATTAAACTGTCCAAATTGCCTTTTCTTGTTTGAGAAGTAGAATGCATTTAGAAATGCTGCTCAAATCTGAGTTTCTAACTTCATGGGCAGGGATATCACCAGAACTGTTCTCTGCCTTCCCTCTCTCCCTACAAATCTCTGCAAGTGCTCAGTGCAGTTACTGGGATGGAGGCTGGTGCAACTAAAGAACCTGCAGCCCTCTGATGCCTTGGGCAGGCTGCCCCAGAGCAGAGGCTGGACAGAGCTACAGAATAAAGCAGGAATTCATTCCAAGGATCTCCTCCATGGATCCACCTTGGGCAGCACAAGAGCCCAGCCAGGGCTGCACCCAAGATGAAACCAAATGGTCCCAAAATGCACGAGTGCTCACGGGGTCTCTCCCTGGGATCAGCTCTGCTCCATGTGCACATTGCAGTTCATTGTCCAATTCCAGCTGCAGCCCCTGCACTCCCATCCTGCTTGTTTTTCTCTCTCCAGCCCACAGGGTTTGTGCTCTTGGGGCTGAGATTTGGATCATTTGTCCTTGGTGCCCAGCTGGAGCAGGAATTGTTTTGTTTCCCTGCTCTGTGCACAGAGCTCACCATGCCTTCATGTGAAGCTCAGAAGTGCACACTAAAGCAGCACAGAACGTGAGAAAATAATAAAAAATATAAAAGGTAACCCAACCCTTACTGTCCAGGGAGAGCTCTGTCCTACACTGCACCACTGCTCACTGAGGGTGCACATTGGATTTTTACATGGAGTTCATTTTTCATTTTCCATTCAACCTTGAGGTCTCTGTGTAACTGTAACACTGACTTCTAAATCCATGTCTTATTATCTCTTCTTTAGGGTTTGCATTTCATATTGCTTTTGGGCATTGGTGGTGTTTTTGTGTTGTGATTTTTTGGTTTTTGTTGGTTTTTTTTTTTTTGGGGGGGGGTGTGTTTTATGTTTTTGGGTTTTTTGTGGTGGAGGGGGGATATTTCTGCATCCTTGCAGTGGAGTGCTAATCACTTGATCTTTTAAACACCCAGATTCTTGTGTTCAGACTGAATTGCTGGATAATGCTAAAGTATGCAAAGGATGCCAAGGGGAATATTAAATATCACTTACAGAAAATGGCTATGTCTTGGGTAGAGCAAATAAGACCTAAACAAATGTTTGGTTTTCTCCATACAAAGGCTGGAGTGCTTTTCAGCTTTTTTCACCTTCTCAGCTGGTTAAATTAGACCAGATAACTATAGTATGCAGGACTGAGGTGATTCTGATAATACAGATAATTCTACATGCTGCTGCATGGCAGTACAATACTTGTCCTATCTGAAAAATCAGAATAACAGGGTTACTGGCATGTCTGATCTTAAACACACTTGTTAAATCCTCATAAGCCATATAATTATCTTTATCAGCGACCTGCTGAAGAGAATGTTTGTTATAACTGAAAATGAGTGTACATTGTTGTGCTTGCATTCTGGCTATATTAGCAGCTACCTGGAATTTGGTGCACACAGCAGAAAAAATAGAAATGTCTGGGAGCAGAAGCTATTTTCAGAGAAGGCCTGAGCTCCAAAGTGTGCTGCCTCACTTCTTGCATGCTGCTGTGTGGTTTCAATTTCCTCATACAGAATTTTATATCAAAAGTAAACACAAGAGGCAGTGGAATAATGCTAGAGGAAAAACAAGGCAAGCCAAAGGAGAATTCAGGCTCCTCAGGCTGACCTTTACAGCACTGCTTTTAATATCTCAGGGAAAAAAAATAGTAGAGGCCATTAGGGATTCAGCTGTGTTCCAACACAAACTCAACTCTGGAACATAAATACAGAGAGGAGAAGAGTTACAAAATACAAATCCAAGAAATATTTTTTGCTCCTTTTGGTTCTGTAAAAATATTTAAGAAAATAATGTTGCCATTACAGCTGTGTACTAATTTTCATATGTGCACAATGGACAAGCAATAGTAAAATTTTAATTCTGATTGCGTTTTATTACCATTTTGCAGGAGTATGGCAGGAACCTCTTTCTCCTATTTTTTCCTCAACATCTACTCATGACTTTTTTACCTCGCCAAAGGAAGCAAGAGCTTCTGCTCATGCACAGACAGATCAGAATCTGCATGGAGCTGCCTGCCCAGAGTTTCTCTGTGTATTCTGGCACTTTTTCCAGCAGCAGCTCCCTGCAGAAGGCTGCCCCTGCACCAGCCATTAATCAACCACTAATGTTGAGGTTTGCAGGCAGGCAAGGTCTAAGCCTGAGCCAGGTAGGAAAAAAAACTTCCTGGTGGAGATTGAAGTGATCTAAAATGCTCCTTCTTGATTTTGAGCCAATGTTTACTGTTCAATATATTGACATGTATGCAGAAATGCAGCCTTTCCTATCAGGGAGAAGAGTCTAAGACAGTGATCATATTTTTCACTGTCAAATTTCTTATTGCTATGTAGGAACAAAACACAATTTTCCAAAGGAATTTCATTTAGCATTATGTCACTCCAGCATCAAGAACAAGTATCCTATTATTCTGTTGCTCCTACTGGAATTGATTGTATGCTGCTTTCTTTTAACAGTAAGGTCTGTCTCTTACTCAGTCGTTTCAAAATTAATTCATCTCCATTAACAGGTTTTAGTTGCATCTCCTATTACTTACCCCAGAGGTCTACACTCATGCTGCAGATTCTCGCTTCAAGACAACATCTATCATCATGTCTCTGCTTCACCAGCTACCAAGGATGCAGCTTTACATCATATAAATTCTGTACTTAGCTACAGACTCCAGAAAAGTACTCAAAAAGCAATTTGAATTTTTTATAAAACTGTGTTTTATAAATATAAAGGAGCTACCTACTTATATTTCAAATTGATTAAATCTCAATCACTTAAACCCATTTGAGGAATGCATTGCTGTAAAACACTGGTGTTTTTAAGCAGTGAAAGGATGCCTTATTTTACTCAGTTAGCAGACAGGGATTATTTCTAAGAGCAGAAACAGGGAACACATTCCTTCATCTGGAGTACAAATTTAAGATGCCAACCTGTAGCCATGCTTCAAAATCTCTCAAATGTCTCTGCACCTTTTGAATGAAATATTAATATGTTTACCATGACCCAGCTGGGAAACCATGTCTCATCTAGAGGATGCTGTTCTCTCTATTTAAAGAGTGTATTTCTGCAGAGCAATGGCTGAGGGTGACAGGGTTGCATACAGCAGCTTTCTGTTGCCTAGAATTTTGTTGGATTTCCACATTATCATTTCCCAGGTTAACACCTCCCAGGGTTTGGTCTCTCTTTTTGGGGAAGTTCAAAAGGAAAGTTCAGGGAGAACTGTTCCACCTCTTATGAGAGCAATGTTAGGGAAAAATAAGCAGCTGCTAATTATCAAGAATATTCTAGGTATGAAATGGAAGTGGTCTCAGACTTCGGGTGGTGAAAGAAACGAAACAACTTACCAGTACAGAAACCCAAATCAACCCTAACACCTGCAAAGTGAAATTGCACCAAAATTTCATCTCCAAATGCACCAAAACTGCATAAAAACTGAACTATTCTTATATCAGCAGCAAATCTGACAGCATGACACACATACTGACCCATACTCAGTTTGTGTACATTATTCACTAACTATGCTTCACAAGCTGATAAGGAATTTGCTGATTGACTTCTCTTAAGAGTTTTTTTATTAGAAAAGTTACTGCCGGAACCTAAAGGTGACAGGGTCACTAGTCTAAGTCTACAGTCAAGAGAATGACTTACTGATAGATGCAAGAAAAGACCAAAATGACTGCCACTTTTCCCAGCATCAGTGAGAAATCAGCATCCAACTGGCTGCTAAGCAAATGAAAATTTAAAAACCCTACTAGAAAACCATGGCCACCCTCATGTGCTGTCCCATTAAGTCTGACTACCAGAGGGGAAAACCTCAAAGAGATTTTGTAGGGTGGGTACAGTGTGAGAACAGGTAGCATCAGTCCTCATCCAGAGCAGGGAGCAGCCCCTGTGCTCCAGCTGCCAGGGTGTTGTTCTGCTCAGGAATCTCACCCTGGTGCTCAGACCAACCCCTCAGCTGTCTGCAACAGAAGGGAATTTCACAGTCTGGAATTTCAGCATTCCTCAGCTGGAGCTGCTTCCTGACAGCGGACTGCAGCTCCTTGTGGGAAGGGTCAAAGTGGGAAGCAGGACCTCTCTGGTCCAGAGTTCAACGGGCTTGGTTTTCATGGCTTTTTTAAATAAACAAGGTTAAGGAGGTGTGAAATTGGACAGACACATTTGACAGAACCAGATGTAGCAATCAGACTCCAAGCACTGCACCCATGTTTGTACAATCCCTTTGAAACAGTCAGGTATCACACCTGAGTTCCATAATGAGAATTGTGTTACACAAAAGTGCAGCACCTTCCAAGTCAACTTCCAAGTGCAAAATGCAGCACTCAACCTTTCAGCAGGCAGGTAATAAAAACCAGCCTGAAGTAGTGCTCTGCACTGTTTGAAATTAAAGATAATATCCTATTTGCAGAGGCCAACATAAACCCTGAGTATCTCTGTACACTTATTTTATTTTGGTGGAATTCAGGACCTAAGGTTTCCATTACAGCCAATTTTGATGTGCCCACAATGGACAAGCAGTAGTAAAATTTTGATTCTGATTGTATTTTAATTCTAGCCTGAGAGCCTGTGACAGTGAGAGTGCAAAGTGAGGGTGACAATGTGGTCTGGTGTACACAAAGGGAAAACAGAATCCCAGGGGGAACCTGAAATTTGCTGCTGGAGGCTGAACTATTGAGACCTTCATGCTGTGACTGGTAGGACAAGACTGTGCACTTATTAAAATTGGCAAAGCTTGGTAGAGCTGCACTGGCCCACTCTGTGTGTGTGAAACTCATATAAAAATATCATTAAAAATGAATTGCTTCATATCCCAAGAAGCTCTTCCAATACAGCAATATTTGATTGACTGATACAGCAGAAAAGCACACAGACAGCCTGAGGAGATCAGGCTGGCAATGGCATATGCATGATTACACCATCCATTTCTTCCATTTAGTTTTCTTCTGTGTTTATTGCAGTTGTTTCTCATTGCTAAATAAATGGAAATATATTCCATCATTTTAAATTAAATTTGGTGAATTTTAGGAGTCGTGAATCTCAAAGACAAATTGCAGCAGCTGGAGCTACAGACTAAAGAAAATTATGTTAATGGTCTTAAATTATCCTGTAAAAGAACCTCAGAGATGTCACTCTCTGAGAATAGCTCCTGTGGAAGCCATAAAAAAAAAAAAAAAAAAGGAGGAAGAAACACTATCACAAGTGCTGTTATTTTGAGGAATTGAAATCAAGTCTTAGTGGTCCTTCCCCAGTGCAAAAGTGTGAATTTCAACTTTTGTCACTGCTCTGAACTCTAAACAACAGAACCCAGACTTGTGGCTGCATTTCCCCTTGCGTACATTTCTAATGATTTCTGTGGAGAGCACAGATAACAGGATAAGCTTTAATCTCAAATAAAAAGGAATTGCTGTGAACACACAAGAGCCAGTTTTAGCAAATTTAATTTTCTCATTTCTTCCACTGGTACGGAGACCCAGTAGAATTTTCCTTTGCATAACAGGTACAGATAAGCAAGGTTTTTTCTTTCTCAATAAAGTATTGAAATATCTGGTAATGTAGTTTTTTAAAAATTAGTTAAAATAACGACTACATTTCTTCTGGAACTCCAGAGTAGCAGCAACCTGACCAAGCAAACCGTACAAGCTAAAGAAAATGTTGGGGTGTTTTTACCCAATTAGTGAGTAAAGTGAAATAAACATTCTAGCTAACAAAATCTAAACTTCACCTAGACCTAAACACTGTAGAGATGACAAACTTTTCTGTAGGAAGGTGTCCTTTTTTGCCATCTGAAACGTCTAGAATGTTTCACAGCTTTTCTAAAATCTGCTTCTGGCCAAGATGTTCCAGGTGCTGCCGGTTTGGCAGGCAGACAGAATCCACTGCTGAGAAGCAGCAGGCAGAAGGCCAGGGGCTTGTCTGGAGAGGGAGCCCCAGCAGGCTGCAGGACAGGGGCATTCCAAACTCCTGACCCTCCAGGGATTGTGGGAACCCAAGCCCTGCTTGGGGCCTTGTTTTCCTGGCAATCTCTGATTTAATATCTAATAGAATACATAATATTAGATCTATAATATTATTTACATATTTTCCCACATAAAAAATATAAGTATTTTACATATATTTTTATATATTATATATTTTATTTCTTATTCTATATTATATATGAAAATACATAATATATAATTATCTTAGCATATTATTCTACATTATATATATTTCTATTTTATATATTATAAATATATTTTATATATTTAAAATATATATTATTTTATAATAATATTTTAAATGTATATTATTTCTATTATTTATAATATATATTTATATTGTACATACTAGATTATAGTATAAATATTTGTATTTACATTATTTTTATTTTAATATCTATTATATATTATTCCATATTATATATACAAATATAAAATAGAAAATTTTTATATTACATATAGTCTTCTTTTTATACAATTTCATTTATATAATCTATAATATTATAACCGCTATATTATTATATATATTATATAATCCCTATAATATTATAATCTTTCTTATTCTATATTATATATGAAAATACATAATATATAATTATCTTAGCATATTATTCTACATTATATATATTTCTATTTTATATATTATAAATATATTTTATATATTTAAAATATATATTATTTTATAATAATATTTTAAATGTATATTATTTCTATTATTTATAATATATATTTATATTGTACATACTAGATTATAGTATAAATATTTGTATTTACATTATTTTTATTTTAATATCTATTATATATTATTCCATATTATATATACAAATATAAAACAGAAAAATTTTATATTACATATAATCTTTTTATACAATTTAATTTATATAATCTATAATATTATAACCACTATATTATTATATATATTATATAATCCCTATAATATTATAATCTCTAATATAAACATTCTGCACTAATTCTTTTGGCGGAAAAACATCAAATTAACCAGGGTTTTAATAGATTTGTTGAGCCTCAATCACCCCAAGACTTTGCCCAGTGGCCTTGTTCCCTCCTGCGTGTCCCAGATCTGCTCGCCACCTCCTCAAGTCCTGCTGTACAAATCATCCTTGGCACACTGAGCCTCACATCTGCCCCCGAGTTAAAGGGCTCTCTAAAATGGAGAATGGTTTGCATGTGCAGAAATAGCCCCCATCTTGCTCTTAATAAGTAAGGAAATAGTAAATAACTGGAAGGAACAGAAAACTTGGTTTTATACTACTGCTACTTGCACAAAATACACAATGATAAAATTAAGTATAGTTCAAATACTATAGAAACTTGAGATAGAGTTTTAGAGTCTTTCCAAACTCTGATTTGTTTTTTGTTTGGCTTTTCTATTTCTCACATTCTGTGCTCCTTTAGTGTGTGGGTCTGGGCTTCACAGGAGGGCATGGTGAGCTCTGTGCACAGAGCAGGGAGACAAAACAATTCCTGCTCCAGCTGGGCACCAAGGACAAATGATCCCAATCTCAGCCCAAGAGCACAAACCCCGTGGGCTGGAGAGAGAAAAACAAGCAGGATGGGAGTGCAGGGGCTGAGCTGGAATTGGACACTGAACTGCAATGTGCACATGGAGCAGAGCTGATCCCAGGGAGAGACCCCGTGAGCGCTCGTGCATTTTGGGACCATTTGGGTTCATCTTGGCTGCAGCCCTGGCTGGGCTCTGGTGCTGCCCAAGGTGGATCCATGGAAGAGATCCTTGGAATGAATCCCTGCTTTATTCTGTAACTCTGCCCAGCCTCTGCTCTAGGGCAGCCATCAGTCTGATGAATATTTTCAATGTTTTAGATGTTCACAGAATCCCTTTTGTTTTTCTGGAGTACATGGAGTTATGGTAGAATGCTTAAATGGAGCTCCATGTTCAGTGATGAGATATAAAAATAATCAAAACATACCTATCTACTGAAAAGAAAAATGTTTATATAAAAACATAGATTATACAGAAATAATGTATTAAAATTTTGAATATCAATAAACATATTTCATCAGTGCTCATCCTTCTGAGGTGTGACAGAACACTCCAGTTTTCTGTACAGACACAGCACTTGCTGTTTTCCTTCCCTTGCTGCTGCCAAACACATAATTCTCTGGATGCATTTACCATTCACTTGGACTGCAGCTGCATTTCTCTACTAAATTCACGCATTTCTGTTATCAAATTCACACCTTTCTGTCCAACTTCTTCACCATTTTCTCTGAATCTGAAAACACTCCTGTTTATGATAGTAAGCTTCAATTTTATTTAATCTATAGCAGCCAACTCACCATGCAGATAGACATCATGAAAGCAACAAAATTTTTCTTTCTGCAACAGGGAAAAAAATAGGTAGAATTTAACAGAAACCAAACTGGGTTTTTTGCCTAGCAAGATCATTTTAAACGCAAATTTTTCACTGGGTGCTCCATTATTTTTGTTATACCATAGTTTTTTTGGGTTTTTCTATTTATTTCCTTAGAAGTAAGCAGAAATTTTCTGGGTTTAATTTTTTAAAACTTAAGAGTTATGCATTCATATGGCTTTCCTACTATTTAGAATCCAATAGCCCACAGTGAAGAGATCCTTCTTCCTCCAAATAAAGTCAGTTAATTATTTATACTCTCAAGCCCCAGTCATTAATTCTCTGAGTGAATGAAGCAGGGTTTAAGCAACAAATCGTCAGCATATGCTTTGTGCCTTTTTTTTTTTTTTCCTAAAAAGAAGCAGACCTACATTTGTCTAATTTCTCTTCTGCTCCTGGGTAGCTTCAGCACTACCATCTGGGGGGAAGCAAGCTGTGCTAGCAACAAACACTGAGCTGTATTATCAGGGAGATAAATAAAGAAAAAGGAACAAATTTCAATGAAGGGTTTTATGAATAGGCTGTCTGAATTAACCATTACACAAGCATCTCCTTTTTTCTGAAAAAAACACATGAAAAGAATGCTTGTTTATCATTCTAAACAATGTTCTAGTTCTCTCTCTCACCAAGAGTCTGATTCTGAAAGATAAGAAACAAATGCTTATTTTCACATTTGATAACGCTTGTTTATTCTACAACACGAGCTCTAGGTTTTGCACATCATCCTGAAAAAATCATTGGATAGAGGAATAAATTTTTGAAGGATTGATCGCTTTTGAAATGCTCTTTTTTTTTTTTTTTTTTTTTTTTTTTTCTTGAGGGGATTTTGTTTATAAAAATAATGATTTTAGGACTGGATTTTTTTAGTTCTATGTATCTGAAAAATTTGATCCATTTGTGAACTAAAGAAAAAAAAAGATTAACATACTATGGCCAAAAAAAAAAAAATCCCAAAATCTTTTCCAAAGCAATGAGTATATATATTCAGTTGAAGTTGATAGTGAACATTTCAGTGCTGAAGAAGAAAGCTGAGAGAGTTTTTATTAAGAGATTAGGTGAATCAAAAACCCCTTTCAAGCACTCTAAATAGGAGGGAAAAAAAATAAAAAGAGCTAAAGAGCTAGAAAGACTTTGCCAGTTGCAAAAGAAAGTTGGGGAAAGTGAAGGCTGGTTGCTGGATGAAGGAGTAATTATGGTTACAACTGGCACAGGACACAGTGAGTTAGTCATCTCCAGATGAAAACTGAGAGTTAGTTATGTCCAGGTGAAAACTGAGAGTTATCTCCAGAGGAAAGCTGAGCCCCCAGATAGATCAGCACGTTTTGCAAAGGAGGACAGCTGACAGTGAAGGAGCAGCAGATCAGAAACTCCATGAGAAATCCACAGGGCTGGACAAGAGTCACATGAGGGTGATGAAATGAAAAATGGAAAAGAGGGATGAAAAATCACTCTGGGTTTACCAAAGGTCCCATTCCAATCAGACACTGCCTCAGGAAATAGAAAGCTGCTAGTAAGTCAAAAGACATGGATAGAAATGAACTTGAGGTGGAGATTCCCAGTCTGCTCTTCAGAAATGATCACAAAAGGTGGATTCAGAATGTGAGGAGGTAAATCTGTTCTCAAGTGAACAGCAGGGCAGGCTGGAAATGGGAGAGCAGCCCCAGCAGAGATGGGCAGGTCACACCCAATGCAGCATGTGCCTCATTCCTTTGGGGTCTGACATGAATGGTAATTCACTCTAGAACACACACCTGCTAAAATGTCAGGTTTTGTGTGACTCCCCATGAATTGGGACACTTTCCACTGATTTCTTTGGCCTTAAGGCAGAGAATGTAACTATAATTTTGAATGGGGTGAACAATAAAGAACATTACCGGAAGAAATAACCACTAAAACAGAGCTGAAGGTTGGTATCTCAGTGTGTCACTTCCCATCCAGTAATTCTGGACAACACATAAAGACCATTCATCCATCTCACTGAGCCTTTTTAAAAATTGTTTTAGTACAACACATGATATACACATCAGTTTAAAACCAGTTCAATTTCTTTCACTTTTGTTTAAACATAACGGCTTGGTTTTCACAGGTGAGATTTTACAGGCTTGATTTTTAACAGGTGAGATTTGATAGAAGAGATTTTGCGGGCTTGATTTTTAACAGGTGAGATTTGATAGGAGCTCCCTGCCAGCGAGGCAGCCTGCGAGCAGTCACCACCACCTGACTATATTCTAGGATATAACATCATAATACAGAACATCTTCTGGTAAATAAACACTTAGAAAACTTTTTTTTTTTTTTTTTGCACTTGATGTTGGGCAAGCATTTTTCCTCTGAAACACACTGTGATGCTAACTGCAGCAACATGAACACATGAGCTAGCGTTGCCAGCCAGATCCAGCTGCCTGCAGGGAACCTTGCATCTGGATCCTTCCTGGAGCACAGCAACGGACCAAGAGCTCCCCAGCCTAAAAATAGAGCACCTTCTGCTCTGCTTCAGGAGCTCCCATCACACACTGGACACTTTGGGGATGTCTACACAGCCCTGACCAGCTCAGTCTGACCTCCCTCCTCGAGGTGGAGAGAGAACAAGAGCTGCACTCACCCTACAGAGATGGGAAAGAGATTCCCAGCAGGGATGGGAAAGGCTCACTGACACAGGGTCTCAGCTGCTCCCTTGGCTGTGGGAAAAACAAATTGTCTGCTTGAGTATCTGCAAGTAAGGGCTAAGCCAAATTAAAGAACTTATTGACTCCAGTTCCACCAAGAGAACTGAGAACTTCAGTACCACCCAGGAAACAAGCTGGGGGGAATCACTAAACAAGTGATTTAGATTCTGGAAATAGTTTCACCTTCTTGTTGGTTTTTCCAGCTTTTACAGAGATGGGGCAACTGAGAGGTGTTTTGAAAGATTTTATTCCATTATCAGTCCTGATGAAGGGTGAGACATAAGACATGTAAAACTCAACATCATTCCACCAGAAGCCAACCTATTTCCTGCTTGCAACACCTTATAAATGTATTTGAGCCTATCAGCTTTTGCTACACAATGCTGCTAATATTTCTAACACCAATCACTATTATTTTTACCCCACCTGGTCCTGCTGCAATCCATCTTTCACAGTTCCAATTCTCCAAAATATCTGGTCTTTTTGCAAGGCCATATTGTGAAACTTGTTTCTAGCTCAGTCTCTCTCTCAACAATGCCATTTCTATTCCATGGCCTCCCTAAGGCAGCACACCTCATCTCAGAGTTTGCACACAGATGTACAAGGCTGTGTGAGCTTTCTGTCAGGTTCTGAGAATCCCTTACAAACCCATCTCTCACACCTGTGATTGCAGATGAGGCACCATTTATTGAGGACAAAAGAGGTGGTGCACGTTAAGAAGATTATCACACTATTATAACCATATTCTACTATTAATATTATAATATTATAACAATATAACCCTGCAAAAATGCTCAGTAACCTTTGCCTAGCTGGTCATCCTCCCTGCTAGTCTGGGTTCCTCATAGGAACCAGGTTTCTGTCGGGTTCCTCGTAGGAACAGACACCTCTAGGAGGTGTTCAGATGAGGTCTGATCATTTCCTCTCTGAAGTGCCCATTTTTCTCCTTTAAATACAAAAATAATAGAGCAGTGAACTGAGGTTATGCCTGTTTCTTCAAGACAGGCAGAATTTAGATCTACCCCAAACAATAGTCCTTGTCCTAAGATAAAGGATAGCCTAAAATCCCAAGGGTGTCAAACAAGGGGAGGGATAGGGCCAAGCACAGAAACAACAATGAGGTCTAGTTACAGGAAATGTTAGAATCGTGATGGACTGCTTTAAGACAGCAGACATGGAATAAGATCAGATCCTCCTCACTGCATTTTACTCTACAGAAGCTTTCAATAAACTTCAAAGAATTTTTTTCTGAACAAGGGAGACAAAGACTTTCCCCCAAAATCCTTTCTTCCTCTCCCATGGAGAACATGAATATATATCACTTAGGAACCAGTTCCAGTGATGCTGGTGATTTGCAAGCTCCTATAAATTTCTTAATATGCTTAAAACCCTAGATCAGCACATTTTGAAGCACTTATTCCCAGAGGGACCAATACACCTTCAGAAAATGGGGAACCATCAGGATCTTTCACAGAAATGACCAACACTGTTGGTCCTTTACCCTGCATAAGCCAAGACTGCAAAGTAGAGCCACATGCATCCACACTGAGGCCTCACAAGTGTTATCTCCTCTATCAAAGCCCTTTAGTGAAATCTTTCTGAGCAGAGAAACTGCTCAGACTACTCAAAACCAAGTCACATACCTAGGGCATGTTAGCCAGGACAAAACAATTTAAAAATATATCACTATATATTGCTATGATTTCCGGAGTGAAAAACTGGAATAATAGAAGTCCTATTAATTTATTTTCTTCTGAGAACAAGTTCAGCAAAGGCAAAAAAGAGAGAGAAGGAAACAAGCCATAAACTGTGCATGCCTTCTGTAACAGAGAGGAGTTGTAATTGGTTTTTTTTGTTAATTGAGCAGCAAGCCTTCCAAATGCAGACAAGCTCTTTAACTTATCAGTGGTGAAATCTCTGTCTTTTTGTAACATTGAGTTCCAAGAGAGAAGACTCAGCCATGCACCTAATTAAGGTTAATTAATACAAATTACTTATGTTGAAAATGACAATATTATCTATTGTTGAAAAGTCAATATAATCTAGGGGTCCCAGTGTTTTAGGAAAGCTAGATAGAACCTATTCTTTCTCAGAACAGAAACGTGTCTAAAAGTTATACAGCTTTATTGCAAAGAACACAGGTCTAAGTTGCATTTCTGCTGCTTATCATTGTTTTTCACTAAAACACAAGGATTAAAAAAAAAAAAAAAAAAAAGCAGCACCCCATTCAGTGGACTCTAGCAGGATTTGAGGACACACCATGAGCAGCATCAATGTCCTGGCTGAGAGCAGGTGTAAGTCAGAGCTTACCTGCACACCCTCTTCCCAGCCCTGAGTATTTTATCTCAACGTATAAATCATTCCACTGTATCCTACAAGCACATCCCTGGTAAAGAAAAGAGTTTTGAGCTCACAGTGCAGCTGACATTTTTTGCAGAAAATGGCCTGGAACCTATTTCCATGATTATATAATGTCATGCAGATCACATCAAGAAGTTAATGAAATGGAGGATGAGAGCTGAGATTTGCTGTTTCACATATAGGATGACAGAATTAATGTAGCACCCTGGAATATTCTGAGGCAAGCAGACATTAGAAACCCAGATGTCAACAGGCATTTAGTAATTATAGGCAAGGAAAATCCAACCAAAATCATGTAACAGGTTAAAAAACACCTTTTAGTAGACTTCAGGAAAAGGAAGAGTAGTACTAAGAAAAGAAGATTTATTTCTTTTTCCTTCTAGCAAGCTTTATGTGTATCTCATAAAAGTGCTGTACATCTGTTTTAGCAAGCAGCTAAAGAATGATCTTTGAATCCCCCTTCTCCTTATTCTTACATCTTTAAAAAGAGATCAGGGGCACATTCAAGAGAGTATGATCAACAAAGAAACTCAGAGAATCAAATCCTTTTGGCAGCAGATGTGCTCCAGGCAAGACATCCCAAAATATGATCAATACCCACAGGACAACAGTCCAGTTGTACACCCAGGGTATTGATCACCCCTTTGTGTCCTTTCCTGGCAGCTCCCCCACCTCAGATTCCTGGGGGAGAGCACTGGTGGGTGATGCTACTAAAGAAGAAAATTAAAGGACAATTGGAGTAAAAATCAGAGTGAAAGGCAAGGACTCAAGGATGAAATACTAAATGACAACACGCAATAAAATACACACTGTATTTTCACTGCAAGAGTCCCTTGACAATCAGCTGCTTTCATTATTCTCTCAGCTTTACCAGCCTGTCCTTGAACTGCCCTGTAACCACAGCAGAAGAACACACAGAGATGAGGTTATTTATGAAAGGCAGCACTCCCATTTGTATCAAATGCTCCTACACCTCCAGTACTTTTAGAGCACTGATTTGATCAGCAGCTGGCTCAAAGTCTGGGCCATGAGCTTGGATTTCTTTTCATCTCTGCCTGTTTACATCCACTCTTTTTATTTATTTGAGGTCGGGGTGATCACAGCAGTGTCTGTGGCTTCACCCAGAATTTATAAAACACTTGTTTTGGACTAGTCAGCTAGAGCTGTTATCCACAGAACCACAGGGCAACTCGGGCTGTCAGGGACTCTAAATCACCTGGGCGGACCCTGCTCCAGCAGGCTCACCTACAGCAGGCTGCACAGGATTGTGTCCAGGCTGAATTTCTCCAGAGAAATTGGGAAAACCCCCCAACCACTCTGAGCAGCCTTTTCCACTGCTCCATCACCATTAAAGCCAAGAATTTTTCTTCCTATTCAGGCAGAACTTTCTGTGCCTTAATTTGTGACTATTGCCCCTTGTCCTGCCTTTGGGCAGCACTGCAGACTTTGGCTCCCCACTCGACACCTGCCCCGTAGATATTTGTATTTATTGGTAAGTAGCATTGTTCTTTTTAGAAATGAGGGCATGGGATAATTTTTAAGTTAAGAATGATTTATTGTTTAGATAAACATCAGTCTTAGAAGCTGTGAGATTTTAGAGTATTTGATGATAGTTTAAGAGTAGTTATAAGTTTCTTTGTCACAAGGTAATATATTTTTTTTTAAACTAATAGATAGTTGTTACAGAATTTGTATTTTAACTAATTACTTATTTTTATTGTACTGTGGATCCTTTTATTTAATAAGTTTTTAACTTACATACACATACATGTTTTTACCATAATTTCCAAACTCTTCATTTATTTTATATAATTATATTCTTCTATTTTTTACTATTTTATTAGTATAGTTTCTTATTTACTTAGGGTTTTTTTAACTTATATCTATAGATATATAATTTTATTAATTTTTTATTTAATATTTGTGCATTGTATTTTTACATCAATTTAAGTGCCTTCTAAGTCTACAGATTAAACTTTTAGTGTCTGTAAAAGTTTCTGGTTTTCTGATTCCCACAGATAAGATCCCCTCAATCATCTCTTCCTACTCAGAAACATGGGATGGAGGGAGAAAATGAAGTATAAATCTTCACTTGTGCTGTCTGACTCACCAAGCATGCCAGCGTTTCACCAAAAATGCTGCATTAATTGGCACTGGGCTGTGCAGGTTCTGGAAGAAGCCTACCACTGCATGAAACAAAGATTTGCCATTCCCTTCTTCTGCTCAAGGTTCCAGCACAAAGATGTTGTTTCAAGTATTTCATTTGGTTTGATCAGAGGTACAGGATTCATTCTACCTGACAAAACACTCAAAGCAGCTGCTCCTGGACAGCTTGGAAGAATAAGAAATGCAGGTTGTGAGACAGGGCTACAGCAGGCTTTTAAAAAACTTCGTGGTGTTTATTGACTGATTTAGTATCCTTTTATAGGTGATGATCACAAGCTGGCATGAAATTTAAGTGACAGGAAAAGAAAATTCCAGCACATCTAAGATAAGGCAGATCAGCAGAGTTCCTATCAAAGTGGAAGACAAAAATAAAGCTGGAAGAGCCAGCTAGCTTGTCTGAGGCTGTGGTGAAAACTCAGAACTATCTTGATTAAATATATCACATATGGAATAAACTGATCAACTGCATAAATGTAAGACAAAAAAAGAAAAAAAAAAAGAAGAAGAAGCCAAAAAAACCACTACTGAGGCTTGTAAGGTCCTCAGAAGAGAATCTGGGGCTCAAGCAATTAGTGTGAACACATATCTACCAAGACAGGCTATTGGGAAAAAAAGCAAACCATATCATTAAAAGAAAAGGAGAATCTCTGTGTATAAGGCTCAGAAAGGAATTTGTTCCTTCTGGCTGACTCTGGAAGGGTAGCGCCTAAAGTTCTGTAACTGGCTGTGAGAAAGGACTTACAGAAATCTTAATTAACTAGAGAAAATCCAATCCAAAGGAGGAGAAAAAGCATAGAAAATGTTAAAAGGGCAGGAGTCACAAATTGTGAATAAAGACTGAAAAGGTTGTGATGTTTTGAACTAGGGAAGAGAAAACCAAAGTACAAGGCACAACTGCAATTTTAAAAATATGAAAGAATGCTAGAAAAAGAAGGCTAAAAAACTGTTTTCTGATATAATTAAGGAAAGAAGAAAAATCAAGGACTTAAATTCAAGGAAGTGATATTAGACTGAACTTACATTTTCTGTGCAAAGCCTTTCACATTAGAAAAATATAAAACATAAATTAATTGTTATGAGGACTTGTAATATTTATTGGAAGGCTTCAATCATTGGAGGACTTTAAGAAGATGTTCCATAAAAATCTGGAAAACAAACATTTATGTTGTTGCCCTGAGAGAGCAGGAATCTACACACAAACCCTTGGTCCAGTCCAGTTTTACATACACATAACTGAATCGGTAATTTACATTTATTTATTAGTATATTAGTAATTTTTCATGTTATCACTAAGAATTTTCAGAGGAAAAAAAATCCCATTTCAAGGATGACTCATAGCTTCCCTACTTTTATTCTGCATCTTCTGGGACAGAAGATGAGGCCATATTGTCATGTTTCGTTTGCTTTAAGCAGTCTTGAGGACAAGGCAGAAATGCAAGACATTGAAATGAAATAATAAAAACTCCCTTCTCCCCATTTTGAGGCATTATGTCATGCTAAAATACCTTTTGTTAGTTCAACCAAGGTGAGCAAAAGAAGGAAAAACAAAAATTGAAAGGAAAGGAGACATACAAAATAAAATGCAGTTCACATATCCTGCCTGACAGGTCACAGATCAGTGTCTAAAGCAAGCCTGAATTCACTACCACCCTTTAAAATAAATGTAAAGCTGGCATGCCTGATTGCAACACATCCTACAGAGAAAGAGAGCAAAAGCAAAAAACTCATATTTTCTAAAGTCTATTTTGAGCCTTTTGTATAACCTGAGTGTAAAAATGGCCTCTAGACAAAAAATTTACATGTAGACCTAGACCTATTCATACTTTTTCCTAAAATAAACCAAGGGCATGTGTCTCTGATAGTAAATTTTCTGCTTGAGTGAGCTTTCATGACAATGTGAAATGCTGCAGAATATAATGGTTGTGTCAAGGGTGTAGCAAGAGCAGTCATATGGGGGAAGAGGACCTCAGTGAAAGCTGCCTGAGCTTCTTTCACTTAAGAGCTTTTTATCTAAAATTATTTATTTATAATTATATACATAATAAATATATATAACTTTAGATATCATATATAATACATATATAAACATAATACATTAATATATTATATAATATATATAATTTATTTTAAATTTTTCGGTTTTTTACTTCTGTCCATGAGGGCACCAGTGTGTTGAATCATGGGAAACAGAAGGTCACACATAATGTCACTGATGTCAGTGAGCCTCATTCTTTCTGGATGTCACAGAATTGTGGACTTCTGTGGATACACACATTAAATGCCATTAATGTTGGGAGTACTGTGCCACAAATGAAATGCCCTCACTGTTTCTAGAAATGACTGGTGAATTTTAGCACTTGGTTTTCTCAGTTTAATAAAGGGAAGTATGTCAAGAAAAGAATATTCATCAGCAACATGTATTTCTGAAATTCCTAGATAAACAGGAGGACAGTAGTGATGAACAATCAGCACCTTTAAGCAACAGCAAAAGCTTTTTAAAGCCTAGTTCTTTCCTCACTAATCAACCGTGAAAATGGGTCCAAGATGGGACATTTCTGTACCATATGATAAACAGATTTCAAATTAACATTAAAAAAAAAATCTCCTGAATATATTTCCAGAACTGTGAAACATACCAGTGTACATTTGCTTAGAAATTTTTCTTGTTACTTACTCTCCCAAAACAGCAAGCTACAAATGAGAAAAGGATAGTCTTCCTTCATGTCAAGTCATAAAAAGTTTCAGCACTGCAGGATCTTATTCTCTGCAAGAACTTTTAAAGTCACTTTTATGCTTGGATTGACACTTAAGAATCAGTTGAAATATTTTGTCCCAGTACAGAAATAGGCTCCTGTTTGCTGTCTCACAGAGTCTGGATGTGCCGAGCAGGAGCAGAGTGGATTTCTCTGGCTGATGCTGCGGGCAGCTCCATGCGCTCTCCACCCCAGCTGAGAGGTGCCCGAGCCAGCCCCAGCAGGAAAACAACCCAGCCACATCCCCCTGCTCCAGCTGGATTCATATATCTGCCTCTCAACGGGCCTCAGAGCTGAAAGAACCCCCCCTGGAGTTTTGCTCTCTGAATGTGATTTGTGTTTGTAAACGCGAGCTAGACAAGCAAATCGCCGTCGTTGCGTTTCATTCAAAGCATAAAAATGTAACCATGGAATAAATATTTAGAAAACTCAGACTGGTAGCTGACACAACTTTTTGCAACCAAAACCAAAAGAATACTAGGGTTCTGCACCAGTTTGGTTTGTTGGAAAGCATTCTCCTGACTGTGTTTCTATGGCACCACTGCTGGTCCATGAGACATCCAAAGTCATTATCTCCTGTTTAAGGAAATACAGATGTTGAGTGCACCAAATTTGGCTCCACTCTGTCTTCTGCTGGTTGAAGATTGTTTTCTCAGGCTGGAATTTCAATGAAACCAGTGGAAGTAGGGGAATAAATCCAATTTTAATAAGCCCAAGTGTGGAAATCCATCAACCTTCTCTTAAAAGTGTAAAATGACAAATGCCCATGAAGAATAGGCTGATTTTTACAAACAGCACCTGTATCTCTCACTAATTTTGTCAGAAGTAACAGAACCTATAGAATCCTCTTTTATTTGCCCTATGGCCTGGAGAGCTCTCTCAAGCACCACATCAAATTTTCTAGTTTTGTGTTAAAAGCAGTTAATTCCAGTAACACTGCACTCTGGCACATGTATTTCTTCCATAAGGATACAGATATTTCTCAACTCCTGCAGTGTCTTCAAATGAGATGTACCTGAGCCCCAAATTTCCTCAAGAGTAGAGAAAACAAGTCCTATTTGTACAGTCATTCCCAAAACTCAGGGGGAAAAAAAAAAAAAAGGAAAAAAAAATTACTTTAATGAAGATGACCATACTTATTTCAGTAGAAAGAAACCAATTTTTCGACAGTAAGCAATCACATAGTTCTGAAATACACTAAAAAATCAGGCAACTATCTAGAAAACTACCTAGGAATTGTTGCAATACACTGTCCTCATTGTATTCAATGTCTCAACTTTACTGTTTGGCAGGTAACTAATTAAGGATTAACAGTAATTTGTCTCTAACATCTTACTCCTGATACTGTGTATTACTTAATTTTTAACACTTTTAATTTAATTTTTTGAGCATTTTTAATGCTCAAAACTAAATTTCAATTTTAATTTAAATATGTAAAATGCAATTTGAATTTTTTTGAGCAATATAACTGGAGAATTGTTGTGGTGTATATATCCCTGTGCAACAACAGACAATAAGAAGCTAGCCCTTAACCCAAAGAAGCAGCAAGGACAAAAAAATAAACTGGACATGAAAACAAGGTGGTCAAAAAGAAATCAAGTAGAATTAACACTGTAAAGCTGATATCATCACCTCGTGTTCATCACTACCACCTCACTTTTTCAATAGGGAGGTTGGACAGGGTTAGCCTGGGGTGACTTAAAGAAAGCAAGGCTAGAGGATGTTTGAAGAAATTGAATGAGCAAACAGGAAAGGGAAAAATAAAATTGAAAAATAAAAATAAAAGCAACAAAGAAAGGGAAAAGAAAAAGGCAATTTTGAGAGAAAATAAAGGAAAATAATTTGTGTCAAGATTTGGACATATATGACTCTGAACTACCACCTTCAGTTCTACATAAAGAAAAATAATCCTTCCGATTTTTCAGAAAAATCCTTATCCTTCAGAAAAATCCTACTTTCTTGTGTCCTGCAAAGCCCGCTGCTGCAGTGGGAGTAGAGTGATCACTAAAAATGTGCAAAAGATGGCAGACAGCTCAGTAATATCTGTTCTTCAGGAAAAGAGTGGCTGAGCAGTGTGCTTGGTGATGGGCTTTCCCTGTATTGGTTAACAAGCCCCTCAGCCTACAAACGATGGACAATGTCCCACATCCTGTAAAAATAACTAAATAGGTGAAAAACCTAGCTTGACAATAAAGATGGAGATAATTGATTGTGTAATCCTGTAGGAAAGCCTTCACTTTGCAGTGTTCTGTACTTTCCTTGGACTGTTTATGCAGCACTCTGCCTCCACTGTCTGCAAACACTCAATTATAGCCTGCAGCCATTTCCAGAGAACTGAACAGGGCCAGCCTCCCTTGGCACAAACCTGAAATCACACAAAATGCTTTTGGCATTTGTTACTTGCAATCAGCCTTTTGAGCACAGATTAAAACTCAGCCCAGCAGGAAGAGCAGGAATATGTGGATTGCAGAGCTATCTCATCATTTAAGGGGTTAACTGCAATGGAGACTATTTCTCTACAGAATATACACACAGAGGGTATTTCTTAAGGGCTAGGAGTGGAATATAATCAGATATATTCTAATGGCCTCATGCTCCAAAGAGTAAATTGTCTTGAATGTAAGCATGAAATGTGTAGCCATGACCTTCCCTCTTCATGTACAACACATAGTGAATATCATAAATATTAAACATCTTGTTTCCTATAGACTGCAAATCAGCTCTCAATGAATTAGAAACAACTTGATGCCTATTTTAAAAGCATTCCCCACACAATGATCATTTTCTCTAACATACTCTTATTTATAATGATTCATAGAATAAAGCAGGTCAATAGTTCTTAGTCCATAACTCGTCTGTGAATTTTACAGTGAATTTTCACTGGCTTAAAATCAGTCTGTTTGCTATAGGAAGAGCATAAAACCTCTCTGCTGTGCTACTGCCAGACTGGCAATGCAACTGCATATAAATAAAAATATGACAATATAAATAAGGCACTTACTCCCTGTTACCAGACCACGTACTGACAACCCTGGTATGAAACACACCATCTAATACCTAATGAATTAATCTAACCTAATGAAACATACCATGTTGTGGTTTTCCAGAAGACACTTAGCCAATGCTCTGTTAGCACACATTTTCTAGCAAACCAACTAATGACACAAACATGGAGTTTTTCTAAACTTATAAACCAAATTAATTTCCCTTACTTTTCCCCCTTCCTCCCTTTTTTCTTCCTTTTGCATATTCATCCAGCTGCTCTAAATAATCATTAGGACATTTTAATTAATGCCTCTGCCTTGAGGTCTCACATGAGACAGACCATGATACTCACATGGCTTTCATCTGGAACAATCTCATTGAAGCAATAAAAATAAGAGTATCTCACACATTAACACCAAAGCACAGCAGGGTGGCAGCTGAAATTCCCTCTGCCATGCCCAGCATCAAGGCTTTTCCATGTCACCTTGCACAGAGGCAGAAAACCTCTCTGAGCTTCACTCCCCGTGCATGAAACCAAAGCTCTTGTACTGCACATCATGGGAGCTCTTAAATACAGAAAAAGCTCACACTTTCCTTTTTTCTGTATTTTTTAACCTACACTGGGCTGCAATTCCAAGTTTCCACTGAAGTCCATGGAAAGGGAGCCTACTCTAAAAAAACTTCTTGTTGGTACCCTACAAATGTTGGTACCCTTCAATATGGCAAGAGTTTCAATATGGCAAATTTAAGCATTGTCAATCCAGACTCCATGCAAGTGAATAACTTATTTTCTCTTTTTAGGCTGCATAATTCAGAACAAGATTTGAAGAAGGTACAGTTACCCTCAGAAATCTTAATTCAAAACTTTTTTCTTTGTTCTTTTAAGGATTTACATAAAATAAAGGAAATAGTGCTTAAAAGAGCCCATGACTGAAAGCTAGTGGATATATTCCTGTGCTCTATAACTGATAAAAGACTGCTGAAATTAGATGCTTTAATTATTGCTAAATTTGATAGACTTAACATTTTTTATTTCTGGCATCAGTAAGTTCAGTTTTATATTTCTCATTGAGGGCATTAAACATACATTATTCTTTGGTTGATTTAATTTACACTCAAATACTTTCAAATCTCATTAATCCCCACCATGATTCAGATTGAACTGAGCAGTGTTGCCCTGAAATGTGGGGAACAGTTACAGGCTTGATGGAAATGAAAAAAAGGAAAGGAAAAAAAATGGGAGGAGTTGTCTAAATGTCTTGGGTAGACAAGAGTAGCAAGAGTGGTCTAACACCCAGGAAAATCAGCCTAATACCTTCAAAATATTCCAGTTTATATTTGCTGCTACACTGAAATCTATAGTGCACATTTTATAATTTATCTGGAATTTTAAAGAAACAATAATGTAGGATCATAGAAGAAGGAAATATGTACATGTGCCCTACAGAAAAAATTGGCAGAGAATTTTGCACATTTACAACTCAGGCACAGTGGAATGATGGCTGCATGGGCTTGGTTTTAGATTTTTACACATTAGAACAACACCAGAGACTGAAACCTTAAAAGAGCCACAGCACAGTGAAACAAAACAGAATTCAGGAATCCACAGATTCAAGAAGGCAGTTTCCACTGTGTACCTTTATAATCCAGATGCAATTCTTTGGCAAGAAATTTTCTGTTTCATTTTGAAAACTGTAAAAAAATGGAAGCAGCACTCAAAAATAATCTTAGGAAAAAAAAAAAAAAAAAAAGTATCATCATAACTCTACTATTGAATTTCCAGAATCAAAATCTGTCCTATGATCCAAGAAATTCTGGACCTGTATCAAAATCACATTGCAAGAATAGTATTAATGTTTTAGATAATAGAGATTCATGATAAATAGCTGTTGAACAAGACTGCAAAGATTAATTGTGCTCATTACTCAAGAGGAGAGAGGTCAGTATTTGCTTGGGGTTATCCTGCTGTTTGATCTTGTTACTATAATATTCTCCTAAGGTTTCCAACAAAAAAGAACAAAAGATTTGCTTTGTGAATTGAAACAGACCCAGCTACAAACTGGTAGTATGACATTTCACTTTGCGCATCATAAGAACTTGGATTTTTGCCTTGCAAAAATGACAGAAGTTGTGAAAATTGACCATCAGTCTGGCAAAATTAATGTCGGTTTATCTGAAGAGCTAAACTAAGCAACGCTTCAGTGCTCAAGCATCAAATGCTATAAACTTTTTTTTAACCTTGAACAAGAGGCTTCAAGGAAGAATGCTCTTCAGACTTTCTCCTAGAGTTTATGGCATAATTAATCAAGGGAGGTGGGGTGCAGAAATTGCTATTAATTGCTATTCTTCTATCAATATTGCCCTTCTGTGTTTAGGCCAGACCAAAGAGGCAACAAAGCTGATGGGACCACGCTGCACATGATCTAATGGCTGTCAAATGAAAGAAGAGAGTTGCATCTGTATGCCCACAAAACACTGAAAAAAAAAGGCAGAAAAAGAAATCAAAGTGGCAGTGAAGGACTTCAACTATGCATATGTAGTGAGACAGGACAAATAGCACATGGCACTGCAGGACAAAGAAATAAAAAAAACTAAAAACCCCCTTTTCATCCATTTAAGTAATTTGCATCTCCAAATCTTCACTTCTAGTGGAACTACATAAAAGCTATTCAGAATTTCATGTTCAGATATTCAGAAATTACTTCAAAAGCTCAAAATACTTGCATTGTGGACAAATAATAATTACATGTAGTTGGAAGCTGGCAACCATGAATGTGTATATACAATTTCCTTCCTAGATTTAGTATTTTTCAGACCAATAGAAGGATTGTCCTAAACCATACAAAATAACCAGGAAGCCATCACTGTTTGTATCCCTGGTTTTGCTCATCTCTCCTTCTGGTTATATCAGAATATTACCTTGAAAGAATTCCTCTTTATTTGGTAAAATTTAAGTACTCCTCATTGGTTTGCGTGTTTGCAAGCTAATTGTGAGATGGCAATAGAAGATGTATAAATATTGACTGTATTAACGTTATTGTTCCTACTGTCTTCATTCAGTCTCAGTGCTAAACCAAATATGTGAGTCTGCTTTGTTTGAGTGCCATAGCGCAAACAGCACAATGCATCAACAAATACAAATATTTTTGGCTGGCTTCAGTACTTGCAGAACATAAGCATTAATAGCTTTCCTTAGATGAGCTTAGCAAATGCACTCTATTTAAAAGCATTAAAGTCTTTTATGACAAATAAAGTGCATGGCCTATGATGAAGAAAAACAAAGAAAAAGGAGGCATTTCAATTGTTACGGAGAAAAAATGGAATATTTCTTCATTAGTATGATTTGCAGAACACCTTGTCAGTCTGACTCAGCCAAAGTACAGGATCTTGTAGTCCTATAATGCTCTACAGGCAAGACATAAAAGTCCAAGGTGCATTTCAGGAAAGCTTTGCAGCCTCCTAGAACACTATCCTGTATCAAACAATTTTATGAATGGTAAATTGTCTGCACATTCTCTGTTGGCCTTTCTTGCAGCAGTCTCACTACAGCTTGCCAGATTCACCATAAACAGATAAACAAATGCTGAATCCAAAGTACTTCTGACTTACGGAGCGAGGCACAATTCAAGGAGCAGACATCTGACCTATTTTTTGGGAAGCTGTGCTGCAGAGCCTTTTAAAAATATGCTCTCTTCTGTCTCCATTGCTTTGAAAAAATTGCAGTTTGAGTATACATTCAAAAAAATCCTCATTTTTTTGTCAATGAACAAAACTAAATGCACTGTCAGAGCATTTCTGAAGCTGTACATTATGGCATGCACTGGCTGTATTCACAACACTGTGCTTCCCATTAATTAGCAGGAAATCTAAGAAAGATCACACAGAACCAATTAACTTTAAATTGCTTGCAGAAAGTGTGGCAGCTCCCTTTCTAATATTTTAAAATAACATTTTAATCAATTTCTGCAAAGGAACAGCTAAAGAACAAAGAAATGAATTATCTTTTTGGTAATATTTTTAAAAAACTGCACGAAGCCTTCTAGACAGAAAATTAAACTGCTTCCATAGGTTATTGAAAATATATTTATTCACAACAGGCAAGAAGTCAAAAATTGCTCTTCATTGTCATTTTACATTGAGTGCTGGGGACCTGCAACTACCATCAGACTAGATCTTTGTGGTGAATTTTATATTGGCATGTCACAGACTTGCTGCTTGCTGTAGCACATCCATTTCCAACTCTCCAAATCGAAAGGAAAACACACCCAATGATTCAAGGAAAAGTTGTTTTCTAACTTAGATACCCACCAGCCCTGGTCCAAAAGATTTGACTGATTAAACTCCTACATGAAGAACAACTGATGCCATGACACACAGCATTTAGAACCAGAGGATTTTTTAGCTGTAGCTCTTAAATAGCAGCAGGACTTTTAATGTCAGTCTTTAACTGCTCAACTTATCTACATTTCCACTCTGATATATTCTGCATCTTACCTCAAACTGACTGTGAAGCTGATGAGTGGCTTTGAGATGTGTTGTTTTAAAAATTATGTCTCTTCCACGGCTGGGAAGAAAATACAAATTTTCAACACTAGACAAGTGTTGTCGTGCATTTTTTGCCTAATAGCCAACTATTTCATGCTGGTTCTAAGGCTTCAAGGAAGTAATTCTTTTGAAATGTGCTTTGGTCAGACACTTTACCCTGCACAACACGTTTGTCTGATGCACACAATAATAGTTGGTCACTGACTGCCCAGGACAGGAGATGTGGCAAGGCTCTTAAAATAACAGGGCAGATACTCATCTGCTGGAACCCTGGCTGCTGAGAATTTCAGACTTTCTGTGCTGCCAGGCACTGACCCCCAAGAGAACACTGCATTTGACCTAAGACTGCAGAAAAGACTTCCAAAATGGAATGACAGAGCGGGGATTGTGGGTGTGGAGTTTGAATAGAAGTGTGGGATATCACAGGGGGGAAAACTTAGAGTTTAAGGGTTTAGAATATAGTAATATATGTGAAACACGAGGGAGGTTTTAGGGTGGAGGCTGGTCCTTCTTCTTCACCTTCTCCTCCATGGGTTTGGGTGGTTTGGTGTGATTGGACAGAGAAGTCCACATTGCGGGACAAAAGTGGTTGGTTTATTAGGTTAAAAGTGAAAATAATTTAGGTGTCATTTCTTAACTAGATAGTTTAACCTTAAAAGACCTTGTAGAAAAAAAATAGTTAATAATTTTGTAACTAGTTAGTGAAATACTGCAGAACTCACATCTTGTAAGACTGTGATATAGATAAATAATAAAAATCTGAGTGTAAACACAAAATATCACCTTGAACACTTTCAATCCCAACCTCAACAGAAAGAGAAAAGAAACCAAGAACCAACACTCATCCTTGTTTCTTCTTCCATTTAGAGGTCTGAGCAACAGGCAAGATGTCAGTGATTCAGTCTGAGTCTGCAGTAAAAGATATTTCCTCTTACCTACTCCTAAGTCAGTACCAGCTCAGGGTCACTGGAGGTGGAAAAAAGCCCCACTGAGGACTGTGGTCCCAACGGTTAATAATATCAAGTTCCACACTTGTCTCCTGGTTTCTATAACTGCATCACAGAGTATCAGCTTGGCAGAATTTATTAAATTGTCCCAGCATCCTGCCTGGACAGGTATTTTGTGCATGCTACCACAGAGACAAAAAACCCACACTCTTGTACCTCCGTTCCATCTTGCATAAAGGTCACTTTACAGCACTCCCTCTTCAAATATACACACATCCAGAAAGGTCAGAATCACCCAAGGGTTTAAGTGAGGACAATGATTTCCAGAAAAACTGACTGTCCAAGCATGAGCTCATTTGCTTTCAGTCACCTCATTACACTCAGCTGATGAACTACAAGGAATTCTATTTTCTTTTTGCTTACTGCAAATGTATACTCTCACTCAATCAGCATAAAATTCTTTCTAACAGATCACTGAGATCTCCCAAGCCTGAAGCTCACATCTACCATTACCTCAGATGTGTATTTCCTTGGAAAACAACATTCTCTGTACAGAAAGCTTTAAAAATATTAACTTCAGCAAAATTAAACAGACACTAATTTACCCAACAGCTTTTCAGTAATAGCCTTATTACTGAAAACTAGCTTACAGAACACCGCTAATGACTCAGATGGGCAACTCTTCTTACTTATCTCACTTTTTGAATTTTATCCATTTCTGTATAACTAAATTTAGGAAATTATCAACAGTATTTCACAATATGGAGTTATGGAATAATTCCTCCAGTCCAAAATATTTTTCTGAAAATGCTTTAGTGAGATTGAGACATAATCATCCCCTGTCAGACAAATAAGATTGAGACCAATTGCCACCTGATTTTCACCCTTAGAGTCCAAGGAGGAATATTGGCCATTTCATGCCATTGGCTATATTCATTACATGCATGCACACTTATAAGCCGTTTATCAAAAACCAATTAACATTTCCAATTTTTCCTGCAGTATCACTTTTTCCTACTCAAACAAAACTGTTATTAAAGCCTAAGAAATGGGGAGTGCAGAATGATTTGTGACATGTGTGTGCACCTACCATTGCATGACCTAGCAGCACGCATTTTTCAGTATTCTTAGACTAACTGAACTGCTTTTTGCACTTAGCAACTTCATTCTCCCATGGAATGGATGACATGAATAAACAACAGCTAAGATTTATCTCTCTTCAGAGTGAAAAATGAGGGGGGTTCCAGTGGTGGAAGCATCCTTATTCATTCTCCTTTCTGTAAAACAATACCTTCTTAGAGCTGAAGGGTGCAACATATCTACATCTGTAATATATCTTTGGATTACCACAGGAGAGGGACAGTACAACTGCACAACAATATCAATACCATTTTCTACATTCCAATTTTTAAAAAAAGCCATTTTAATTACAAAGGAGAGACAGAAAACAACAAATATGGTTCATAAAGGGAGACTTCAGCATTACATAATTGATAACCGTCTATTTTCCTTACAAACAAGGATGAACAGATTAAAAATTCATGAAAAAGATTGCCAATTTTAGCAATATGCTAAGAGCTGCAGTTACAGAAATAAACCTTGAACTTGCTGACCTCACATTCTGGGAAACACAAGCTTTCCCAGTTTTCAGGAAGGCTGTGTTTACGGAATCACAGGATCAATTAGGTTGGAACAGACCTCTGAGATCCATGACCAAACAGCACCTTGTCACTCAGCCCATGGCACTGAGTGCCACATCCAGCCTTTCCTTAAACTCCTGCAGGGACAGAGACTCCCTGGGCAGCCCATTCCAATGCTCTATCATCCCTTCCACAAGAAATTCTTCCTTGTGTCCAACCTGAACCTCCTCTTCTCCCCAGCTCCCTCAGTCCCTCCATGTTACTGTTCTAGATACTAAGAATTTTAAACTTCCTATACAGGAATTCCCAGGAGAGCACTGCTTTTGACCTAAAGCCACAGAACCAACTTCCAAAATTAATTGATAATGCTAAAATTACGAGTGTATAGTTGGTTAGAAGCGTGTAATATCACAAAAGAGAAAACTTAAAGTTTAGGGTTTTGAAATATAATTATAAATACAAAACAAAATATAAACGTTGCTCTTCTTTACCTTATTCTTTAAAAGTTGAAAGTGTATAATATCACAAAACAGAAAACAAAGTTTAGAATATTAAAACATAATAAATACAAAACAAAATAGAAATGTTGTTCTTCACCTTATTCTTTAGAAGTTAGAAATGCATCATATAACAAAGCAGAAACCAAAGCTTAGAATTTTAAAATATAATAATAAATATAAAACAAAATAGAAGTATTGTTCTTCTTCATCTTATTCTTTAAAAGTTAGAAGTGTGTAATATCACAAAGTAGAAAACAAAGTTTAGAATTTTAAAACATAATAATAAATATGAAACAAAAATTTTAAGACCTCCTCATAAGCATGCACTCCAGGCCCTTCCTGGAATTTGTTGCCCTTGCCTAGACCCCATCCAGCACCTCCATGTTCTTGAAATAAGGGGCCCAGAACTGCACACAGGAGTTGAGGTACAGGAGAAGAATCCTGATCCTGCTGGCCATGCCATTTCTGGTAGATGCCAAGATGCCACTGGCATTCTTGGCCGCCTGGGACTGACTCATGTTCAGTCACTGTTGACCAGCACCCCTAAATCCTGGGCAGCTTCCCAGTCACTCTGCCCACACCTGTGGCACTGCAAGGGGTTGTTGTGGCCACCTGGGTCTTGCTGAACCTCGTGCCACTGGCCTTGGCCCACCAAGCCAGCCTGCCCAGGTCCCTGTGCAGGGCCTTCCTGCCTCCAGCACATCAGCACTGACCCAACAAGGTGTCGTCTGTCAGCTTGCTAATGCAGACTCCATTCCATCATCCAGATCATCAGTGAAGATGTTTAACAGCACTGGCCCCAACACAGATCCCTGGGGACACCACTGGTGACTGGCCACCAACTGGATGTGGCACTGCACCACCACCCTCCGGGACCAGCCATCCCGCCAGTTCTGAACACAGCAAAGAGTGCTCCCGTCCAGGCCTTGGGCTGCAGCTTTTCCAGGGAATTCTGTCAGAGACAGTGCCAAAGGCCTTGCTGAAGTCCAAACAGACAACATGCAGAGCCTCTCCTCATCCCCTAGAAAGGTCACCTGGTCACAAAAGGAGATGAGGCTGGTCAGGCTGGACCTGCCCCTCCTAAATCCCTGCTGGCTGGGTTTGCTACCCTGGCCATCCTGTCAGTGCCATGCAATCACTCCATCTGCTCTGACAACTCAGCTAACAAACAGACAAAAAGAATTTCAATTTTTAAAGTTAAAATGCGAGAGAAATGTTAGGCAATAAAGCTAACACCAGATTTCTGAAACTAATTCAGGGGAAAGGTTATTCTGTCATCTAGCACAGCAGAAGTTGCTCTTGTCTGCTTTGCCTACACATGGCAGCAAAATGGATTTCACAGAGCTGTTGTTTAGAAGTACAGTATAGGTCCAAACAACATTTTTAGTAAAATGAATTCACACTTGTGCCTGAATGAGCCATGGGAACCATATGTATTTTTGTTACAGCCAGCCTCCACTTGAAGTGAGTCATTCACAAAAAAACAAAAAAAGAAAACAAAAAAAAAAAAAAAAGCACTTTCACTATAAATATGAAAGCTGACTACTTGTTTCATGTGCTGGGATGACCGCAGTTGCCCCACCATCGATGAGTAACTGAAATTCTGCCTGCACCACTCACTCAATTAAACCTTTCAAATGGAAAGACAAAGCAAGTGAGAAAAGGATAGTGATACAACACTGCTGAAGACACTCAGTGTGTGATCCTCCTCCCAGCAAGTTCTCAATGGCAGATTTTAGCTGTCCAGATAGAGAATTCAATGCAGCATGACCTTATATCATTGCTTGTCCAGAGAAGCCCTAGAGAGGATTATATTATAATAGACAATGAAAGAACTTTGTGGTGAGAATCCTCTTCCACTGCTGTGGACCCTACAGGATCAAACCAGTCTAAAGTCCCTGTGTCCCCAAACTTGATACCTTGTGCAGGCTGCCCTAGAGCAGAGGCTGGAGAGAGCTACAGAATAAAGCAGGGATTCATTCCAAGGATCTCCTCCATGGATCCACCTTGGGCAGCACAAGAGCCCAGCCAGGGCTGCACCCAAGATGAACCCAAATGGTCCCAAAATGCACAAGCGCTCACGGGGTCTCTCCCTGGGATCAGCTCTGCTCCATGTGCACATTGCAGTTCATTGTCCAATTCCAGCTGCAGCCCCTGCACTCCCATCCTGCTTGTTTTTCTCTCTCCAGCCCACGGGGTTTGTGCTCTTGGGCTGAGATTGGGATCATTTGTCCTTGGTGCCCAGCTGGAGCAGGAATTGTTTTGTCTCCCTGCTCTGTGCACAGAGCTCACCATCCCCTCCTGTGAAGCCCAGACCCACACACTAAAGCAGCACAGAATGTGAGAAATAGAAAAGCTGAAACCTGAGGCATCAAACTGACCAAGGTGAAGCAGCCCCTTTGCACATAAGTCATGCTTTCCCTGCAGGCACAAATGGAAGCTGACTGGCTGACAGCTGCTATAGAATTGGGAAATAGACACAATTCAACCTTTGGCATTTTTGATCTCATAAAATAAACTTCTGCTGAATGCCAGATTATCTGGGGGAAGGGAAGCACCATGTGAGAAGACTTTTGCAACATCCTCAATCCAAATCTGTGTAGGCTGCTTCCAAAACCACAATAAATCTGTGAGAACGCAACTCCTCAGAAAGCACGTTATCTTATTATCATGACAAAAAATGGAACACCAGAACCAGGCTGTGGAGCCTGCGGTACTACAGTGTCTGAATGAGCCACACTGACATTGCTTGAGCAGAAATGCTTTTTTTTAAAGCATTTTATATGGTTTAGGTCTTGTCTTTCTGGGTTACCCAGCTTTTGGACTCGGTCATTAGTTGCCAGGTCTAAAACAACTAGTGACTTCAGACCTAGCATTCTATTTTTCAAGCCATTTCCAACTCATCCTTCACATTCTTCCTTCCTTTATGCCAGCCTTGTTTGTTGACATTAAAGCCTGGAGAATCCTAAAGTATTTTTTGGTGTTGCTTTTATCCATACCCTTAACTCTGGAGATACCTTGCTCCTGTTCTTCGACTTACCATTTATATAATTAGCATGCATGTATCAGATGCTGACATTCCCTCAAAAGCTCAGAGAATGTCAGATAGAAGGAATCACCACCTGGAAGAGGTTAAACTCTTAGTTTAGTCTAAGCTTCCAATTTAGACCTTAAAGACAGGTGGGATGGACTTGGATTCTGAAGCCTGCATGGACAAGGAAGACAAGGTCTGATCAGTCCTGTTTTGCAGCTGAGTAACTGTGGCAGATTTGCCCCTTCTAAACACAGTTATACACCCCTCTAAAGCTGTTTGCAGTGCCTCAGAAGCAGAATTGTTGTTCAGTATCTTTGCATATAAGCCTTAAAAAAAAAACTCAAATAAAACAAATTTTTTTAATGATTTTTTCAGTAACTTGTATGTGGGGAGTTGAAACAGTGCAGTCAACAATGTGTCTGTGGGATTATGTCTTAGACTAAACCAAATCTCTATCATAACCAATGTGTCATACTGGAAAGCTCATTAAAATTTAAAAAAACCCCATACCACTCAAAAACCAAGCTGTCTAGCTATATTATACTCAAAGAAAATTGTCAATACATTAAATAATCCTTTTTCCTCTAAAAGAAAAAATTATGTTTAAATAGACCAGTGTTATTTAATCTTTTATCAAATAGGATCAGATTTTCTATTACCCAGGTCATACTGGAAAAATAACCACTGAATTAATTTTAATTACCAGTCACATGTTTCGCTTGGATAAAAGAACAACTATAAATTAATTTGGCTTTTTTTATTGAAGAATAATGACAAACTCAGATTTCTTCAGCAGGCATTGTTATAAAATCTTCTGTTATTCTCTAAAAATTCCAGGACAGATCATAAGTTCTAGCTGCAGCTGAAATCCAAAACAACAGACCAATATATATTTTTACTTTTTCTCACAGCAGCAGATTTTGAAAACCGTTCCAGAGTGTTTTAGAGCAGCCCACACAGTGACCAGTACCTGCATATGGAATATTATTACTTTATTCAGGTAAAAATGACCATGCATCATTTTAGTCCTTTGGGATGGGGAGAATCTGTCATCTGTGCTCTGGCAGTTACTCACATACGCAAAATCCACAAGGGTAAAGCTTTCTACAGAGCTCTTTGCCCTCCTCCAGGAAGGACTCAACAGAAGTGAGGGAAATAGAATAAACTCCCCAAATGCAGTTCTGCAATGTTATGAAACCACAAACAACCACACAGAATTCTGAAAGAACTCGGGAAAGTTTTTCCATCGCAATGTTCGAAAGCACAAGAAAAACACCAAAAGGAAAGGGACTACTGACCTCTCGCAGCATGGACTGCAGCTGAGACAGCCACGACCCCCAGAGTGTCACCACACAACTCCAGAAAGCCTCAGCCCACCCACAGTGACACCAGGGCACCTCAGGAGCTGTGTCTGCTTATCTTTTGTCCTTCAGCCCCTTTTGTGCCCTGCTGTTGATGCAGTGCAGCTGTGTGCCCTCTGCTCCCTGTGGGATTGGGCAGCACCCCTGGGCACTCCATGGCTCCTCACCTTCAATAGCATTCACCTGTGCTGCACAGCTGCACCCCGTTACCACCAGCTGTGCCCACAGAAACCTGCTACTGAGGTGTTGTCACTGTTACTCTTATTAGCCACTATTCTTCTTGTTAGGTCATATCCTACTATTTCTTCACAGATGCAAAAGAATAGTGAAACCATTTCTTGAAGACTTAGTTGCAAATACTGATTTGAAAACGCAGACTTTTTTAATATTGGTACAATCGGCAGTAGAGGAATAGTGAGGTATTTTTTAATATTTTTTAAATTAAGCAATATTGTATAAATAGTATAATATTAAGGAATAACCAGAGTGCCATGCCAAAAAAAGGCTAATTGCAGCTTTTGAAGGTAGCTTGGGTTCTCCATAAACTGAACAGCTCAGTGCAAGTCTGAGCAATGAATTTTAGCCTGACCATAAAGTCTAAGTGTAGCGAGTATGTGATCACAAGAAGTTATATTAAATGATATAATTTTATTATATAATTATTAAATTATTATAATTTTATTATATAATGATTAAATTCTGTAATCTTAACCTTACTTATATAATTATTAAATTATATTATTTAATTACATTATTAATTGCTATTTATATAATAATGCTTAACAGTACTAATAATATTAATGACACTGTATTATAGTATTGATATTACTGATAATATTATTGATATTATTAATATTATTTCTATAATATTGCTTAATAATTATTAATTATTTAGCATAATAGCAATTGCACTCTAATACTATTTACACTTCTTTTCACAGAACTTCTCAAAAATTTACATCCATCACAATATCCCAAGCACACAAGCTGTTCTCAAGAAACATTATTTGATGCATCCCCTGTCTGAAAGTTGATTTTGATGTTTGTACTGTGCTTGCTTTTTCCAGGGCAGGGTTGGTTTTCTTTGCAGTGGCTGGTGTGGGGTTGTGTTTGGGTTTGTGCTGAACACAATAACATAACTGTGTATTTTAAATATATATATATATATGTATATTTATTGTATTTACATATATATATATATTTTATTTATATATATATAAAATACAACATAATTATGGTTGATAATATGAAGATATTTTTGTTATTGCTGAGCAGGGCTTGCACAGAGCCAAGGCACAACCATGCCACGGATTTATCAGAGGACAGGAAGTGTTCAAAAACTGTTGGTTGTAATTATTTTGTGTAAGGACTATTTTGGAGGTTGTCTTCTACTGGAGATGAGAACATTTTTATCTAAAGCCCTGAGAGCACTGTAGAGAAGAGTAAGGTCAAGATTAGAGCTCTACTCCTGAAGTTCTAACCTGCTTTGGAGAGATGCAAAGTGATTCTGCACCTTTACAACAGATTTTCCTTTGTCTTGAACATTCTAATTTTTTGATTTAAATTTAAAAAATAAGGAATAAACATAAATAAATTAGACTGGAAAGCATTGAATAGTACAAATAACCATTATTTTTTGCAGAACGCAATCAAGATTTTTTTAGTAATTCACAGAGAACCTTTTCTAGAATAGGTGAATGCATCATCTTAGGCTTCCCATACAAATTTGGGAGTTGAAAATTGAATTCCGGGCTTTTTGATTACCTTAATGCCTGTTAAATAACTGATACTCTATTCCAGATCTGTGTTATTTTAATACTGTCTACATGGATGCATATTAGACAACCCAATAAAAACCTATCTCAGAGTGAAAACTCTATTATCTTTTCACATTTTTCATTGCCTTTACTGATTTTTCAATAGTATTTTACAAGTTATACTTAATAATGCAGTAAGAATAGAATGATTTGGTTTGAAATATGCTGTGAACTTGAAATTGCTTTTATAAAAATCCATCTAGTCATGTCCAGCACTTATAAACTCAAACCCCAACCTCTATGGGAGGCACTTAAAACCCCCAACAGGGCTTTATTGAAAGGGAATTTTTAAAAGGAAAAGTACTTCTGAATCTTAGTTCTTGCCACTAGTCATGAACCTACTTCTGAAAAATTGCAATTGCTTGCATCTGAAGTCTAAACAATTCTCTATAAATCAATACAGGTTTTGTATTTAAAAGTTAGGTATGCAGAACTGGACCAGGAGGAAAGTGCAAGCTTGGGGTAGAAACAAACACTGTGACAGCCAGAATGTACAGTGCAGATGGCATTGTGCAACCTGCCTCTCCCAAAGGAGAAAGTGAACAAGAAATTGAAAACCAGCAGTGGGTGAAAAACAATTAAACTGAAGCTAATGAAATGCTGGAGTGGCTAGCGGCTGCTGCCAAGTCCACCCAAAGAGAATTTCAGTAACCCACAGCCAGAGATCCCCACTGGGCACACAACTATCCACTACTGACATGGTTTTCTCTTCTTTCTGGTTTGTTAATTTTTTTAATACTATATTCATACAAATACATTAATACTAACATTATACTGGGACCAAGTAAGCAGCAACTCTATTAATTTCAGCAGATTATGGACCTAGGCCATGTAGAATGCTAGAATAAAGTGGTCTAGATTATAATAAAATAAAGAGATTATGTTTTCACGGATCCTTCAGGTTTAGAATTTCATCCCCCCTTCCCCTGTAGGAAATGCTTTTTCAGTGGAGAGCTCCAAACTCAACACACACAACAGCAAAAGTAAAAAAAAGATCAAGTGCCTGCAAGAACTCAACCTGCACAACAGCAATCTGTCTCAGAAATATAGATATATTTTACATTTTATGTAAACAGATAATATTATATATAATAATATAAATTATGTAATGTATTATATATTATATATTAATATATTTTATATTATATTGCTATTATATTTTATATAATTTATAGAATATAATTGTATATTATATATAGCATACAAATATTTTATATTACTTCAACTTTTAATCTTTTTTCCGTGTTTAAAATTGTTCCTTTTGAACTGCTTACATCTAAATTAGTAAGTGATGACAACTAATAAAAACATATCTACACAGAGAAGCAGCTGATGTTGCAGGGCCAGTTTCCACACTATACATGTTTTGAAAGGGTTTTACTTCAATAAGTTTTGCTCTGGTACCCTGGATGCATTATTACCTGCAGCTGGAATGCATTAAATGTATTCCTGTGTGTTTACCTCAGTTTTGCTTCTTTTGAGTGGTACTTAATATTTTTTTAACCTTAGGTTAGGTTAAGGTTTAAACAGCAGTTTAAAGGTTCAAATGATGATAGCTCTTTAAAATGTGATGATATGATACTGGATATTCTAGTTCATGCACACTGAAATTACACCACAACATGAACCAAAGCATTGGAAGTAGGAAAAAAGATGAGATTTAATTCAAGAGCATACTTTTGATCCAAACTGAAATCCTAATAGAAAGAACTTACCAGAGGAATGTCCATTTTTTAAGTTGTCAGGAATTGTACATAAATGGAAATAAACTCACTTGAAGGCTGCATAGGTGATGTCAAGGGGTGAGCTTTGGCAGGGAGCTTTTTCAGGGAGAAAGGTTAGAGGGGAGCAGTGAGATCACAGCCTTGGAGACATTATCTGATAATTTTTCATCTTGTCCTCACAAATGATGATGTTGCTGAAGCTCACCCCTTGCAAGTGCCAACAGCTCTGTGCTGGCCTGAGATAGGTTGTGTGACATTAATGAGACACTGCCAGCACTGAAATCATTGACACTCCACTCACTGAAAGCTTTCTGGACAAAGAGCTGCTCACTGATGCTCTGGCAAAGGCAGGATAAACATAGCATACGTCTTTTCTCATGGAAAACTCTTCCTAAGTTACTTGCTATTTTCCAACCACAAAAGATTTACACACAAGCTTCGGTGGAAAAAGCAAACTCCAGGAAAGAATGACGTGGGAGCATGTTAAGTCCTGTTGGATGCAAAACCAGAACTGCCATATCAGAACAAGAACACAATACACCCAGACTGCCATTCCAAAAAAGGCTAATTGCAGCTTTTGAGGGAGCTTGGGCTCCCCATAAACTGAACAGCTCAGTGAAAGTCTGAGCAATGAATTTTAGCCTGACCATAAAGTCCAAGTGTAGCAAGTATGTGATCACAAGAAGACATCTCTGGTTTTCATTTTGTTTAACAAAAGTACCAATATTAGTTTTATGCTGAAATGCAATCATGTCCCACAAACCTAAAGGGACAGTTTAAGTCAATATTTGCAATAGATAACTCTGAAGAAGCTGAGACACTGCAGAAATTTGTTTTACCATTCAAGATTTTTTTCATCTTCAGGAGCCCCAAATCTGATTTCCTGCAGAATGGTGAAAATCGTAACATTTCTTTTTTTAGTTCCTTACTTTCCATTTTGAGATATTGTTGATTCCTGGGGAACAGCACTCACTTCTTGTAGCAATAGCATTATTCTAACTGCAATCCCTCGTGTAAGTGAAATGTAATTATGCACCCACAGAATGCATGAAGCTTTTCAAAATGGTGTAAATCATTATTGTAAATTAATATAACAGGTAAATCCTTGAAAAGAACAATTATGTTTCACAATTACTTTGTAATGTATTTTCTATCATGCATAGAACTTTTGAATTTCTTTCTTGTTAATGACAGACAAAGTTTTGCTTGGAGTTTTTGTGTGTGTGACCTCCTGTACACATGCACACACGTAGCTGCAAGTGAATAAACAAACCTACTACATTCACTTAGCTCATCTGAAAATAAAGTTCTTGATGCCATTTATTCTTCCTCTGCTGTGGAATAGCTCCATTTACCAGCACCTTTCCAGTGTCACTATTTCCCCAATACTGCCATTTTTCCTGCTCACTGCTGCTATTCTCTAGTGCAACCTGTGACAGTGGGTCTTGGGATATAAAAACAGAGTTGTGCTAGGAACAAGTCCCAGTCCAGCAGCCAAATTCACAGGTGGCCATTAGCCACCTGTGCTGCCCAACAAAAAGCTTTTGCTTCCATTTCCAGTACCATCAATTCACCATCTTCCCACTCTTTACAGTGCAACATCATATTTTCCACAATGCTGCATTCTGGCACAACATTACGCAGAATGAATGCTTCTTCTGGGTGCACTAGTCTCAACAGGTAAAATGTTTGGAATTCCTAGATTTTAAAGTAAAACATTACATGTACTTCATCTTTAACCTCAAATCAGTGAAGTTCCTAGTTTTTCCTGATGAATATTAACACCATCCTTTACCTCTTTGTGCCCCCTTGGCTGTGAGCATATTCACCTCTCTGCATGTAAAGTGTCATTTTCTCCAGGCCCTGTTGGTTTTGCTAGGTTACTTTCTCCTCATTAACATTCCTTTATATTTTTCTATTCCTTTTTCTATACTCTGCATCTTTTTCCTCCTTTTTCCCCATTTTGATGCATTCTGAGCTCTCTTTTTTTCTTTCCACACCAAGTTAACAAACCTTTTCTCTCTGATTTCAGAAGCTTTTGGATTTTTTCCCTCTCCTCTCTGTTCCAGTGCTCTCATCTCTTTCTTGACACTGCTTTTCTTCACCTATCTTTCAGCACTTTAGGAAGATGGCCAACAGTCATGTCACTGAACTGGAGACTGAATAAACTTCAGCAATCTCTACACTTTTTGTTTCAATCAAGCCCTGTACAGCAATGCATCCCCTACTCCAAAAGAAGCATTCAGAAATAAGGATCAACCCTGTCTATTCTTATATTTATCTAACCTTAACACCCAGCACTTTACATGTTGCACTGTTACTCTTTAAATGTCTTTTCTCCTTCATTTTTTAGCACTTCATTCCCCTGCCTCAAAGGCTTAGGCAGCCACCTGAGCATTATGCAGAGATAGGAATGCAGTTTGTACCTTTCCTACAACATGCAAATCCCCCCCTTTGAGGGAAAGCAACATTTAAAACAGTAAAAGCAGTATCAGAGTACCCTGAAGTCTAGCACGAACAATAAGATCTATTGTCACCCTAAACACGTGGTATTTTGCCTGAATTAGAGTTCATAATAGCTGTGTTTACTAATTCTCTTTGTATTCTCTTGACAGCCTTCAGGGACTAATCCAATATTTCCACTTTTAACTGTGTCTAAACACACATATTTGCTTACTCAAACAGCTTTTACATTTACTGCCCCCTTTTATACATTTTACATTTACTGCCCCCTTTTATACATTTAAAATATATACAATACATTTAACGTGTATACAATGGGGCAGTAAATGTAGAAGCTCTTTGAGTATTAAATGTATTTGAGTTTTAAATGTATTTTTATAAATTTTAAATGTAGAAAATGGCTCTGGCACTGCAGTACAACCTCAGGTGACCATGCTCTGTCTTGGGGTACATTGATTAAATGATGAAGGTACTGCTGTGAGACAGAAACCAAACAAAGTCCCTCAAGGATTGGAGGTTTCACAGGAAAAGTGGGCTTGACAGAAGATGTATTTCAATAGGCCTTTAACAAAAAAGACTGAATCTCATTTTGTGTTTTCAGAATTTAAAATATGTTTCTCTTAGGGATTTTTGGCTAAGCATGTGTATTATATTTTCCTTAGACCCTGATCCAAACAGATCTGAACAGCTTCTTCTGTCAACAGATATCTCAAACCCTAGGGAAAAATAAAAGGAATTTTTATACCTCTTGACCATAACAGCTTTTACTTCCATACCTTTCAACATTATGTGGTTATAGTATGAGGTGTAGAAAATGCAGTACAGAAATAAAATAAAAATCACAAAGCTCCATATGAACCCAAAATCATATTTAATAGCATTAGTAAGTGTATCTAACTTAAATACCCTGACTATACATTTTCAGAGAAAATAAATTATAGCAGTCCAAGTAAGTTGATGGGACATCCTCTGAAGGAGAAAAAAAATCACAGTATAAAACAAAAAGGCAATTCCTGCTTATCCTAGACAAACAGGCCAGAGCAGATATGGTTTAGCAATAGCTCCTCATTTATAACCACTAGATTAAGTGCCAAGCATACAATTATCCATTTACTATTCAGCACTCTATTGCAATACCAAACAGAGAAAATATTTTGCTAAAATTAGAATGTATTGTACTTATATAAGTAATCAACTCAGCCACCATATCCATAGCACATCTCTATGCTCTAGCACTGGTTCAAGAGGAAATCTTCTTATTTCTTTTAAGATTATTTTCAATCTTGCAGCAAGTGGCTGATACCTTAAAATTCACATATATACTTCAATTAGCAGAAATGGACCCGTTTTAAAGGAGGCTTACTGATTTAAGGAAGATTAGTCTGATTTACACCAGGTCAGGCTTTTGCTTTTGACAGCATTGTTTGATTTTTTTAATGCTTTACTTAATGTTTTTTTTAATGTTTTACTTAAAATATGCCAGCTAAATTTGTTTATAGGCTTCATTACTAATTGTATTTCAGGCCTAAGGAGACAAAGGAGGCCAGGAAAGACTTTTTGTACTTAAAAGAGCTGGAGATATTCAATAGTAAGCTAGGTGGGATGAATGCTGCCACTACAGCATCCAAGAGCATGACTGCTGTGAGACTCCAGCTAAGCAAGAAAAACAATGAGGGGCTTTCAATTGCAGAGGAGAGCACGGCAAAGAATTGCATCTCTATGCTATAATAAACCTGCATTGCTAAATTATTATTATTAAATGTTTAAAAAGACTTGAATTTGTATAGTTTTGTCAGCCTTTCTGGTCATGGTTCTGCAGTTCTGAAAATGGATGCAACTTAAATCAAAAGGACAAAGGCTGATACAGCTGAATTTAACAGAGTCATGCTCCTGTAGAAAATGCATTGCTGGCAGGAAAGGAAAAGTTTTATTGTCTATCTAAAATACATCTCTGCACACTGTGTTTTGTGCTACAGTTTTCAGGAGGTGTTTCTTGGGCCAATTGTTGATCAAATTGCTTTATTACCTACTTCCTTTTAAGTGGCAAAGAAATTCCAGTGGTCTCTAGTGTCCTTGTACTGCAGTTTTATGGTTGAACCGATGGGGGCTCTTGGGACGAGTGAAGAGAGGAGAATCTTGACTCCATGTTTCAGAAGGCTGATTTATTATATTATGATATATATTATATTAAAATTATATACTAGAACTATACTAAAAGAATAGAGAGAAAAGGATCCATCAGAAGGCTAGAAAGGACAGGAGAGGAATGATAACACAAGCTGGTGACTCTCAGAGAGTCTCAGCCAGCTGACTGTGATTGGCCATTAATTAGAAACAACAACATGGACCAATCCAAGATGCACCTGTTGGTGAACAATGTCCAGACCACATTCCACAGCCATCAGATAGTTATTGTTTGCATTTCTTTTCTGAGGCTTCTCAGCTAGAATAGGAGAAAAATCCTAGCAAAGGATTATAACATGGTTATATGGTCATATATCCACAGTAGAGCATTAATCCCCATCAGACTTTCCTCCATGTGCTCCAAAATCCCTCTGTTCTCCCAGGACAGCTGACCTCTGTGCTGGGTGCTGAGGGCATGGCCAAGTGGAATGCCCCTCCATGAACATCTTGATGCAGAGCTCCCACAGCCCACATCAGTGATTATTTATTTAGGAGCTCTAATCACAGTTTGAGAAATCACCATTCCAGCCACTCAGAGGCAAGTCTAGAGTGCTGTGCTGTCCAGAATGGCTTTCAGAGCCATTTCTACAAGGGGAATACATTTGAGGAACATCTTGGGGGAATATTTAAGAAGCAAGGGAAATTCTAACTAGATCATATGCTAAATTTCTGAAATTAGACATGGTTAGTCTTTTCCCAAAGGCCTTGGTAGATCCAGTAACAACTGTTACTAACACTTCAGATGCACACAACTGGGGAGAGGAAGAAATTTATTTCCACAGCTTTGCAAAAAATGCAGTTGAGAATGCCAAATAATTTTTGTTCACAGTCTTTCTTTTTCAAAGTAATCCCTTATTTGAGCCTTTGCTGGTGATGTTTTCTAGATTTCCAGCTATACTTAAGAAAAGTGTTCCGAATCAAAACTGGCTGACCAGAACTGCACTAGAATTTCTTTTATTAGAAACAAAAAGAGCTAAAATCAGGAGGGGAAAAAATACCCCCAACAAACACTAAGACAAAAAACCCTCACCAGCTCAACTTCATGCTCAGTATTTTGTATTTTATAGGTGTTCTATAGTGAGAGCTTTGCATCCAAAACAGTTACTGAAAAGCAAATACACAAAAGCTAAAATATCCTGAAATGCATAATGATAGAACTAGCAGTCAACAAGGTCACACAAAGCTGCCTAAATTCAAGTCAGAAATAATTACTGGTTGCAAAAAGTCTTGTTGGCAGCGTTTAGTGCTGGTCCCTTGAATTAAGGGAAGCATGCCTTCAGGGCAGAATGTGTGTAATGCTTGAAAGCCAGGAGGATGCTTCCACTTGGCAGTTTTAATAGCACACTTCCATGCTGAACTCGTTTTTATACTGTTAGTAAGCAACTTGAGGAAATCACATTGCAGACAATGTGCTTATGGAAGCAGGAATTTGTTCTTGTCCACATCAATTGGCACAGTAACAATGCACTAGAGCTGGCCATGTGGTTCAGCTTCACGCTGCTGAGAAAGACAGCTTTCCTGGTTTCAACTCCACCTCTGGAAGGAATTCAGATACAAACCCCAAAACATGATCAATTTGCATGGAGCAGCAACTTAGGGCTAGCCAGGATTTGGCAGCAGTGTCTGAGAAACAGCAATGGTAGAAGAAGGAACATGCCAGAGAGACAAGGATTTGGGTAAATCAGTTTGCAAGCAGGGGTTCTGTCTTGTTAAACAGAGTTCCTGCTCAGCTCTGCTGGATGCCACGAATACCTGGAATGCTGTAGAAGAATGGCACTGCTGGAACTGATCCTGAATCATGCAGCTAAGAGGAGAAAAGTGACCCATCAGAACAGCACAATTTCTCATCAGCCTTTTCCCCCTCCGCATCTCTCTTGGGAAATGGGAGACAGTACTTGCAATTATTACTGCCCTTTTCTCATTGCACTTCTGTTTAAAGTTTTGCCAGTAGAAAAGATACAAATCTTCTCTGTGAACAGCTTTTTAAAATGCAATCTCATTAATTGTATGAAAATTTCAGATTAAAAGATGTTTGCACTACACAATTGTACATCAAAAGCAACCACTATTTGTAGAAATAGTGAAGTCTGACAACACTTAAACCAAACATGGTTAGGCACTAAATCCATTGGGATTTTGCATGTAGATATACTGAGCTGGTTGAGCAAAATATTGATATAGGATCACCCTCATATTCTGATACATGTAAATGTGTGTATTTATTCTCTGCTTCTTATTTTTTGTTATTAATATTTATTTATCTGTTATTATTAAAACTCTGTATTTACTCTTCATTCAAAGGCAGTATCTCAGTTTGAGCAGCAAGTCCCTAGTACATCATACTGTGTTTTCAAACAGTACAACCTTTTGTGAGCAAGGCAGAGCATGAGTGGGACACACAGAGAGGTGTGGGACCCCTGCTCAGAAACGTGCAGGGTACTTCAATCTCAAGCTGCCTGCTGCCTCCTAGATGTCATTTACCCTGTGCTGCTTTTACAGAGATGGGGTAGCTGGGAGGCATTTTAAAAGATTTTATTCTATTTGTCTCAATGGCTAGTAAGACAGAAGAGATGTAAAACTCAATGCCATTCCATGAGAAGCCAACCATTTCTTACTTGCAATATCTTACAAAAGTTTTTTAGCCTATTGACTTTTACCACAAAATGTTGTTATTATTTTTAACACCAATCACCTATATTTTTCTCTATGTAGTCCTGTTACAATGCATCTTTTACAATTCTAATTCTCTAAATATCTTTTTCTAATTCTCTAAATATATAATTCTCTAAAATATCTTTTTCTTTTTGCAAGACTATATTCTGAAACTTGTTGAAACTCATTTCTAGTTCAATCTCTTTCTCAACATCATCTTTATGATTGTCCTAAATCAACACACCTTACCTCCATATTTGCATTCAGATGTAAAAGGCTGTGTGAGCTTTCTGTCAAACTTTAAGAATTCTTTACAAATCCATTTCCCACAAACCAGGGCACAATAATGACAGCGTGCTACTTGAAGAAATTATTTTTCTTAACACATCTTTCCTCAGTGCACGTAGGGTGCTCTGGTCTCACAGCCAGCACGCAGGAGCTGTCTGACTCAAAAGTGCTGTTTAGCTGGACTGCATTTCACAGGTCTTTTTATAGGCACTACATCCAGATCACACAGCATCAGGTTCAAAATTCTTCCTTCTTTAGAAATCTGACAGCATTTTGTCACCTGAACGTGGACTGTGTCTTCAGGGCAAAGAACCAGGGGAGGAAATGGACAGTTTATGTCTATTCCTGGCTCTTTGCACCAGAGATGCCCTGCTCTGCACTTAGCAGGTGTGCCAGCACCTCTGAAATCCACATTTCCTCTCTCTGCCTAGAGAGACACTGCCCTACAGGCTGCTCATGCTGAATTCCAGTTGACTAACAAATGATGTCTTGCTTTTGAAGGAGCTGCCTGCAGCTCTGCAGTTGCTTCTGGTTGCATTATATTATAGGGAAAATCTCCCTCAGGAATATTCACTAACTGCTGGAGCCACCAGGTTAAAAAGCCCAGTCTCAGAGCTTGGGGCGAAAAGAAAATAGGAAAAAAAAAAACAAAATGAGGCTCATTTTTAAAAAGAACACATAAATGTATAAATGGTATAAATGTTTCTGTTCTGTAGTTTGTTCTTGTGCTTCTTCTCTGCTGAAGATCAAATGTTCAGATGTAACACCTTTCTGTCCAACATCTGTTGCAACCTTGGAAAAAGCTTTATCTGTAACTTTTTATTACACCACTAAAATCCCACAGTACTAAAACACGTTGTTCTCCTTAACCCCTTTGATCCCTTCTTTCTTCCATCAACATGTCCCTAGCCAAAATGTTTCTCTTGCCATAAAGAAATAAACATGGACCCACAGAACCAGGGGAAGTAAAGATTATTATGGCCTTCATTGTAATGTCTACAGCCCTGGGTGGAAAAACTTGAAGTGGAGAAATAGATGGGAAAACTCGTAGAAACTCTTCTTTCCTGAACATCCCTTCCTCTGAAATAATTTCCTTTCTCAAATACTTCTTCTTCCACAAATAGTTTCCTGATTTTCTTTTGATGCATCCTCCAATTAGTCATAGAAATAGATATGATTTATTGATAAGAAATAAGTATAATCTCAATTATTTTGATATATTTCTATTTTATTTTCACCTGAATATCAAAACGTGTGGGTTTTACTTTTGATTTATGTGTCAAGAAAGGTGTTAGCATTGCAGTAAAATGTTATGAAAAAGAAGCAAAGCAACTAAAAAAATTAACCTTAAAGTGACTCAGCTGAATGATGAGCTAGATACAATTTATTCCAGCTCAAGTATGCCAAGAGTTTGGGAAGAAAATTAGTTCAGCATTTGGAGGCTTGAGTAAAAAAACATATGTGTTAAAAACTGAACTTTGATTTCCATTATTGCTGTTACCACTAAGATGCTATTTTTATTTTTGTTTTAAATAGAAAATACTGTATTTTACATATTCCAAAAGCATTCTTATTCTAATTTTTTTAAATCTAGTTTAGGACAAGCAAAAATGTCAAGACTGATTTTTACCAGCAAACAATGTAAAATGCACTTGAAATCACCTTATTTGCTTTTAAATAGCCTCCGGTTATTAAAAACTGAGAAAGTCTGTTTCATAAATACTCTAATTAAAAGGTTCAAGTACAAGTAATTTCTAATTTTAGAACATATACAAACAACAACACATAGGGATTAATGGCATATGGACTTAATGTGTTGCTGGCACCTTACTCAAAGGCATTTTTTTTTTAGCCACACAAATTCTGATGAGTAGAACAATTTCCACACTTGTGGGGAGTAACCTCCAAATCATAAAAGAAAAATAGATTTAACAGGAGATACTCCCATCCTTCCCAACAGTAGTCATATAACAAGATAACCTTATTTTCTTCCATTTTTGAACTGGGTCATAAAATCATAGAAAGGTTTGGGTTAGAAGGGACTTTAAAGACCATGGGCAGGGACACCTTCCACAGACCAGGGTCCCATCCAGCCTGGCCTTGGACACTTCCAGGGATGGAGCAGCCACAAGGTTCTTTTCTGGGCACCCTGTGCCAGGCCCTCAGCACCTTCACAGAGAAGAATCCAATTTAAGCCTGCCCTCTGTCAATTTGAAGTCATTTCCCCTTGCTCTGTCACTGCACTGCCCTTGTGAAAAGTCCCTCTGCCGCTCCCTCCTAACCCCTTCAGGCACTGGAAAGCTGCTGGAAGGTTCCCCAGCGCCTTCTCCTCTCCAGGCTGAACAGCCCAGTTCTCAGCCTGCCTGCACAGCAGACGTGCCCCAGCCCCTGAGCCCCTGTTGGGCTGCCCTGGCTCAGGCCAGCAGGTCTGTGCCCTTTCACTGCTGGGGAGCGCAGGGCTGGATGCAGAGCTCCAGCTGGGATCCCCAGGGCAGAGCAGAGGGGCAGGATCCCCTCCCTGCCCTGCTGCCCGCGGGGCTCTGCCTGCAGCCCAGGGCACCTTTGGCTTTCTGGGCTGCCAGTGCTCACTGCCAGCTCCTGCTGAGCTTCCTGCCAACCAAAAACTCCAAGTCTTTCTTCTCACAGCCGCTCTTGATCTTGATCTGCCCAGCCTGGGCTTTGCTTGGGGTGGCCCCAACCCATGCACCCTACCTCAGGGCAGTCACCTACCCTGGTCATCTACCAAAACATACCAGTCATCACTGACCTTGAACCATGGCAAAAGTGGATCCTTCCAAAATGAAAAACCAAGGCAGCAAGGAAACAGGTGTAAAATGTCTGCATGGAAACTATGAAACCAAGCACTTCCCTTTAGTCTGGCATTTTAGGTCTTACTGCATAAATATTTTTAACTGGTATCAGTATTATATGGTTTTACAATAGCAACTTCTCTAACACTAACACTGGCCTGGCTTTGTGGCCTACAAACTTCTGGGTCATACTGATGCCTCAGGTTTCAGCTTTTCTATTTTTCAGATTCTGTGCTGCTTTAGTGTGTGGGTCTGGGCTTCACATGAGGGCATGGTGAGCTCTGTGCACAGAGCAGGGAGACAAAACAATGCCTGCTCCAGCTGGGCACCAAGGACAAATGATCCCAATCTCAGCCCAAGAGCACAAACAGCGTGGGCTGGAGAGAGAAAAACAAGCAGGATGGGAGTGCAGGGGCTGCAGCTGGAATTGGACAATGAACTGCAATGTGCACATGGAGCAGAGCTGATCCCAGGGAGAGACCCTGGGAGTGCTCGTGCATTTTGGGACCATTTGGGTTCATCTTGGCTGCAGCCCTGGCTGGGCTCTTGTGCTGCCCAAGGTGGATCCATGGAGCAGATCCTTGGAATGAATCCCTGCTTTGTTCTGTAACTATATTCTAGCTCAGTATTCTCAAGGCATCAATACTTTTGACCTTCCACAAGTAAGTTGTGAGCATTCACACCTCCTTTAACAAAGTATTTACAGACTTCACTTATTCCTTCTCATATAGGCAGAGAAACAAAAACAAAAGGATTTTTAAAAGGAAATACAAAACCTATAAAAGGTCTCTTTGTGTTTTGGGACATGAATTCAATGTGGCTTGTCACAACAACCACCTGTGCTCTTGCAGGTTGGTGACCTGCAAGTCATTAAAATTGAAGAGGCCCATTCAAGGCAGCATCTCTTACCTCTGTCTGTTACAACTGTGGACTCTCTCACAATATAGGTGTTTATTAAGGAGAAATGCATACCTGAGAGAGATTACAATGAGCTGTACTACCACAGACCCACTTTTTATCCATTAATTATTTAGCGTATCCACAAGAGGACTAAACATCTAGACCTATTAGGTACCCACTATGTGTATGAAAAGTATAACAGTTACTTGCCAGCTGCATACCTTACTCTGGAAAATCATCCTCATTATAAAATATTTATTTCTTTGTATAGACATAAATTAATAGAAACAGCAAGGCTTGCAAAAGGAACTAGTGGAGAGAACACCAAAATATTACACACAGTGCTACAGCACAAAAAACAAAAACCTGCACAAAAGTTCCTGGTATATATAGCACTGATACCAGTTAAAAATATTTATGCAGTGAGACCTAAAATGCCAGACTAAAGGGAAGTGCTTGGTTTCATAGTTTCCATGCAGACATTTTACACCTGTCACCTTGCTGCCTTGGTTGGCAAACTCACCAGAGCCCTGTGGGATGCTGCTGTGGGAAACACAGCCCCACCAGCAACAAAACCAGCTCAGCAAGGCCGAGGGGAAATGAGAGCTAAGACATTGTCTGATGGCAGTCTTGGGTTACAATCATGAGAAATAAAAACTATTCATGGACACACATCAGGGGTAAGCCAAGCAGGCTGATACAAATGAGGGCATTCTACAGTTACACAGCAGATAAAGGCAGGCTTTGTAAACACCCTAAGTGCATTTATGATTTACTAACCCCTTTGCATTAGTTAATTGCTGTCTTTATTTTCCAAAGTAAACAGCTTTTTTCCTAATGAATCATGATTCAAGTGAACTAAAATTATGACTGAAATTAAACTGACAAAATATCTATTTTTAGACCTTCTGCTGGTCTTGATTTGAATTACAAGTTGAATGTACCTTTTAGGCAGGCTTTCCTTCCCGAGACCAAGTTCTTCCATGTAAATATGGTAAGCGTGATGAAAATTATGTGTAATTTTAAAAATCCTTCAAGTTTGGATACACATAGGTCAGTTTTCCAACTGCTACATAATTCAAAACCAAAGTGGACATCCTCACAGATTTAAGGACTCTAAAAGCAAATATGAACAGTACTTAATCAGATTGGTGTGGGACATGGAAACCTAAAAGATCTTTCCTTACCAGCCACAGTTCTTAAAAATGCATTCAAACTGGAAGAATAACACTTAGGTGTTATTCTTATTTTCTTAGTCTTACATATCTGCTGCCTGAAAAATAAACAGCTTTACATAGAATAATCTCCCAAGAAAGATATGTGCTAGCTGCTAGCACCAAAGCTCCTGGGAGATTACACTTTACTTCTTAAAAATTTATAATTTATTTTAAGTGCAGACTGCAAAATACTCGGGGCTTCTCATCAAGAGGAGTAGGGAAACACCTCCAAACCGGTACTTGCAAAAGTAAAGTTCTCAAGAGCTCCTGAACCATATTGGTAGGAAAAACAAGGAGGACCATTTCTTCCTAAAATGAAAAATACAAACCATCACCATGGTTTTCCCTTTCCAATCAAAAAATGGATGTTTATGAAATAGACACGTACAATAAAGTTGCTCATCAGACTTTATAACTCATTCTGCTTCAAATGTTTCTCCTTATGTGTTTTCTGCTGCATAAAGGTCTATCAATTCAGCTAGCACTTCACTATTTGCCAGATAAAAACCACAACAAGAAAAGAAAAAGTACATCAGTACCTCTCATGCACATTTTTCATTTCTTTCCTAAGAAATGAAAAAGTCTCAGGCAAACTCTGTGGAGTCTAACTGGCAACAGGGAAACCTTGTAAGGAATGCTTTATGGTTTATGGCCTGTAACAGGTACTCCAGATGTAGAAAGGTACATTTGTAGGCAGGAAAAAAAGGAAATAAAGTATGGGATATCCTTCCATTTCAAGTCAGAGTTCATATTCTGACAACACATCCCCTTTATGACCCATGAAATAGGGTTACTGCTGCTTTTGTCTGTGTCCACAGCAATTAGAAGCGTTAATCAGTGTGCTTGGTACACTCTGATTGCAACAAAAAAGAAAAAAAACCAGAACAAGACAAAATTGGGCCCTTCCCCAAGGAACATACACATACAAGATTAAAAAAACTACCAGCAGAAGAAATTCAGAAAGGAGTTTCTCAGGGACCTAAAAAATGGGGTTTATGTGCTGCTCATTAAGAAGACTCCCTGTGCTGAAGCCACCAAAAGAACATATGCCTGGCACATTCTATTCCTGCAATGCAGAATAACAGGAGAAAGAAAATACTGGTGCATCACATTGTATGTGAGGGCATATACCTATAGCATGCTAAAAAAAGAATGCTTGAGGCAAGCTATAAGCCCTACACAACAGATTGTGTCAAGTCACATGCCAGGTTTCCCTTTTTAGAAGCGCAGAAATAAAAAGTAAAGAAAGAGGGGGAGAAAGCCACAAGGACTGAAGTCACTAGAGGCTTGCACAACCTTACATCTCCTACTTCAGGGTGTGATTATGAAAACTCCTCTGGGCAAAATGAATCCATGATCCCATTAAAGCCATGGAAACCAGCTTTGCATGGGCCATGGTTTTAATAAGGGAATTGAGGGACCCATGCACACTGGAGCATGAATACACTAAGGCAGGAAATGAACCACAGAAAGTTCTGCAAAGTAATTATCAGTAATTAATGCTTTTCTCCATTGATTTTTCAACTCCCATACCATGTTTTACAGACGGAGTCCAAAAAAACATTGTCAAAGACCAGAGGAAAAGGAAAATACACACTGTGTTCCGTACTGTTAGTCCTGATATTATCTCATGGCTGTGGTGATGCCTTGTGCAGGCTGCCCCAGAGCAGAGGCTGGACAGAGCTACAGAATAAAGCCGGAATTCATTCCAAGGATCTCCTCCATGGATCCCCCTTGGGCAGCACAAGAGCCCAGCCAGGGCTGCACCCAAGATGACCCCAAATGGTCTCAAAATGCACGAGCGCTCACGGGGTCTCTCCCTGGGATCAGCTCTGCTCCATGTGCACATTGCAGTTCAGTGTCCAATTCCAGCTCAGCCCCTGCACTCCCATCCTGCTTGTTTTTCTCTCTCCAGCCCACGCTGTTTGTGCTCTTGGGGCTGAGATTGGGATCATTTGTCCTTGGTGCCCAGCTGGAGCAGGAATTGTTTTGTCTCCCTGCTCTGTGCACAGAGCTCACCATGCCCTCATGTGAAGCCCAGACCCACACACTAAAGCAGCACAGAATGTGAGAAATAGAAAAGCTGAACCCTGAGGCACCAGTTGGGCATCATGGAATGTACTACCCTGGGCAGCCACTCGGAGCCCTGGGACAGGAGCAGGGAGGAAGTGCTTAGGAACAGCTCAGTCCATAAAATCCAACTTTAGGGCTTGATTAGGCAAGAGACACCTTATGACTCACAAATCAGTATTAAAAAGTATAAAAAATTATTATTTTTAGTACAAGTTCTGAGGGAAGGCATTTTTCTGAGGAACTATTAACTAATAACTGATTAAAATATCAAAATTTGCTTGTGGCAAGATATATTTTGCCACTAGAATGATATAAGCCGTGATTTATATGCAAGCAACAATTTTCAAATGAGACAAATATTCTGGATACTTATATAGTTGGTTATACTATAAAACTATTGTTGGTTATATTATTATACTACAAAGTGTAGTTGGTTTTACTATTAAACTCGTGTCTATAAAGTGTTTCATAGGTTTTTTAGGTATCTGGAAGGCTGTGACCCAATATCCCTGTATCCAGTCTTCTCATGCATCAATATGAGAATATATATGTACTCAATATCCCATTTATTCACTGGGAAATTTTGGGGCTCAAAATGCAAAACTGGTCACATGATTAGATTATTCCTGAATTCCAGAAAATTAGATTATTCCTGAAATAGAATAATTTATTACTTAACTAACTCATATATAACACAATAAAATTCTCACACCAAAGAAAATGCATGTGGGAAAGAAGGCAAGAGGCTTTTGCAAGCCACTGTGCTTTGATTTGGATCACGATTTGACCACGTTCAAGTTTGAAAGCGTTAACATAAAAGCTGTTATTCTTAGAAACTGCATGTCTGCCCACTGAAATGACAGTTACTGGCACGTGGAGCCCTTCATTGTTTTGTTCTGGCATTGGGTTGGTTTCTTCTCTCTTTGTAAGGTGGCAGACTGTTCTACTTTTATATGCAGTAAAAATATGCCTTTGTGAGAGCTTCTTGTCTCCTGCCAGCCCATCACATCTGCTCACCTTGGTGACTAACTAACCAACACTGGCAATGGATATGAAATGGCTGGATCAGCTTTTTTTTAATCAGCTTTACTGATCTGGAAAAAAAGCAAACACCAGTTTATGACAATATCGATCAGAGTTCTGTGGCCAACACGTTGAAGAGCTGATTTATCATAAAATAGAGGAAGGTGGAATGAATTTACTTGGGGCTTAAAATAGATTAACTTGTTTAAATTTGACTTCAAATTTACTTCACTTTCATAGCATTGCACAATTATCAGGGCCCTCTGAACACCGAAACAAAGCTTGTCATGAAAAGTCAATAGTGTGAGCACTTTCTAACAGCCATTACCAGCTAAATCATAAGCTAGGCCTAAAAATGAGTTACCTAGAATTGAGCAATAGGGCATGATTTCAAGCACAAATTTCAGAGGTATAGGAAAAAAAAAAGACAATACAAAATCTCTCCAAATTGACAAAATATGCTGTCACCACACAGAAAATATGGCATAAATAAATCAACAGGCATGTGCCGTGTTAATTCTGAATACACAGCAATTTTGATGTGTTTAGCAGAATGATTGGTGAAAGAGCAAATACAACACTGCTTCTTGCCTGTTTGCCTTCCTCCTCTACTGCTGGCAGACTCAGGTAAAAGCTGCAACAAAGCAACTGAACATGCTTTTATTAAAGCATGTTCACATTCCTGAATGCTTAAATGCAGCCACCCTTCCTTTCAATACAAAAAACCAGGAGTTGTAAACTGGAATTCAGTCACCTCTGCTTGTAAAGCACCGATGGAGAGAAACCAGAACCCCAAATAATGTCTTTGGGTGGTACTAGAGCTGCCACTGATTCCCTGGAGATCATTAAGGGACAGCAAGTCCTTCATATTACCATGGGGATCTGATGAGAAATAAGGAGAGCAAGAGATCTCTGAGAAAGCACACACACGTTCAACATGTCACACAGTTCAAGTGCCAGCTTTTCCAGGTGTCACAGCTCACCATTCTGCAGACCCTCTACATGCACCCTTCATCTGACACAGGCTGCATCGTTCAGAGAGACTTCTGTACATCCCAAGCAATTCACAGGAGCTTAGAGCTAAATCTGCATTAAGCCACTGAATACACAAGCAAAACAATCTCCAAGTTTTTCTTAGGTAAGCAGGCAGACTATGTGGCTTTAAAGCAGTCTCCAGGGAGCTAACACTGCCCTGTGGTATTGCAGAAAAAACTCAGCTGGGGGTTCCAGGCACAGCATGACCCAAAAAAAAAGACATTAATTGCTTCAACACGTCAGATGAACCAGAAACTACAGTGTTTCAACAGGAATTTAAAAAAAAAAAAAAAAAAAAAAAAAAAAAAAAAAAAAAAAAAAAAAAAAAAAATTATAAGAAAGTATCAGGTCAGAATTTCACTTAAGTGTTAGCAAGAATTTCATATTTCACCTCAGAACATGGATGAATATTCCACTCAGGTAGAATAACTCCACCATATAACAGTACAAGCAACAGTTAAACTGATTGGACATGGATCTACTTGAATTCAAAAGAACCTGTAGTTGAAAACAAAGATATTTAGAAGCCACATGCTGACACAGGGGAGTTACAGGAGGTTAGGATTTGAAATCAGGGCTCTGCTCTCATCTCTGCTATCAATGTGCAGTCCTGAACAAGTCTGTATCTTTCAGGTATTTATGCTCCTGCTACCTTACACTGTCCATGGTAAAACACAGACTGCTCTGTGATGGTTCAGCACACACAGCCCTTGGCTTCCCTAAAGCCTCTTCATTTTATTGATTAATTTTATTTTAGCAGAGAGCACCATTGATAAACACCAGTCCGAAGTGATTTCAGAAGCTCTCAACCATGCAAAGGGAAGCACTGTGTTCAAGTAATCACTCTTCTCAGTGGCTCTAGGTTTTGGTTTGATTTACAGGAGTTTTAGGTATAACTGTGCTTTCTCACAAGATTTAAAACAGAACACAAGAAAAACACATCAGCTCTGTGAAGGAGAAATTAAAAGAGCCACAACTCCCCTATTTTACAGAATTTTAAGGTCCTTGGAACAATTTCTTATAAAACTGTGGGAACAGAAGAACTTATGCTGCTGAGCTAAACTAAATTGGCTAAACTAAATCCATGGTGATTTAGTTTATCTGGCAGCTGCTTGCAAGAGTTAGAATTGTAAGAAATCCAGTTAAAAATAAACAACTGCTCAGTAAAGGAATATGTCAGGGCATACAGGTGACAGGAGAAGTTTGGAACAGCTAAACCTGTCATTCACACCCAACAGAAGGGCAGTACTTGAGGACACCAAAACGAGCCTGAGCCAGTAAACAGGTCATAGAAATTGCTGAACAGAGAGTTATACATTTTGTGTGATAGGCTGATACTTGAGAGAGAGAAAAAAAAAAACAAAGCAGCCCCAACAGATTTGAGTCTGATGTGCAAAAGAAAAAAAAAAAAAAAAAAAAAAAAAAAAAAAAAAAAAAAAAAAAAAAAGTATAATATCAGTGTACACGGATATGAAGAAAAGTTGGCAGACAAAAGGCAGGATGCAGCCAAGAATTTGGAAGAGAAGCAGAGATAAGGCAAAGGTAAATTAGAAGTTCCATGAATGTTAAGTCAGTCAGTAGCTGTGAAGACCAAGGGATGTGTTGATGCTCTAATAACACAGATTGAAAAACAGGGCATACTTCTTCTCTAGACAACGTTCTTTGCCTCTTGATATGTTTAAATTATTGAGAAAGATAGTTAGAAAGAAATTGGCACCTTTTTGTCCCTGCAGACTTCTAAATAAAGAACAAAACAAATCCAGAATCTCCAGTTCAATTTCCAGATTTAAAGTATCAGCAGCCACCTCCAAGATGTAATCATTGTCTTGCTTGCTGCTTTGCTTCCTTCTCCCTGTCTGGGCCTGGATCTGTGTGGCAGATGGTGAGGAGTTTTTTAGTACAACCCAGAAAGGTGGAGTTTTTAGCTAATTTGCCCTTAGTGGGTGGCATTTTCCTTCTCCCCAAAAGCCAGCCAAAAACATAGAAACTAATTCATGTTGTGGGACAGACAGCCAGTGTCTCAATATCGCACAACAAAGGCAAGGCAAGGAAGGCTTGAAAAAGAAATTAATGCAGCTGGGAAAGATCAAGTAGAATTGGCTGCTCCACTGCAGCAAGAAAAGTAGAGTTGAAATATGAGAGCTAAATTAAGAGTTGTGAAGGAAAGCAAACAACTCCTTATTATAGCTAGAGGTGATCTGTGTGGCAGAATCAGCTCTAACATGGCCAAGGGACACATCCAAGCCCTGATGGCTCAGTTAATCCCAGTACTTGAATTCTCAAGTGTTCTCCCTCAGTACTCAGAGGTATGTGTGCACAGAATCATTCAAGCTCATCTATTTTTTCCTGACAAAACCATAAGTGAAATATTTGGTTTTCCATTTGAGGCAACTAGATTAAATTCAATTGATTTGAAACATACGTTTTTGTTCTACTGGGTGTGCCAGTAGAACAGAGTGGTGATTCTGCAAGCATGGACCTGAAGTTAAACAGCAAATGGTGCAAGAGAGGCAAGGATGAAAACTTGGAGTTACAACAAAGAAAAATGAGATGAGAAATCTGGTAGTTTCTGTATTAGTGCCTTTAAAGGGAAACAGGCAGAACTGTTGTGGCCAAAGTAAACTGGAGTGACACTGAGGAGGTCAGGAAGGGTTAAGGGAGAGCAGCAACACACAGAGAACATTCCTGTGTTCTCAGTCTGACAGGCAGCTATGCCAAAGCTCAACTGAAAAAGACTGAAATTTCTGGATCATCTGGTTTTCCTTCTCTCTGTGAGGCCATCACACTCCTAAAAAGGTATCCAAGACAGAGAAACAAATGCCAAAACAATCACCTTGAGAAAGGAAGTTTTTTCTTGAGATCACTTCATGGGCCATCTCAGTACAGAAAAAGCATAAAATGCAAGAATATCTCTCCACTTGCCTTAAATTAAAGCCTGACACTTTCACATCATCACAGTTTTTCATTCACAGTGAAACATGTCCTAAAAATCACTATGCCAAGGAAAAGAGAGCAAGGAAATTTACCGAGTTCTTTATTTTCATGGCATCAGAATGACATGAGAAACAGAAGTACATGAGTAAAATTACCTGACAAAAAGGAATGCATCTTCCCACTTCCTTTACACATAAGAGAATGTGTCCAAATGACTTCTGCTTTCCTTGGCTGTGCTAATTACCACACATCTACTCAGAGTTTTTCTGCTCCCTTGTAAATATCTGGTATTAGCCAGAGACACACATCTGCATCAGTAGGGGCCTTTACAATAAATGTAATCCAATTATTTCAAGGGCATTTATTTAGCATTCCACCAGCTTCTGCTTCCTCACTTTGAAACCAATCCTGCATCACCCCAAGGATGATAAAAACAGGAAAACAGAAAACATGACTGTGTGAAAAAATAATGCAAACATACAAGGAATGACCAGCTATGAGCCTGGTCTGAACTACTTCACTCATGAAAGTTACAACATTGTAAGAGGGATTCTTTGTTCATTAAATAACCAGGTTATTCTAATCTGCATTTAGAGAAAGTCCATAATTTTTTTTGGCTGTTGACTAACCACATCCTTTCCCATCATTTATTGGAATACATTTTGCTCATATTTTATTCTATAACGTTTATGACAAAATTTAAGCCTCTCTTGGATGCTTGTTTTAATGCTATTGTTAAAGCAGCTTATGTCTCTAGAGATCCTGGGCATGAAAATTGCATCCTTGAATTTATGAATCAGGTGAAAATAAGAGGAGGCATGGAGAAGCCTCCTCAGTAATTCAACTGCAGCTTTTGCCTCCCCTTTTCCTCCCACAATTGTGCTTCCACCTCGTCCAAGAGGCCAGCTGAGATGCCATGGAAGGCACTGCTGCCTGCAGAGCTGCAGACCGTCTCCCATCAAGCCCACTTGCTCACCACTGAAATGAAAATTTAGGAAGGTGTAAAGAGGCAGATGAATAGGAAAAGAAAAGGAGTAATAGAAGTGCTACTGCCATAATTTGTATTTTTCAAGCAATCTCATTTCTAAGATAATTCTAATAAAAGAGAGGAGCATATTCCATCTCAAGGGGGGAAAAAAAAAAAAGATAAAATACTGTTTTCCTAGACTGCCATTTTCCATGTTTTTTGCTTTTCTTTAATTAACATCATTCAAAGATCTTTACTTTTGCAAAACAAGTAAGGTTAATCCCATGTGAAACATTCCTAGCAAGCGCTGTGTATTTTCTTTTCTCTACAAGTGCAAACTATGCAGGTAATTACAGTGTGGTGTTACAACTGGTGGGAGGGCTTTTCAGGGATGCTTTAAAAGCCATCCAAGGATGGTTTAAAAGGGTTTAGGTCCCACTCTGTGGCAAAACCTTAGGATTCTGCAGAATTTTTACGCTCTAGTTTTACATGGTGGAGAATGAGGATATCTAAAATACAGCGTCCATTTGTTTTACTGTAATACCTCTGTGCTGGAAGCTGCAAAAAGGATCATTTCCAGGATCTCTGTCAGCAGCACGTGCAACTGTAGGTGCAAGGACAGAAGTTGTGGCCATCAACCCAACAGGGAATAAGATTCACATTTAAACACAGCATTCTGGTGTGCATTAGTTGCAGAGATAGGAAATGTCCTCTATATTTATTAAATTAAAACTTTTATATCTATTGGAAAGTCATCTTACAGCTCAGCTGGTTCTTAACCCTTGCTTGGCTATGAAAAGTCTTTTGAGACTTAAAAGGAGACGCCCATCCATAAATCACAGTTACACCAACAGGAATCATTCACTTGTTTCTCAAACACAGCCTTTAACAGAGATCTTTCGTTTGTCCTTAGAATGACCATCATGTCCATCTTTTCACAGTCCCCCTTAAAAGATTTAAAAGTAAATTTTATTTCCATGAACTGAGTGCTACCCCAAATTCACCTTGAAAATGCTGTGCTGCACAGCTCTGTACCAAATGCCATCCTAAGAGCACACAGTGACCCCATCCCTCTGACACCTCCTTCTTCTGTCACTTGCAACAGAAGATCATCTAAAAGCAGTGAACATTAACGTGAAAAATAACATGAACAGAAAAAAAAAAAATCACATCAAATTGAAGTGTCTTATATAATAGCAAGTGTTCTGTGTTTCAAGCAGTGGGCTGGAGTATGTTGGAACTCTGAACATTATCCTGGGGGTGGAAAAAGAAGGAGACATTGCTCCTGTAAAGGCTGTGCTTTGTATCCTGAGAAATTCAATGCAAGGAGGTCAATCTATTTCATGTAGTCTGCATATTAAATGTTTCAAATATCACATAATTTATCAGTTCAGAGGAATCAGGGTATAGCACTTCAAAAAGCACCAGATGGTAAACAGGAGTATACAGATTAAGATAAAATATTCTAATTCTGTCATCTTCTGTTCATCAAATGAGAATGCTAATTTCACCCTTATTTCTATATTTATGGCCCAAGCTGATAATTTCTGATCAGTTTTTCTGTTCCTAAAATGTGGTCAATTAACACCCTTCTTACTGAGAAGGCTTTGCTAAACACCTAAGACAAAGGAAAATCCTCAGTCACTTCATTAGTGACTTAATATTTTAAACAGTCAGTGGAAGTAAGGGGTTTTGTCTCATCATCTCCTTTCAGAAAACTTGTTGGATATTCCCCCTTATTCCAGTTGATGGCAGGCAGATTGCTAGCAGCAGAAGCACATGATGTGAACCCTTTTTTCAGCTCCCAAATAACCCAGCCCTGCTTTCAATGAAGCTGAACACTACCAGGATTGTGGAAAAATATCTGGAAAACAGCATAAACAGACTGAACTGTTCAGGGTGAAAAAAGAAGCAATCTGTGGATTCTTTCCACAACTATATGTGAGATTTTCTGTGTGTTTTTGATCTATTCTGTAGTTTGGGAAGGGGTTTTTTGCTTCCTAAGTGTTCAGTTATTTCATGTATATTCAAAGACACTTTCAGCTACTGGTGACTGAAACAGATATAAGGAGCCTCTCTCTACATAGTTTATAATTTTTATGTTTCGTGTTAGTTTATCATTGGCATAATCATGGAATCCTAGGACAATTCAAGCTGGAGAGGACCTTGAGAGTCCAAATCAGGCTGAAATCAGGGTAAAATAAGAGATTAAACCAGATTATTTATGGCTTGACCCACTCAGCTCTTGAAAACCTCTAAGGACAGAGACTACACAGACGGAAATAATATAGCCAATGATGTGCATTACATGCTCTTTTCTTTCCTCACTGCTTGACCGCTAAATGGACAGAGGAAAATGTAAAAATCTCCAGTGGGAATGTACAGGTATATATGAGCTCACACATGCACACACAGAGCAAAATATGCTTTCATAAATGGATTCACAACACTTTCTGCTCCCACAACATATTTTTGGTTTCTATAAGTACACTACTGTATAAGGTGAATAAATGGACAAAGGAAAATGTGATGTCTCTATGAATGAATATTAATTGATATCTTGACAATTACCATAAAGATTCCTGAGTGGCATTAGTGTATGTGTTAGCCCTGGGTCAGTGTGAGAGGAAAAAATAATTTCTGCTCAAAGGCTGAGAAAAGATGTTTTGCATTTCCACACCTCAGAGGCTGTTTCCATTTTAACAGGTAACTCAGTCTCCTGAGCTACACACTGGTAAGCATGAACACCTGCTGTCCCCCAGCCATAAATTCCTCTGAGATTTCATATAGAAAATCCAAGAAATTTTAGGTTAAATGAGTGTAATATAAAAGACTAAACCTTATTCTTAGTAGCTCTCAAGGGAAACATTCTAGTCAAGTGAGAATGTCTTAGGCTGAGTGTGTTTGTACTCAGAAGGGTACAGCAGCTTTAAGCTGATTTCTTAAGTAGCTTTCCTAACTGTAAAGAGTTCTCAGCACAGCCTTCATTATTCATTATTTCATTTATTTCCTGCACATCTTACACCCCATCTCTCAGTGGATTGTCTCAACCCTCACTAAGAGACACAAGTAACCCTCTTTGGTTTCTCCTTGCTCAGTTCCTCTTTCCAGGAGCACTGCCACAAACACAACCTGGCTAAGAAGGGAGAGGAGAAAATGACTCCAAGCACATGTGGTGCTGCTTGTTTTGGCTAGAGAAGAAGCATTTCTGGCTTTTTGAGCAAAAGGTAAGGCAAGCTGTTAACATCCGTTCCTCCTAGGACAGCCTGCTGCACTATATTGTGCCAATATAAATTTTAACAGTATTAATTCAGTATTGCTATAATCCTGGAATTATATGATCCTCTATGTCGCTTGCAAAACATGCACAGATTTCTAAACTATCATTTATAAACTTTATTATAAACTATTTATTTGAATTAAATGAAAACTGCCTCAATATCTTTCATGGATATTGCTATTGAAGGCCTCTGAGCATAATACTCAATTTATGCTTTTGTATTCTCCTTTAGTTAATGTTCTAGGGGTCTTCATTTGTATTACATTGCTATTCCTAAGGGAGGATATGATAGGTCATTAATATGAATAATTATCAGTTATGTACTATTAAATCTTGCATGGGATTATACTTGGATTTTAAGAGTAACCAGCAGTATTCCACTAACATTCTATTGTCTCCTACAGTAAATATATCCCCTGTATATATTCAAAGAGGCCTGATAAACAAATAAGAATTGTTCAACTCACAGTCCTCCCAGATACTGAAAAACAACTAAATCAGATGAACTTATTAAGTCTTTATGGTCATGAAGCTCACTGAACTATATTGCTTCAGGAGCTAAAAACAAGAAGGCCTCCCCAAAATAAAAACAAAAGCTACCTGGTCCTAGAAAATTATATTCTTCCTTAAGTCTCTAAGTAGTAAAGGCAGTAAATTTCAAGTTTCAATATATTCATATTTATATTAACATTATTTCTATTGTTGATGTTATTTATATTTATTTTACAGTTATATTATTTATATATTTATATTAACATGTTATTTACAAAAACACAGACTGGGAGCAAGCCCTACTTCCACTTGGCAGTACTTAGAGAGTTCCTCAGATTTTCTGACATTTTTAACTCAGCACAATATAACACATGCTTGAAGTGTTTCCTCTTCTTCTATGATTCCATGGTATTTCCAGCTCACTTGCCCAGAAGAGATCTTATTGTCTATTCTAAGAAGAATTTAGGGAAAATTCTTACATAAGGACCAACTGCTTAAAAATATTTCACTGGCCTCAAAAATAAGCAATAATAGTTAGGAGCAAAAGAAGGTTTTTAAGGGCCACTGTTTCCAAAAATTTACATTTGACATTTTGATTTTAAAAATAAAGTAGGGTAATATTAACAGCTATCATCTTTGAAAAGCAAATCTAATAATTCCTCTGTGAGCAAAAAATTGGGGGAGCAACAGATTCTCACTCATATAAACATATAGAAATAAATATGAAATTAACTTTGCCTTTTAGGAGCACAAAAATGACTTCACACAACTATAATTAGCAGAGACGGAGTTAAAATAGGCTCATTGGCTTGAGCACCTGACTAAAATAATGAATTCCTACTGGCAGACATAAAGGAACAATTTCATTTGTTAAAGGAAGCTTTTAGCATGTGTTACCTGGGGTGAAAACTCCTTCTCCAGCTACCCATGCTTCCCTTGAATGTCCAAGGCATTTAGCAGATTTCTAAGCACAAGCTTTCCATGACAACTGCCAGACAAATTCAAATGCATAGTCTGAAACTGGGTCCCTCAATGCTGTCATTGATCAACTCAAAATAGAATGTCATTATCTCCTGTTAGATTATCCTCCTCTTTATCTGACTAATCAGCTCAAAACCAAGGACCAACAGACAAGAAAACACAACCTATGTATCCTCGGATAATTTTGAGGGAGGGATGCCAGGCCCTACCAAACCTTCCAAAACTCCAATTCCTTCCCCTAGCTGTGCTCCCAGGAGCAGCCAGCAGAGCTGCTGAAGAAGAGGTGCAGAACAGAACAACCTGACAGGAAATGCAGAGTGATGCACAGGCTACAGGGGGCCTGGACTGTGCTTCCCAGCCAAGGCAGATTTCAAGAAAAAAGTTGTAAAGGCAACTCTGTAACCAGCAAAGACAGAGTTCTTTAGCACAGAGCCCATTGGACTGATAGAACTGGGAAATCTTCACTTGTTTGCTTCTATTCTGTCAAGGGAAGCAGAATTTTGTACCTTTTTCTGGGAATTGACTAAGATTATAGCTCAACCTTTTCATTTGTGTAAACCAACAGAATGTATCATCAAACTTTATCTACTTGAACTAAAAGAAAAGCATTATGGTCTCTCCAGATGATCAGAGAAAGGAGACAAAAGAGTTACTTATGTGTTCATCCACCACATTCATGAGTCCACTGCACACACTGATCCCTCAGTTACTAAAGCAAATACCATTTGGTGCTGAAGACCTCAATGTAAAGCCCAGGGAGGAATGCAGTTAATGGCTGCTAACAGGAGGAACCAGGCAGAAGGGACAGCACACTCACATCTGGGGGCAGCAGGGGACATGCAGGCCTCTGAGGAAAAGGAAATCAAACTGATATTTCAGTATTGAGCCAGTTACACATATCAGAGTGATGCCTCAGGTTTGGCGTTTCTATGTTTCACATTCTGTGCTGCTTTAGTGTGTGGGTCTGGGCTTCACATGAGGGCATGGTGAGCTCTGTGCACAGAGCAGGGACACAAAACAATTCCTGCTCCAGCTGGGCACCAAGGACAAATGATCCCAATCTCAGCCCAAGAGCACAAACCCCGTGGGCTGGAGAGAGAAACCCAAGCAGGATGGGAGTGCAGGGGCTGCAGCTGGAATTGGACACTGAACTGCAATGTGCACATGGAGCAGAGCTGATCCCAGGGAGAGACCCCGTGAGCACTCGTGCATTTTGGGACCATTTGGGTTCATCTTGGCTGCAGCCCTGGCTGGGCTCTTGTGCTGCCCAAGGTGGATCCATGGAGGAGAGCCTTGGAATGCTTTATTCTGTAGCTCTGTCCAGCCTCTGCTCTGGGGCAGCCTGCACAAGGCATCAAGAGTTGTGAATAAGCAAAATAATGAAAAGAAAATCGATTCAATTCTTCATCTGGAGAAAATTACCAATTTCTGGCCTAAGCATCCAGCCCTAGTGTTCATTGTTTAACATGGATCTGATATGAAATAACTGAGACCAAGAACAATTATGCTCCAATGACTCCAATGCACAAAACTACAGAAAAATGTCAGGGGCCAAATTAACTGCTAATGATTTCATAGTGATGGTCCCCAGCTCTACAGCAGCAGAACACAACAACAACCTTGTCTGCAGCTCCAGCTATTGGAGACTAAACTGCAGTCTGTGCTCACGAGTAAACTGCTGCCACCTGTCCTGCAGGTTTACTTCTGCCTGGAAAAGCCTGCAGGGATCTTTCACACTGGAAGTCAAAGCAAAGTTTTTTACTAGGGACCTGTGAATAGTTATTCCTATACTAAGTTGACCAAACTGCAATGCTAAAAAGAAATTCAATCTACTCCAGAATTTTTTTTTGTCTTTGCTGATTAAATTAAAAAGGAGGGAAAAAATTTATTTTGAAGTATAGCACCCTCGTTCAATATAAGGTTATATTTAAGAGTCTCATCATTTTCACCATCCTTTTTACTGTCTGAAAATTGTCAGGCTCAGATGCCACTCTCCTTTTTCTCCTAGTTTATGGTCTCCACTCTAAAAGGATTAACTTCTAAACTCACAAAGCTAAACTTAGGTATTCTCCTCCTAGATATTTTCTTCTTTAAAGACTTCTTCACAAGACTGACATATTTCCCTCTGAAACCTTTACAAAAAGAAAGCAGCAGAAATTATCTCCATTAATGTCAGAGAAACTACCCTGCGAGCGCATCATGTAAAGCTTATGGAGAATTTAGCTCATAATTATAAAAACCCTGCATTTCTCACAGTTATAGAAGCAAAAAGGCTCCCATTCCAAAGAGTATCCCTCTGTGATGTTGTGTCTACAAGCATACAAATTAAACTAAGAATGCAACTAGACCACGCTCACTGCAGAAACTGCAAGGGTGCCAAATGTGTAAAGGATTCTTCAGAGGTACAACGCTGCAACTTGTCATGGCAACTCCTCTCACTCCTTCCCACTGATTTTTAGCAAGCATTTCTAATTTTTTTAAGCATTCTTACTCTTTCCCTCCTAGCCTTTTTTACCTCTTCACATAGTATGAATGATATCACCAAAAAGTGAAGAGTCTGCCAAAGCATCAGCCTGCAGCCACTTCAGACAGAAGACTGAAGACACACCTAGCCCACAAACACTGCAGTGCTGATGTTTTCACAGGCACAGCAGTCCAGCTAGCCATAAAAGCTTATTTTTTCCTGTAGAAGACATTGCCTGTTGCTGAGCTGTTGGTGTTTACTGAAAAGCTTTAGACAAGACCCTGTTTAAAAGGCCTGAGTGTCTATAATCTCTATTACTCCTGCAGGAAAATTTTATGCCAACAGTCTCTAATTATCCTTGCTTTTTGAAGTCCCAGCTTGCTGCCCCTCCACCTTTCTACAGCACACAGGTCCTCTACTAGCAGCAGAAGGATTCCTAAGATTAGGCTTCTAGAGTATCTTCAGTAAAAGGATTTAGGAAAAAGGCAGTCTTCTCCATCTGCACTGCAGCCACAATTTGTTCCACTCATCCTATTTGTTGTTCCTCCACACTATGCCACACGTGCCATGAATGTCCCAGAGTGCCTGACTGCCCACCAGTTCAAGTTCTGAGTCTACAGCCCCTCTAACTCAGTACCAGAAATGTCTCTGGGACAAACCATGATGCATTAAATAATGGTGCAATCTGCTGGCAGGACTCTAAGTCAGCTAATGGGATTTCTCCCTGCACCTTTGAACCATCTGTGGGTTTGACCCAGCATTTAAAGGCAGCACCGACGTGCCATTTCTCTGGGATCAAAAACAGGGAGTGGAAAAATGGAGGAGTGGAGTTTTCACAGGATCAGCACCTGCCTCTGGCTACTCTGTGAGGCCCATGAAACACTCCTGTGCATTTAGTGGGTACAAATGGCTGTGGATCTACCACAGCTGCTCATTCCCACAGGAGATGGGATTGCTTGCCAGGGATGGCTCTGCTCCTCAGGTCACGTGGCAAAGGTACAAGGTCTGCAATTCTGACTCCAGCACTCCCAAACATTAAAGGACACACCTGACTGCTGCAGAACCAAAAAGGGGAAACCTGACAAGGTCTGTGATCAGAATTTCCTCAGACTAAATATCCTACCACATCTCTTTACCCTGTACTGTGCACCTTTAGTAGGAGTAGCACAGCTGCTGCCTTTGAACAGAGTCAGAGCTCAGACCTTGCCTTTTGTTCCTCCTTTTGTTCTGGCACAGGAAACAGAAGAAAATCCTTAGATGAGCATTTCAGACTGTACAGATCAAAAGCAACACAAGGGTGAAAATCCATTCCCAGAGTGCTGGTACAAGGTGCTGCATATGAAGCATGCCTTAGTGAGTCCATGGCTGCCATTCCAAATATTTCCTCAGTGTATCCTTATGGAGAAAATGTCACAGAAACCTAAAACCAATAAAAGGGCCAATAAGTAAGTCCACGGCTGCCATTCCAAATAGTTCCTCCTTATGGAGAAAATGTTACAGAAATCTAAAACCAATAAAAGGGCCAAAACTTATACTGAAGCCTAGGTCTGAAACATAAATTATACTGGAGCCTAGGTCTGAAACATAAATTTTCCTCTTTTGTACCCTTTTAGTGAATAAAAGACTGTGTGGTCAGGCACAATAGTTGTATATCTTAAGGAGCTAGGGAACACAACCTGCAGTTCTTCAGTAAACACCCAGCAAATGAACCCAGAGAACTGGATGGAGATGAAATTAGACAGCAGTGACCAGAACTGAATGAAACAAATGCCAGGTCATTATCAATGGCTGGAAAAAAAAACAAAAAAAAAAAAAAAAAAAAGGGAAACCTTAACTTCCAATGGCTGGAAAAAAAAAAAAAAAAAAAAAAAAAAAAAACAGTGAAGACTTCACTTGTTTGTTAGTTCAGGTTTATCAGCATATTTGTCAAAGAACACAGAGTACATTGCTTAAGCTGGCTGCTCTTCCCAGCCTCTTCCTGCTGTGAATTAACAGCATCTTTAGAGGTATTAACATTTTCTTTAGAGGTAAATGTCGTGCTGGGGAGGAGACTACCAGAGGGATCAGTAAATATTCAACATGAGCAACTCACTTATATATTTGCAGGGAGAAATCTCACTCCTGCTGTTGGGAATTCGGTCCCTAGTAGTTACAGAGAAAAATTAGGACCTGTGAAATGTTTATTGTTGTAAATTATGGCTTTGTTATTGGCCACACAAAAATGGTAAGCATGGGAAAAGTTTAAGTGCTACACACACAAGGAAAACATAAAGACTAGGCAAGTATGGTTATTTCCATGTCTGTAGATGAGAAAGGCAGAGCAAAATGTGGAAAGGGGGTGAATATACTGACACATAAACAGCATTCTTTCAAGGGCCAATGCAGGACCTAAAAGCCATGGAAAACAGATGAAATCTATTTTATGAAAATCTATTATGGGCTCCAACACCAAACACACTCTCTAAATAATAGATTGTGTCAAGATTCTGCTCATTTTATCCCAAAGGCATTGACTGGACTTGATCAACACTAAAATATGCCATAGACAGAATGGGATATGGAATAGAATTGGAGCTGAAAACTGCATTGCTATCCATCAGCTGCTGAAAGCAGTGCTCAAAACATAGCCTTGTGCCAGACAGAACCCACAGGCAGCAGCAGGAGAGGAGAGGAATGCACCAGAGCAGGCACCTTGGGAGAGCCCACGAATGGAGAGCTGCTGGATCTCCACAAATAAATAAATCAAATCAGCTGGGGGGTTTTTCTCCACCTCACGTCTCTCTGTTGGCAGTAAATCTGGAGGTGCTGTTGCACTGGGGAGTTAGAGCTGTCATGCTGTTCTGCTTCACGTTTTCACAGACTGTTTAACATAGCAGAGGACAGCACATCGTTGTGTAAACTCCAGTGTGGGGGGAAAACCCTCCTTCAGATTCAGCACACCTGGGAAATGTGACATCTATATAATGTACAAGGCACTGGTTGTATTTACAGCCCTGCCTGTGGTCACATCCAGCCACAAGGAAATTCAGAACACTGCCAGCACAACCCAAAAATTTGCAAGGTCCCAGTCTATTTTAGTACAGACTTAATAATCAAATTTGCTATAAAGCGTATCCCTCTGTTGTTTATCTTTTTAACATTGGGAAATAATTTCAGACAGTCACAAAAGATGTAAAAGTGAACTTTAAAAATCATGAAAATAGAAATGGTAAATTTCTACATATCTACAATAGACATTATGTCTTTAGAGAGCAGTACTGTATAACCACTCAGATGTTGGAGTTCTAGATGCTAAAAATTTTACATTTTCTCTACTAACAAACTCTAACTCCCAAGAAAACGCTACATTTAATCTCAAGTCAGAAAAGAGCTTCAAAGATTAATTAATAACATTAAAATTATGAGTATATAGTAATTATACTTCTAATTATAGTAATTAGACGTGTATAATATCACTAATTTAAAAACTGAGAGTTTAGAGTTTTAGAATATAATATATATAAAACAAAAGCTTTAAAACAAAGACAAGTTATTCTTCTTCACCTTTTTCTTCCTTCTTCATAGGTTTAAGTAGTATTTCATAATTAAACAAAATAATTGGCACTCTTGGCTAATGAAATGATGGGTCCCTGATACTGGAGAGTAAACATGGCATTTTATTGAAAGATGATACAAAAGAATAGCATGGATATGATATGGCGAAATGAATAAGTACATGATAAAATCTGTAAAAAGATACACTTCCAGACTCCTGCAGTCAATAAAATTGCTGTTGATTCATCACCTGCTGTAAGATAAGTGAACTGATTTCAGTAATTCTTTATTGGAACCTGCTTGTGCTTTCTCAGGCTATTTATAGGAAAGACATGAGTTTCTGCAATTATACTTTGTCATCTGAATAAGACTAGTGAATTTGAACCCTACTTTTTTATATATAACTTGAGAAGCATAACTTGAAAACCATGGAAGTTTTTTTCTCGATTACACCTATCATTCAAACTCTAAGGAAAAAAAAATATATAATTTGTTATGATACAAAGATCATTTTAAGGAAAATATTATATTCTTTTACTCAAATGAGGTCTGGTTTTATCTGAGGAGGAAAGCCATAATGAAAACCTCACAACCACTTCATGCTTTCATAGTAAAAAAAGCACCACTGGATCAAAAAAATGTTAAAGGTTACAAGTAAATGCATGACATGAGTTAACTTGAATTTCCAGGCCACCTACCCTTGAGAAATTACAGATCCTCACCCTTTTGCTATTAAGCAATCACAGAATATTCTGAGTCCAGCTCTTAAGTGAACCCAGAACCTTGGCAGTATTGGCTCCATGCTTTTACCTACTGAGCTCATCAGTGGTATAAAACAGCAGCGCCTGGGAGTGTCTCAGTGTCTCCTCTTAAAGAAAAATGGGCAAAATTCTGCTTTTATATCAGTGTTCACATGTTACACACGTACCTGCTGAGCATTTACGCCATTATCAGTTGAGCACCACAACCACAGCCTGTGTTAATAATTCAGTGTAATGTTACATACAATTTCCTGGCACAAACGAGCCCTGATTAGAACTGTTCACATTTAGATTCCCATCTGCTCCTTGGGATTCCTGCTCTGCTCATAACGTTTTTCTTCAGGTACAGCGCTGCATTGTGGCAGCAGATCTGTAATCATCTCCCTTCATAGCAGGCTTTTACCCCCCTCAGGAATCATTTAGTCACACACATTAATAGTGAATTTATGTGCCTACTTACCACCTTGCAAAAATGTAAAACAATGAACAGTGAATTGGATAAAATTGCATCTTCAGGAAAAGTAAAGCAACAATAACAAAAACGTATTCTAAAGGGAAGGCAGGGAGGTTTTTTGAGAGCATGAAGCTGTCACGACAGGTGACTCATGTTGGGCTGCATTAGTCATATCATGGCACATTATATAACCAGAGGCAATTGACACAACACAAACTGACACATCACAACAGAGCTTGTCAGCAGAGAGATTCAGAAAGCCAGGCTTTTTAAAGAAAACACAGGGAACAAAGTTTTGTGGGTTTTCCAAACACCACTCAGGAGGACCAAAAGAAATGGTGTGAAGCGTTCTGTTGCGAGTTACATTTTCGCAGGAACACTCTCTGCCACCCTTAGTATTTTGGAGGATTTGAATTGAGCAGACTTTATTGGTCTTGATGGAATTAAGTCAGCTGAAATCCCAAGTAGCTTAAAGCTTTGGTTGAGCAGCAAAACCAGGGGAGCTGCAGGCTCCAGAACCCCAGGTGGGGTCTCTAACAGGAGTAAGAGGGGGGAGAATCTCCTCCCACCGCCTGGCCATACTCCTTGTGGATAAGGAAGGAGCTGCTGGTTTCCCTCTTCTGCGAGCCACAGGTCAACATTTTCTTATTTTCATATGGGGCTGCATTTCAGAAGGTGCAGGCTCAGATGGATGTGGAAATGAGTCTGCAAAACCCCACAAACACCTCTGTGTGCTCTAGGAGAGAATGGCCACATTTCAGCTGTGCCAGGGAGTGACAGAGGCTCTCCTCAGAGCCTCTCTTACAGTTCATTGGGCTCATCTGGGTGCTCAATAAAAAATGTACTGTGGCAGCTCCCAAAGCCCTGCTCTTGGCGTGATGGACTTGAAATAGTATATCATTCTACTATTTCTGGCATCACCTCAGAGCTTCATGGACACTTAATTAGCAGGCAGACATGGGGAGGCCAGCATGCATCACATGCTCACACTCATGAACATACAAAGGGGTTTTTTGTCTTTCATTAAAAACCTGCCTTCTTACATAGATTTTAGTTAAATGCTGGGATACAATTAAACAGGAAATAGTTTTGAAATGCAGCTGTTCCAATTGCAAACCACAGCACACACATCCCTTAGAGATTCAGCACAAGTCCAGCACCATTTCCCCAACCCAGGAAACCTCAAGCCTCCAACATTAGCACATCGAGTCACAAGGTATCTGTGATAATCTGCCTTAAAAAGGGAAAGTGCCAAGCTTAGGATCAGCTGAATGACTTCCCTAACACACACACAACCCCAGTGCTCAGTCCCTGGCTCTGCAGAAATGTCAGGGAGCGCTGGTGGGACAGGGCAGGGAGGCAACACATGATACACGAGGCTGAACCTCCGTGCACTTTCCCAATTTCCCACACAGAAATCCGCCTGCCTCTGTGGGAACACAAATGCTTCACCACAACCCCAGTCTGAGTGAAGTTTGGAGAGAATGTGAAATGAGCCTGGAAGCTGCAGCTGACACTGCTGTTTGCAGGGAGAAATTCTAGTGCAACCACTTCAGAACAGAGACCTCCCCACAATCTGCCTGTCCAGGGAGATTTACTAATTTATTTAACCAATAATTTTACTTGTTTATTTACTAATCATGGCACATCCTTCCTGGCACAGGCAAGCATTTGGAAGCCAGGAAAGGCTTAAACCATGGGGTGCTACTGAGAACACAGGATGTGTTTTTAATATGATAAGCAGTGGCAGCCTCTAAGGCAGGCAAGATGAACTTTCTGATTTACAGTGCTTGCCACAGGTCCACCTGTGGCTGGTTTCTTCTGGCCCAGCTCCCCCCTCCTTGCTTGGAACTTTATAAAATTGGTAGCACTTCTATAATGAAAACCAAACTTCTAAAATGAAAATAAAACAATTAACATGAAAAGATATTCATGTGTCTTTACAAATAACATAAAATATCTTCTATTTTTTCACTTATACCATATTCAGAGTAAATTTTTAGAATTACAAATTGTTACAAGGAAAAAAACTTAGAGATTTTTTTTCTCTAACCACATTAGTTTTCTTGTTATTTTTTCACAGAATATTCTGAATTGGAAAGGACCCACATAGACCATCAAGTCCAACTCTTCGCAAATGGTCCTTTACAAAAACTCTTTCAAAATTAAGATAACAGCATGTCGTGTCTTGAAAATTCTCCAGCCCCCAACATGCTAAGAGTGCTGCTCTGCTCTCTTTTGTGAATTGCATGGTTAGAAACATCCTTTCTTAAACCATTCCCTCAGGGCCAATCCATCTCAGATGCAGTGCACTCATTTCTGCGTGCTCCTCCTCCCCTCACCAGGTACACAGCAAACACAGGGCCACGGTAAATAAGTGCATTTGATCATCAACACAGCACTAAAGTGTGCACTGAAGTGCCCTTCCCATCCAATCACACTGCTAAAGATGAACACCAAACTGAGCAAAAATAACCTGAAATCCAACTATGGCACCCTCACATAAAGCTTTGTCATTATTTACGAGAAGCCCTCAGTGAAAGAGCCTTGCTTTTATTTGTGTTTTTGTAGTTTGGGTTTTTTTAAATTTTATTTTTGGTACTTGAAATGGTAATAGAGAAGACAAAAAAAAGCTGTGGCAATGTGATCAGCCCATCCTAAGGGCAATGTCTTTTCAGTCATCAGGCTATATTTAGAACCCTCACTTGCTAAAAACACTGTCACCTAAAATTAATTTACAGAAGAGGCCTTGCATTATACACATGGCCTGAAGCATTTATAATGTAACACCACAGCAAGGAAAATTAAAGTGTGATTGTACAATCTCATATCAGCTAATTTGTACCAGTTTCATACAGATTTCAGCATTTAGCATTCATTTGTTCTTTTGCTCAGGAGCTCCTCCTCCATTTAGTTCTTAAATAATGAGCCTGCCCTTGCTCAAAGGAGCAGCTGTACCTTTGCAGTCAGAAGGATACTCATTTCAAGATACCAACAAATCAAGAATTTCTACAATAAAAACAGTATAAATAGGAACACTAGCCTTATTCTTTTAAGTTCTTGTTTGGGGATTTTTTCCTACAGCCAAAAGTTCAAACCAAACAAGAAAAATGAGTGTTTTTCATCTTCACCTCCTCACATGAACACATATAGCAGACTTTATTTTCAAGGGCAGAGCTCTCCCCCCTGTCCCAGAATCATGCATTTTCCTGCATGAACCCTTTGGGTACTTTTCTGCACATCCAAAACTCACTGAGATACAAAGGAATGAAGCTGTATTAGCTTCACATGTAACCCCTGAACTTAATAATTTTATAAGTTGCATCTTCTAATCATAAAAGATAATAAAACCTGAAATTTTTGTGCTATCCAGTTTTGTCCCCATGTCTCAACATCCTGAGTGCATGGTGCACATTTTGGTTGCTGAAGGCCTTTGAGAGGCCATAAAACAAAAATAGAAAAGTCTGTAATGTATTTCAATTGGGAATAAAAAGTATATTTTACATGGATAAAAGATATTGCTAGGGGAAAAAAGCCAACAGAAACAGGAAAATTAGCTCCCTAAATCATAGTTTAATAGCTTAAATTCACAGAGGGATTTCCACTTCTTTCTCCAGGTAGCCCTCTCACTAGGATGGAGGGTCTATGGATTTATTTGGGTTAAAAGAGCAAAGACAGGTACTGTTGTTTCACTTGATGAGGACAGAATAATTGAATGTAACCATGTTTGTTATTTGCCAATTGATGTGTTGTTAGGCCTGAGAATCTAACCCTTGTAAAAAAACAAAACCTGTGAACTACTGAGCTCATTCATCATTTGAAAGCATTGCACTTATCCTCATTTTTGTGCCAAAAACCTACAGTCCTTATTTTCTGCAGGCACTGTTTATGCAGTATTTCACTTCCAAACTGAAGTAATTCACTTGAGATACTGCTCTTCAAGAAGAAATTATGTAATTTGTACCCAGTTCTGCATGTCTTTGAAGCCACGTGGAACAAACTCAAGAGTTTCACCAGGCCTTAGTCCTATTCCTGATAATATTAGTGGCCAGTATATGAAATCCAAAAGCAAAACTTTTTTCCTACAGTGACTGCATAAATTTACTTTAACACATACAATACTGCTTAGGCCAGAAGTAGGGCAGACAACTGAAACAGCAAAGCCTGGAGCATATTGAACCAGAAATGGAAAGCTCCCCACACTTTAAGCCCTTTGCAATTGTGACTTAGACCATGGCAGAATTATGCTGGGAATAACAGCTTGTCATTTATGCAAAAGACAGTAAATGCTTAATGGCACAAGTCCAATGTCCTGCAGAAATACCCAAATGAGTGAGCTTGGTTCAGCTGAGGGGTGGGCAGTTGGGGAGGAAGATCCCCTTCAGTCTGTGTGAACCCAGGAACTAAGCTCTGCCACTTCCCGTGCCCAGCTGAGCTCTTTGAGATCCAGCTGAGATAAGTCAGCATATTGACTTCATTAAAGAAATTAAATTACATAAATTAAAACATAACAATGCCCCAAAATAGCACTTCTGTGTCAGCCACAGCAAGTATATTCCAGATTTTCTCCATGTGCTGCAGCACTTCAAGCCTTAGAATAATGGCCTTTCAGCAAGGGTACATCACAGGGACAGACACAGGCTCCTGTCACCACCCTTTATGTAACACAAACACAACTACTCATCCCTTGTTTACAATGAAAATGCTTAATGAAGGAGCACAACTTATAACCCACAAGTGAAACAGGCTAGGAGCACTAAGGGATTAATGAATGGTTTATAGTAAATTCTGTATCTCCAGTATTTAATACATCTCTACTGGTCAGCATCCTCTGTCTCCTTCAAACACAACAGGACACATAAGGGTCAGCTCAGTTCTGGGTCCTGTATTTTCCATACCATACATCAGTCATGATGAGCCATGCTACAAAAACCATACCCAAGTGAAACAGGCTAGGATCACTACGAGATTAATGATTGTTTTATAATTAATTCTGTATTTCCAGTATTCAATACATCTGTAGTGGTCAGCATCCCCTTTCTCCTTCAAACACAGCAGGATACAGGACAAAGAACTGAGCTGACCCTTATGTATTTTCCATACCATACATCAGTCCTGCCTTGAGCCTTGCTGCAAAAACCCCAAAAATATATTTCTAAGGGATTTCTCTGCTCTGTTGCAATGAGGACCCTTCCCCTGTGTTTTATTTAGATCCCTTACACGTGCTGACCGTGCTGGAAGCCTGGATTAGAACAACTGTCCCATGACTGTACAGGGAAGTTACAAAGCCTTCCACTTGTTCCAAAAAACATTTTTTTTCCTTAGAGCAAACTAAATCAGAATGTGAGGCTCTCCAAAGTGTCAGGGCTTTTTTTTTTTTTTCGTCCCAGACTTGTTTATCTGGGTCATAGAGTCATGTAACATCCTTGGCTGTGATCACAGCTATTGATTGCAGGGCTGAAAGTGGCAGAACAAATACTATATAATAACAGCAAGAAAGGTAGACCAGGTCAGCCTTTAACTGGGAAGCATGAGCTTGCTGAGAGCAACAACCAGAGCTCTGCCCTAAAAAATGAAGATTTTTAATGACAAAGAGGTTAACAACTTGAAAAAAGTGATCTTCTGACTGAAAAGAATTAATAAATAATAATATAGTAATTAATATATGTTAATTGACATAATTTATTGTGTCAATATTATAATTTAAAAGATTTTTGTCTTGCATGCACAACCAAGAAAGTTGGTCTAAATTATTTTTTTAAAATAGATTATTTAAACAGCATTAAATCCCTGATACTCTGGTCTGCATTTGACTTTTTAATTTTGTTTTTCAGGAAGGAAGAAAATTATTCGTCATTCCATCACAAAAGAGATGTTTGACCAGTGGTGGTGATGGAAGAAATGGTCCTGCTTCCAGTTCCCACGTGTTTTGTGCTGGTCTCTCCCCCAGAGGTCCCTAGATGCTGTGGTGCTTCCCAAATTGATGTTTGCCTCCTTTACACTTGAGATTTGAGTTATTGATCACTCTGAAAATGAGGGCTAAGGATCAGAAATAGCATTTTGGGCTAAATAAGATCAAACCATTCGGGATGATGGCTTTACAGGCTCAGTGGCCCCTGGGACAAGGGCAGTTTAGTGCAACTGCCATGTGTTGGATGACAGCAACAGGGCTGGAAATATTGATAACAGATAGAATATAACAATAGATATGATGTATATTCTATGATATATAATAGAATATAATTATAGATATGATATCTATTATATGACATAGACTATAATGATTTATAGATTACAGTCATCTATGGTTTTGAGTAAAGATTCAAAGTCTACTAGTAACCAGGAAAGATTTGGGGTTACCATTTATACAAGCACTTCCACTTCAGCTGTGTTGCACCATACAACACAAGCAATTAAAAAAACTACTTTGCCAATTACAAAGTCCTTTAGTTATGCATAATATATTGAAATAGAACTCCCTACTTGTAATATAATGCTGATTTCTTCAAAGATTTATTATCTAAAACAGGATTTCCATCAAAATTTTAGTGTCAAGGGTCGTAGTATGGAATGGACTACAGCCAGAACTAATATATTGGAATAGAACCCACTTGTAATGTAATGTTGATTTCTTCAGAGCCTTATTATCGAAAATATAATTTCTGTCAACAGGTTAGTATCAAGGTTGTACAGAATGGACCATGGTCAGAACTAGTATATTGAAAAACAACTCACTACTTGTAACATCATGTTGATTTCTTCAGAGATTTATTATCAAAAGTATAATTTCTGACAAAATTTTAGTATCAAGGGTTGTACTGTGGAATGGACTACAGCCAGAACTAATATATTGGAATAGACCTCAATACCTGTGATGTTGGTTTCTACACAGTTTCACTATCTAAAATATCATTTCTCTCAAAATATTAGCATCAAGTATTGTACTATGGAATGGACTATAGCCAGAGCTATTGTGGTTTAGGGGCATATTTTTATTATATAAAAAAATAATCACAAGTGAAAATTGAAGTGTGACTTTAAAATGTAAGACCAACAAATATAATTCATTAAACTCTGTAATTAAAGTAGCCATCCTTACAGCAAAGGAGCTGTAAAAAATGAAAGACATCCATGAAAGACAGGCAGCAGCTCAGGCACCTGTTAAATTTGGTTTGCTCAGGACCGTGCTCCCATGTTTCTATTAATTATGCTGCATAAACACAAGCAGCGCTGATTAGAGACAATCTGCTGAACAGGCTGCAACAATGGCACAATGGCATCTAAATGCTTTCTTTTATCTTTATTACCTCAGGGTAATGAATTGTAATGTAAAGAGCTGATGAGTAATTAAACTCATCAACTGTGGATTCAGAGGTATTTTTAGTGTCACATGATGGAAAATCCTCTCAAGAGCAGCGAGGATGGAGTTTCACAGCATATATTGTACTCCTTAACAGGTCCCATGAGGAAGCACTTCATGCTGGCTCTAAATGATGAAATTAGCAATGAGCACTGTATCCATCTTCATTTTTTTATTTCTTCCCTGCACAGGTTCAAGAACATGAGAGAACCTCTTGATGAGCTGAAGCCATTTTCTGCTCACTGAGTGCCAACTGGGATACAGCAGCTCTTCTGCCCACAAAAAAACACACATATGTCAGCAGATGATGTTATTAAAATAGCCAAGGTCCATCCTAAACTTTTTTCACTGCTGTAATTTCCACTATTCCTTCTAATTTCTACTCCAAATTCATCCAAGACTAGGTTATACCTCTTTGTTTCTATACCAGCCCTTAATGAAACAGCAAATTTCCTTCCTTGTTCTCAACTCCTCAAAGCAATCACACAGTGCAATCACAGACCCTTGGGGCTTCCAATCTGCTGAAATAAAAACTTCAAACACTTTTAGATTTCACTTAAATGAAATGCTCTCTGAAATGAAACACTCCTTGACCCCAGATGGAATTCTCACTACATACTCCCCTCCTACCTATCCAACAGCACTCCTAGTAAAACCTTTCCAATTCTTTATTCCACAATTTAATTTTAATCACAATTAAATTTTATTCATCTCAGATGAAAATACCTGTTCTTAGGCATTTTTGGATTTTATAGGTTTTTTTAAGCTAAAGAAGGTTAAAGAGGGCAACTCAACAAGCAATTAATACGCTTCAGTCCTTTTCCTAATGAGGAAGTTGGAGCTTTCAAAGAAAAATCCTTGGGATTAGTTCCCAAAAGCTTCTCTATACACCATCTGCTGTATTCTGTCCAAGTTCTCCCAAGAGAATTTCTTAGAGCACCCATATCTGATATTCCAGCCCTCTGCTGTACTGGCATTGTTCCACGTTTGGGTACTAAAGATACAGTTTGGTCAAGGGCCCTGAAATGAGTATTTATTACAAACTATAAACACATGAAATGGAAACAGGACACTGCAAGCAGACAGCAGGAAATTGGGCAAGGTAGACTGACACTACAAAATGAGATACAGCTACTGCAAGCAGTGATTTATCATAATGGCAAATAAAAACCAACAATAATCTGCCTATTTTGGCACCCTCACAGCACGCAGCAATAAATAAAAATAAAAAATAAATTAACGCCAATAAAAACATTACGTAGAAACCACTTCCTACTTTCTTAAGCAAGAATGTCAGTGAATGGTTGTATGTCCTGACCCTCCTGCTCACTGAATTAAGCCAGTTTCAGGTTCACAGGTGAGCCAGGCTCATCCCTGCTGAGCAGCACTGGCAGACAAAACCTGAGAACCAGCAGAGCTGCCCTGCCAGCCCGGCACCCCTCACCTCCTGCACACTCTGAGAGCCACTGCAGAGCATGTGGGGCAGGACAGTGACAAGCACAGAGCCCAGAGAGGGAGGCTGAAGCAGAACACATCAGTCATGTGGGAGCTGGCAGTTCTTTTCACTGCTTCCTTTAGCTAATCACTGAATACTTGAGATTCTTCATCCAGCCTGATGCTCCTTCACACTGCTTTGAGGATTTGCCCTTCTCTCAGTTTTATTCAGCCAAATGTCTGCCAGGAGAACTAACAGTGAGAGCTGATGCTCTTTGCTTTCTACACCTGAAATGAAAGATTAATTACTTCAGACATTATCTACCTCAGGCTTGGGAATCCTCCTGGAGTTCCAAGCATCCTACTAAGCATTCACTTCTTTCATGTTTTGTCTGTGCTGCAGATTGCAGCTCAGAGCAGAAATACGCCTGCTTGGTGATTCAGCAGTTTCATTCCCTCCTTGAGCTCCGCAGGAATCTGCACTGCACAGCTTTGGTCCATTCCTCACAGCTCTGTGACCATCCAGGGAAAAACAACCTCTGTCGCACTGGGCTGGGCACCTTGAGGAGCAGGTGACACCCCCAGGTCAATGGGGAAAACTGACCAAAGGGCATCTTCCCACTGCAGAGAGCTCTGCATGGTCCTAAGCAGCTCCCAAGCTGCAGCCAGGTGCATCCAACTTCTAACACAAAATGCACCTTCCTGCAGTTTTGTTACACCTTCATCATTGCTTCTGCATTCATCTCTCACTGATGGTCTAAATATTGTCCTGTTCCTAACACTATTCCATTTATCTAGCTTTTTTTTTTTTTTTGTGTGTGTACATTTTTTTGGCGTTTCCTGTGGGTTTCTTAATTATTTTGGGTGAAGGGGGTGTCTTACTCCAGCTCATTTTGGAGCTGAATAACGAAATAAAACATGGATCACTCCACAGAAAATCACCAGAAATGTTCTACTGCTGGTTGGTCCTGGCCAATACATTCAGTCTGTGTTTTGAAATCACCTAACCTGGGAACAGGACCAATATTTCATAGCATAGCTGAGTTCTTAACTGTGTGAGAATAACACCATTTAAAATCAATGCACGATTATTCATTCCTGAGACATTTTTGTGATATTCTATTTAGAGAACTCTCACCAGTGAGATAGTATTTCCATCTTATCATCTTTCCATCTTATATCTTTCCATCTTCTGTCATGGTGAAGCATCAGTAATAGCTTCACCACGACAGAAGAATAAAACTGACTTTCTGACACTGGGTCTTCCCTGATCAAAGCACTTTTTCCAGTCAGAAAACACATATTTTTTCAATTCTTCAAGCAGACAGGACTTCACATCACATCTTTGCATGCGACTGAAATAATGGCATGCTTTGTTACACTGCAGTATTGAAATAGTAACACTTGTGTTACACTGCAGTATTGAGAGATTAACAGTTAAAAAGCAAAGTATATTTTAGTGCATTTATCAAGAACTATATTGTGATTCTCCCTCTGCTACATAGAAAAAAAATGTGCTAAAAAATGCACATGGGTCACTGCATCCAGTAGATGAAGCATGAGAATGGGAGCTGTGCTCCTCTGCATTCTAGCCCCAGCTTTGACAATCATCATCTCGCTTCAGGCAAATCACTTGGAACTCTTTGGTTGCAGTCTCTCCATCTACAAAATAATTTAAAATATTTTACTGTGCAAAGCTTTCACCATAAATTAAAGGCTAAGGGAACTATTATGTTGGAATTAAAAGGGACTGAAAACAGTTTTTAGCAGCAGACTCTGAGCCAAGCTCAGTCCAGTGGTAACCAAATGTAATCCAGATGAAAAACACCAGGATTTCATTAAAAACCTCACAAAGGCTTTTTTTTTTTTTTTTTTACTGCATAAACTGACAGAGCAACACCAGGCCCCAAATTCTCAGCTAATTAAGCAGCTTTATAGGGAAATAAGATTATGAACTGACGTGCTGGGTAATAGACTTACAGCTGAAATGACCATCCCTGTGTGTGTGTGAGAGAGATAAGAGTCGAACATTTCACCACAATAGCTGTGCCTTCCCCTTGTGCCACAGGGCTCTTCCCTGCTCTGCAATTCCCCCAGCTCCTCACACGCTCACGGACCCCTCGTGCCCCCTTTCAAGAGGCAGAGCTCTGCATTCGTGACTCACGGGAAAGCAGAATTTTGAGATGCGAGTGGCCAGCCGGTCGCACACAGCACTGCACCTCAGTCAGACAAGGCTCCAAAGAGCATGAAAGCACCTCCAGGCTGCACGAGTCTGGGATCATACACCCACAGCGCCACTGATTTTTGCTCCATTTTATTTCAGGGAGCTTTCTTCATGCCAGCTAGAATAAGATCTATTTACCTACTTTGGTTTTTAAAAGGTCACCTTTTCCCTGGGATAGAAATCTGAAGTTCCATTCTGTTATAAAATCTTTAAAATGGAAGAGTGGCACTGTGCCACTGCTTGAGTTTTACCACTACCTATTTTTTAACTGAAAAATACCTGAACAAAGAAAAAAAAAATTCTAGGAATTTATGTATAAAGGATAAACCCTTTACTGTAAATATAATTTATATTTAAAAATGTGTGATTTACATAAAATCAAGAGGAAGAGCAACATGGACTAGATTTCCCTAAAGAATTCTAATACCTGAAATTCAGGTTTTATCTCCTCTGACACAGCTTAAGTTGGAAAAAAACCTGCGCAAGCTATTACATAAATCCAAGAGATAACTGCATGGTAAAAATCTCCAACTGCAACCCACAACTATCTAAACTGCTATGAAAAACATATGTTTGACATAAAAATAACTGGCATTATGTTACCATGCAATGAAATCTCTGCATAAGTCATAGTTAATTATACATTCAGGGGAAAAAAGTGAATAATTTAACCCACATCTCAGAAAAAACTCAAAAGAGTGAAGCAAAAAACATCCATCAACCCATTGTATCCCCACAGCATATTGCTACACAACGTAAAGGGAACGAGCAACAAAAAGTCTTATTCTTTACTAATTGAAGGATACATCAAAACCCTAATTAGGAATGTTCTGAAGCAAGGTGATTACTCACCAAGTGCTGAACTTGGTGATGGCTCTGGTGGCGTGCCCTAAGAGCACTCCAGGGCCCAGCAGAGCTGGCACAGTGAGTTTGGGGTGGAGCTTTGGGAGCAGGGTGGTGCAGAATGAGCCAACTGCCAGGAAAATGGTCCAGCCATGGATGTTTGTGCTGTGGGCAGGGAGAGCAGAACTGCCCTGTCCTTCCTTTCACTCACAGTTCTGCAGCATCTCATTCATCACTGACAGTCTAAGTTGGTTTTTGGTAAGTTGTCTCAGTAAGTTGGGGTTTTGTTTCCTAAGAGGGCAATTCAGACAGGCATTTCTACATGAATATAATAACTATCAAGCCACTGAAATTACTTTTTGAGGCACAAGGCAATAATTTTGTTCATCCATCAATTCAGACATGCATTTCTACATGAATACCATAACTATCAAACCACTGCATTTATTTTTTGAGACACAAGGCAGTAATTTTGTTCACCCATCCACCCTCTGATTAGGGACTGTATATTAATGGAGTCTGCACATCCTTTTGGTCAATGGTGAAATGGGATCCTGCTGAGGGCTGTTTAGCCATTCCCAAAAAGAGTTTGGTTTTCTATTTTGCATAACTTTATTAGCAAGCTTCTCATTATTTATGTGATTATAAGTTAGAGGATTTCATGGTTCTTTTGTTTATGTATAGCACAGTGGCTAATTGCTTTTTGTGGCCCTGAGGAAAGTCATTTTATTATCTACATTCATGATAATTTGATCAACTCGTGTGTAGGAAAGAAAGGCTTGACTTTCAACTCATGTGGCATGTCTGGGATATTAAATATGAATTTGACCTCAACTAATTCCAAATTAAAGTATTGTTTCCAGACTCTGGAAACCAGAGGACACAGCCCAGTTCAGAGGAAAGTGTAGCTCATTGCTGCTCAGGAGATCCAGTTTAACATTCCTGATGGTTTCCTCTGGCACAAAAATCTACTATTTGCTTAATGTGATTATAGGATTATGGCATTGTATTTTATATCTGAGAATTTTCTTGGCTTTACAACTTTTAATCTCTGACCTAATTGAACAGAAGCCATTTCCTCTTCCCCAAATTTCCCTCACACTGTCTGCACCACTCATTCTCATTAGTATCATGTTCTAAAATCAGTACTTGTGCTGATCTTACCTACGTAGAAGATTTTAGAAAGGTTTATTTCCTGGCCTTTTGCAGCCCACAGCAATGACAACTACAAATCACAAACTACAGGGCTGAATTGTGCTAACAACAACAGGGATTCCCAAGAACAGAAGAGAGAGACCCCAGGTATTAACCAGGTATTAAAATGTTGAGATAAAATAGTGATTTGAGACAATGAACAGCCAAATATTTTGGTTGTCCCTTTAATGTAAAAAAGGCTGCAAAAAAACCTTTTCCTTTCCTTGTTCATCGTTTCTAACACCAGATATCATCCTTTATTATTCTCTCATACCTTGATGCAGTCTAGCTATGATTAATGAATCATCATCTGGCATGATATCTAAACAAGATAACTCCCAACTCTTTTTGCTCATTTGAAATATTTTAGCTTAAGCAATTCAGACTAAGAAGAAGTTAAAAAAAATTATTCAATGAACAAGAAGGGTGAAAAAAGAGTCACCACTAAAGTGGAAAAAAACCCAGGAATGATTTTAAGAAAAACACCAAAAAAAAAGAAGACGTGTGGTAAAAAGACACAATCTAGTTCAGGGAAAAAATGCAGAACAGTGCATGTAGGTCAGCAGCTCCCAGGGTTTATGTGCACCTCTATTCCTTTTGGTGGGTCCTTTTTACATATTGCTTCCATAATTTTGTTCATAATCACTTTGGAAAGGGAATAAATTAAAACATGGATAAGGTTTTGCAAACCAGAACTATTTTTGCAGCTCCTCCAAAGATAGAAGTCAATTTTGAGATGCCACATAGTCACAGGATCTGCTCACCCTTAATGCAGGCACCGAGACCGCAGTGGCTGCTCCATCTTCTGAAAACGCAGCAATTGTTTTGGGTCATTCTGCAAGGCCAGCCCAGACCACCTCCAACCCACCTGAATGAGGTACTTGTGCTCACACTGGCTTGAAAGATTTGATCAGAGCTCACTGGAATTAGCCAGAGAGCTCCATTTGCATCATTGGGCTCTTGAATGTTGTTGCAGTTCTGGATGGATTTTAATGGGACACTACCTACTGCAGGAACCCAGATTAGGCGGAGATAAACACGCAGGTTTTTAAAGACTTGCCCTCCAAGTGGGACCTGCTTCATCTTTGCTGAGTTTGAATTATCATATAAATAGAGAAAATATGAAACAAAGTATAAAATATTGGGCGGCACAACTGTAAAGAAAAATAGAACAGCAACAGAGCAAAGGCAGCATACTAATAAAAACACATCCAGTACATAATAAAGCCACAAACATGTGATACATTTGCAGTGCAGCCCCAGCCCTGGTTTGCCACACAGAACAGCAAGCAAGCAGCAGTTCTGCTGCCTTGCAAAAATTCTCAGCATAAACACTGTTAATCAAAATACTCTGTAATAATTCTGGAGTTGCACATTCTCCCATAATGTATCAGTCATGGGTGGGAAATCAATTTATGCATCCAAATGCTGACCATCATCATAGGTTCTCAAAGATTAATAGGGTACTCATGTTTGACAAGAATTTACTTAATCAATTTATGGATTAAAAGTAAACATCTTGACAGTCCCATAAATCTGTGTTTTAGTTTAGAAGTAAGGATCTCAAAAAAACAGAATAGCTATTTAGGGAAAGATTTTTTTTTAAATAGCAATGTTTAGAGATGGAGTAAACACATTTAACATTCACTTTTCCATTCCACCAAATGGTGATGAGAACATGTAACTGACTGTGCTAATGCACTTCGAGATCTGTTAACAAAAGGCACCAATAGAGTTTTTCATTTGAAATGGAGGGCTTGCTTACAGAAACACCTTTCTTCATTTGTCTGTGTTATGTGCACCTCTGAAAGCAGCATCTCAGTGCCCTCTTAGGCATTATGGCAACGAAAACATTGACATGAACCCCTGGGCTGATCTGGGTCCAGATTTACCAGGACACTTGTGGAGTGCCTACAGAAGCCAACAGAAGTTTGCTTACAAAGTGCCTGCACTGCTTGCAGGACAAGATCACATCCCTCCTGCAAATGCGTAAGGCTGCTTGGATTTGCCATCCCAAGTGTGCATCACTCAGGAGACAGAAACGGGATTATTCTGATTTCAGTCACACTTTAGGGAAAACCAGACTTGAGGGCAGCTGAAATACAAGAGGGAATGCTGTGAAGAAACAATTTGAACAGTGCAGCATAGAGAGAATTTTCAAGAAGAACTAACAAGAGGGAAAATATTTATAAAGCTTTAAATGGGTGACTAATTTGGGACATCAGTATGGAGGAGAGAAGGGTGCTGTACTTTGGAAAAAGAAGCTTATTTTTCTCATTCTTCCCTACCAAGTCCCCTTGTGGCAGCCCGATGTGAGTGCAAACACAAAACACACAATAGCCATAGAAACGATTGCATTAAATAGAAATATCATATGAGTGCCAACAGCAAACACATAATAGCCATAGAAATTATTAAATTATTAAGTTAATGTGGAGGGTGAGGGGACATGGTTACAGCTCTTTGTACTTCGTGATCCCTATTTCAGGCTCCACTGTGCTTTTCTTAGAAGTCCTATGCTCCCCCAAAGGCAGCTGCTGTTACAGGTGATGCTGACATTCAAGCTCTAAAAGATTCTCCATCTCCTCTCTGCTCACCTGAAGACTCCCAGGAATCTGCTCCTCTAAGTTCATCACTGAATTTCTTCATGGATATCATTTTCATTTAAATGATTTCACTGTTTTTCTTCCACCTATTCATGTACAGCTCTAAAATTACAATTTTAAAAAAAGTCTGAGCTCGGTACATTTTTTTCCCTGCTGTCTACTTATAGTTATTCTTTTTACTTTCCCTTTGCAGAAGGAAAAGTGAATAAAGTACATGCCACTGCGCCAGGGAGACACACTGGGAATTATGACAAATCTAGGCTATCTGTAGTACAGGAGATTTTCTTGTCACTTCACTCTAACTGTGTGCAACGAAGAAAATCAAGCTTTTCAGTGTTCTGCAAGAAAATTACAATGATAGCACCCTGCATTTCAGTTCAAACCACTGTTCTGCATTTTATTCCATTGATTTGCAGAAGAAAATAGAAGCTTTTGCTGAAGACTCTTTGTACCATCTTTCTGAGCTTAAGAATGATGCTCTTTTTAGAATTATAGGGAACAGTTCCAGGAGGGGAAAACTATAACGGGAAAATGTTGTGCACTGCATCCTCCAAAAAGAGTCATTTTTGAAGAACTCTGCTGGTGGATACCATAAAATAAGACGGTACATGAATAATTCCAACTGGAACAGAACTATGAGAAGGAAGGCATGATTATACTGCTTTTTTTTTTTCACCTGAGCAAATTTAATTGTCATTTAGATTCCTCAGATCAAAAAGATGTAATTAAGCTGCCTTTCCTCTCCCCTCTGTTAACATATATATTGTGGAGAGAATGAGGCAGATAGATCTAACACCAGAGCATTAACACTTGTGGAAAACGTTATACTGACAGAGTAGAAGCAAAATTACCTGCAGAGCTGAGAACAGGGATGGTCCCCAACATCACCTGAGACACGACATCCTGTACTGGCCACATTCCAGTTCAGGATGTTTCAAAGTGTTTATTTGCCCTTTCAGTCCAGTTCTTAAATTCACCAGGTAAAAATGGCATCTTTTCCTGAGGGAGCCAGAAGCCAAGCCATGTGTCAGTTGCCCAGAAGGATTTACACTCTGTTAACAGTGATGGAATCTCATTATTCCCTCCTGAAGATTTGGTCTCACCATTATATTCAGTTTTATCATGCTCAGATTTCTCATTTCATCACTGAAGGATAACTGAAGTAATGTGCATTTACTGTAAATTTTGCTTTCATCTTCTGCCTCGCATTTTAACACTGTAATTTTATTATTGTGGTGTCTTATTTTATTTTTTGAAGTCTTCAGTTTAACTTTTTTCTACCTCTTCAGTATCATTTAAAACAGGGTTGCTGAAATTTAACTGAGAAGCCCATAAGAGCAAAATAGGCTTTAACTCATTAAATACATTTCTACAGCTGAAAAATTCTTAAGGAAAGCAGAAGCTGTAAATCCAGTTACTTATCATATTGAAAGTCAGCCATAATGGAAGACTTTAAAAGAATCGTTAATCAAATAAATTTTTGATGTTTTTTTTAATTAGCTTGGGCTTAATTGTTACATTTGCTGCAAGTGATGAGAAACATGACCAGATCCAACCACCTGCAAGCCAGAGCACCCAGTCCCTACCTCATGCTCTGCCTATGACCTTGAGGACATCACCCAATTTTTCCATTCCCCTCTTTCCACTTTCTCTCTTGTTGTGATGGATTTGCAGCTGCCTTGAAATAATCTATTAATGCTTCATGTCGACCTGCTACAGGGAAGATGAATGCTCTGAATAAATTCAGTGAGGTCCTGTCTGGAGGAGCAGACAAGAAGAAAATGCTTGTTCCAAGACAGGCATCTCTCATTCTTAAGGAACACACTGAGGATTCTCACTTAGAGTCATCCTTTTGTAAAAAGAGCCTCAAGAAAGAGAGAAGCTTCCCAAGGACCTGAAGCACAGCTTCAAAGTTGGCCACTCTCCAGCCAAGAGAAGCAGCAGCTCTTTCTGGGAGCAGGATTCCCATATAGAACCTTAATGAGACCATTAAAAAAGCCCCACCTGCCAAAGCCATCATCTGTGCACGGTGAGATTTATGGCTCGCTAGGCCTGCTAGCAAAAAGAGCTTTTTCTAAGTCTCTTTTCCTCACTGAACACTTTGTTTCCAGTGTTAAAAGAAATATTACTTTGATGAAGAAAGGCCCTTGCCACACATTCCACCAACACCAGCATTTAAAGTGCTTCAGCAGTCTAGTCAAGGGAAAATAAAGAGATGTACTTTTATGGACAAAAGAGTCTACAGATTTAAAATGTGGCTATTGAATTGTTTTGGTAGATTGCTTGAACACATCAGAGCTTTGCAGTAAGCAAATAAAAAAAAAACCCAATATACTCTATATTTTTTAATTAAGTGGAGGATGGGGGTGCAGAACAAATTTAGGGACCATCAGCCAGCTACTGACACTTCAATTGCTGTAAAAATACTGCAGTTCATCAAACAAACTACTCACAAGCAACTGGAAGAAAAGGAAGCAAAGGGAAGAAAAGGAAGCACCTCTGCACAGATTTGAAAGCCCACTCAGAAAATGGATACCCTGGTAATGGGGGAAAAAAATGTACAACTCATCGTGTACAGGAAGAAGTGATTAAAAAAAAAAAAAAACACACCTTTCTACCATGTTATCCATCTCAGCTTTAAACCACAACAATGAAATTCTTGGAGCAAGTACATCTTTTCCTCCACTACTTTTTGAAAACTGCCTTTTGCAAAGAAGACCCCACCTCATTCTAAGGCAATTCTGTAATGCTACAATTACATAAAGCACAGATCATGCCAAAATGCTTGCTTGTTAAATTCATTGTAGCTATATATCTCAAAATTAAAATTAAATGTGCAATTAAAAGTGTGATTTTATTTCTGTACAGAATTTAATTCACATTTTCTTTTACTTAAATGTCCCAATGTTAACTTATGTTCTCCTTCTCCACAAGCTACAATATATCTAAACCATTATTTATAATTTTTTTTTTTGCAAGGAAAAGCTTAAAGATTAAGGCAAAGATTTTTAAAATGCTGCTATGAAAGAAAAAAACCAGACCTTTAAAATCTCCTAAGCCAAGAAAGGAAATCAGTGGTAGAAAAGATGACAGAGGAACTGAGAGTACTGTGGCAATGACTGACTGAACCATGGTACAGGATTGCATAAAGTGATGTAGGGCAGCATTGAGACACAGCAGACTAATCCTAGAGCCCCAAAGGTGGGGGTTTTTAAAAATGTTTTTATTTTTAGGGATCTAGCTTCCAGATATCAGAGACTTTGCCAAAACTGAAGTCCTGCAGGATGAGGAAGAGAGTCTTACCAGCACCACTACTGCCCACCAATATTCCCTGGTGTGGTGCTCACATCATCATAGCTCAAGGCTTTAGAGCCACTCATTATCATTTTGTTACTCATTATCCTTCTGTCATTATCATTATCACATTCACTGACCTGCACCTTCATTTTCTGAGCCTCTCCGTTTCCAACATAAGAGCTAATTGTTGTGGAAGTGTTAAGGATAACCATAAAAAATGATTTTATTACTGTTGTGCCTCTTATACACACTAGCTACCTCATCTTCATAAAAACCAACAGTAAAAAAAAATTGAAAATTACAACTTCCCTATTAAAATGACAAGTCTGAAAGTAAACATAGAATTGAAAATAATTCACAGAAAACAAAACAAACAGAAGAAAAAGAACAAGAATGAGAAATTTTAGTGCCATTTGAGGATAGACAGTCCACAATTAACTAGCTCCACTGTAATATGAAACCAGTATGAGGTGGTTATATGGAAAATTGTGTTACCTTGAGACAGAGCTGCCAATATTCAAGGGTTTTTTCAGTTTGTATCAACTCCAAATAAAACCCAGAAGACATAAGTCTTTACTGTACTTAAACACAAATGAATGAATTATAAGCGTACAAAGTACCAGTAAGTATATAAAAAAAGACATTCATCATTCTGACCTGAAGTGAAGTCTACCCTCTGCCCACACACAAAAGCTTCAGAGCTGTTAAATTTTATTTCTCCAAAGAGAAACCAAACCCGCATTTCACATGCTCAGAGTGCAACATTTTTATTCAGATACCAGCTGAAGAATCTGCTATGCTAAAATGAAATTAAAGGAGCGGTTTCATTAACGACCATGGGGTGTTTGTAGTGTGCATGCAGGGTACAACAGTGCCTTTCCCTCTAACTGCCAGATAAAACAGGATCAAGCATTTGAAACAAACTCAACTAGCTACACTGCTGTAATATCTGCATTTGTCCACATCCAGCATCACCCACCATCTCTGGTTGGCCTGAATGTCATTTCTGTATAGATTATGTCGAGTTGCACCTTAACTACTTTTTGTAGCTTTGTGTCCACAGCAGAGCAAGTCCAGCCTGTCTGGTCCAGCTTCTGTTTCCTTCCTCTTTTCATCTCTGAACACTTCTTCCCATCTCCTGTGTTCATCTTTCTCCATCACAAAAGCTTCCTCCTTCCTGTTTTAACTTCTCTTGGACTTGAAACAATCTGCTTCTATTCTCTCTAACTTACAAAACCTCACCTAACTTTCACATATGGTAACTTTTTAGATAAAAACCATACTTCATATGGTTTTTATCTAAATTTTTAAGAACTTTATAGCAGAAAAAGTATAGTTTTCAGTGCATGTTAAAATCCTCTGGAAACGTGTAATTGTTACTCCTAATGTATTATTGCAGCTGCAGTTCATGTCGAATCCACTCTTCCTCCAGGTCATGTTTCAAATCTTTTATCATCCCATTTATTTTCAAGATTTTCCTGTCACTGGATATTAGTGTGAAGATTTGATTATAAAAACAGAGAATATGAAAGACTGCTACTGTAATTCTTCTGTGCCAAGCAGCTGCTGCAGTCCTTGGTTCTAAACACTCAATCCTTCAGGCAGTCAGGTTTTGAAATCCCTGATGTACCAGCCATGACAAAACTATCTTAAGAGCACTATTTATGTCTGCCCTGCTCTTCATACAAACCTTGTGATCAACTTCCTGCACAAACCAAAAAAAACCCGATCACACTGTAACCTGTTCCTGCAAATCCTGTCCTTTTTCCAGCATATTATGTTCTTGCAAGTCCTCCAATATTTTTGCAAGATCAAAACAGACATCTTTTCCATGCCACTTTCTTCTATATGCTTCACAACTTCTGCAGCCCCAAATGCCAAGACATCTTTTTCCATCCATTCTACAAAGAGCCTTCTTCTGTAAATTCTGGTGGATATAACTCTTGCCATAAATATTTTCATTCTGCTTATAGGGTGATTTCTACAGGAATCTACCCTACTAGCAACACAACCCAATTTGCAGTGATTTAACTGGATATTCATGGCACAAGCACAAAAACTCAATCCAGAGGAGGAGCCCATGCATTCCATGTGTGTACCCACCCACCCCTACACCCTCACTTGGCAGGCTGGAAAATCCTCTGAAAAATCAATATTTTGGCTGTCAAATGTTCCTTCATCATAAGTAGTACACACAGAGCCCTGTCAAAACCCTTCAATATTATTCACTATTACCAAAGCTTTTTCATGTAGGATCAAGTAAATTTCAGTCATTCAAGAACTGCAATTGCAATCTGCAGAAGGATGCTTGAATTAACACAGTCTGAAATTGTACATTAACAACATAGGAGAAGATAATCATGGTGATGATGATAAAAATGTAAGGAAAACCTAGACTAAAAGATGAACAAATAAAGCTTAAGATGTTGGATGATAAAGGATTTTAAGTTGACAAAGATGATCAGAGTTAACAAGGTTGTATTGTAACTTCTTTGGACCTGGGGAAACTTTAAAATAAATCATTCGGTAAACACAGGGATGAAGAATTAAGTAAACTTATGAGCTAGGGATCTTGCCAGAAATGCCCTGTGTTTAAGCATGAGCTCAACAGCTTACCTGAAAACACAACTGGAATGTGTTCTAAGCACAGAACCTTAAGCCAGCTGCATTTATTCTTCCCCTGTGCTTCAACAGGCACAGTTATTATTACCTCTGCCAACACCATCACTAAAAAACAACTGTCTTCCAAAGAAAAATGAAGAGCAAGTTGAATCAAGAAATAAAGGTCTTGAGCTAAGTCTTACAGAAGTAAAGTCACCAATCTCACTGACACCAACAACTTCAGTTTTGTTCCATTAGCTTCAGTAAAAAGTAACACAAACAACTATTTATTCATTTGTATCAGTACAGCTATGAACCTATGTCCTTGTTTATTACCACTTAATACATGCTTTGAGATAGATGTAAATTTTTTATGGATATTATTGCAAAAATGAGAAAAACTAAAATTTATTACAGCACAGAAAAGCATGATTAACTAAGAAACAGTAAAAACTTGGATTTTACACATCTGTTATCCCACATACACTTCAAATATTTTCATTTCTGTACTAAAATGAGAGATGTAATAACTGTGAGCAGTTTTACAGTGGTAAAATAGTGGCAAAAAGTTACTCTGAAGCAGCCAAAGAGCCAGAGGAAAGCATATATAGACATATACAGATGGCATATATTAGCTCAAAGACTTCTGAATAAGTCAAAGAAAATCTTCTAAGACTGAAAGCTCAATCTAGTGGTTTGCTTTAAAAATGATGCCAATAAGCTGGAGCTTAAAACACCTACAAAGCACTGCACTGTGAGCCTCAGAGCAGTAATATCATCACTGGGATCATCTGGGGATACAATACATTTCCAGCCAGGTGGAAAAGGTCTCTATCAGTTCAGGAAATTCAGGAAGGTGCCCATTTGTAAGAGAAGATGTAGCTATCCACTGCAGTTTGTCAAGAGCTCTGGCAGATTCTCAGTCTTTGCAGTGGATAAACTTATACAGGTTTTCCTTTAATATAACAAGGTTCCAGCTGAGATGCAAGTCTTGTGGTTTAAAACCCAGCCAGGAATCAAGTACACAGAGCAGCTGAATGCCCCTTGGGTGGGATGGGGAGAAGAAACCTCATTTCTGTTTGGGATACAGTGTGGACTGAGGAGGTGTTAAAAACATGGTTTATTGCAAAATCAGTATCATGGAAGGGTGGGACTGTAAGGTTGCTACATACAAAACCATTACATTAGAAACCTTGCATCAGAAAAACGTTATAATTCCAGTTACAATATCTTCTATAAATTCTTCTCCAATCAGCACCTTCCACAAAGCTCATTAGGATCTTCATAAATTGCTAATTGCTGTTTTACACAATTTACCACAATGCCTCTTTTTCTATCCAATCACATTACTCCACAGAAACTTAGTACTCTATCTTCTAATTTTTATCAACTCTATAACAAGTTCTAGTGTTAAACTCTAAAATCTTCTGTCTTGCTTAACATTTTTTCACTTATATGAGGCCAATATCTACTTTCTTAAAACATATTTCTGCTTAAATAACAAATCTTTATTCTTACTTTGTGTCTGTGTCACTATTCTATCCTAAAGCTCCAAGCCTTCCCCAAGGTCTTGGGTCAAACACCGTATCCATCTCTCTCTCTGAGCTCGTATGCTCGAGTCTTTGGGAGCCAGGGCACAGAATATTCTGAGCTGGAAGGGACAATAAGGATCACCAAGTCCAACCCTCAAGTGAATGACCCATGCAGGGACTGAACCCACCACGCTGGTGTTATCTGCATGCTCTGACCAGCTCAGCTATTTTCATCAATCAGCTGAGATAGGAACAGTTTCATAATTGAAATACTGAAAAACAGAACAATAATTGTAAAGAAAATGGAGGCTACAAAAAGAGGGGTAACAACAAAGCCAAAGGGGGACAGGAAACAAAAAAAATTATGCACAATTCCACTGCTCATCACCAGCTGGCCAGTGCCCAGGCAGTCCCTGAGCTGTGATCAGCCCCTCCTGGCCCCCAGTTTATTCACTGGGGATGACTTTCCATGGATGGAAATCCCTTTGGCCACCCTGGGTCACCCGTGCCAGCCCTGCTCCCTCCCAGCCCCTTGAGCACCTGCCCACTGGCAGGGCTTGGGACACTGACAAGTCCTGGATTTAGGGAAAGCCCTACTTAGCAACAACCAAACATCAGTGTGGAATCAGTGTCCTATCAATTATTCCCATAGTGAACCCAAACCACAGCTCTGTACTGCACTTTTACTGTACATAGTTTCTCCTGTATTCAATACTATGGGTATTATCTGGTTTTGAGAGAACCTTTATTCAGTGTCTCCTAACATAATGAAGAAATTTAATGTCACATAACACAGACATTTCTCATGACAGGCAGATGGTGTTATGCATAATCTGTAAAATGTCCTTGAGAAAATGTGCATGATTTCATATAAACTTGAAAAAAAAACCAACGTATAATGGCACTGGTGCTGTAGCAACTGTGTCTTCTACAATTCTGCTTTCTGTTGAAGTAAAAGGAGAACCAAATATATTAGTAGAATCTTCCTCCCCAGTTTTCTACCACAAAATCTGTAACACTGTCTTAGCTATCACAGCAGGAGGATAGGAGTGGAAAAAATGCAAAACGTCCTGGGCTAAATCACGCAAGGCTTTGAGGCACTCATTGGTGCTCTGACTTGCACAAAAAAACAAACAAGAAGCTGGTGCTGTGTTTTGAAACCAATATAAAATCTATAAAAGCTGCTGCTTATGAAAGCCAGTGCTTCAAAATCCTTATTGCAGCAGAAGATTTTCTGTAGGCTCACTCCGTGAGGGGAGCAAACATAAGACTTAGCAACAACCAAACATCAGTGTGGAATCAGTGTCCTATCAATTATTCCCATAGTGAACCCAAACCACAGCTCTGTACTGCACTTTTACTGTACATAGTTTCTCCTGTATTCAATACTATGGGTATTATCTGGTTTTGAGAGAACCTTTATTCAGTGTCTCCTAACATAATGAAGAAATTTAATGTCACATAACACAGACATTTCTCATGACAGGCAGATGGTGTTATGCATAATCTGTAAAATGTCCTTGAGAAAATGTGCATGATTTCATATAAACTTGAAAAAAAAACCAACGTATAATGGCACTGGTGCTGTAGCAACTGTGTCTTCTACAATTCTGCTTTCTGTTGAAGTAAAAGGAGAACCAAATATATTAGTAGAATCTTCCTCCCCAGTTTTCTACCACAAAATCTGTAACACTGTCTTAGCTATCACAGCAGGAGGATAGGAGTGGAAAAAATGCAAAACGTCCTGGGCTAAATCACGCAAGGCTTTGAGGCACTCATTGGTGCTCTGACTTGCACAAAAAAACAAACAAGAAGCTGGTGCTGTGTTTTGAAACCAATATAAAATCTATAAAAGCTGCTGCTTATGAAAGCCAGTGCTTCAAAATCCTTATTGCAGCAGAAGATTTTCTGTAGGCTCACTCCGTGAGGGGAGCAAACATAAGGTTTACTTTCACATACCTCTCCGTGTTGACTCCTCCTCATAATTTGAAATAGTAGGAGTATGTGTCATTATCTGCTCAAAAAAAAAAAAAAAACCCTGATCTGTACAAGTACAATAACACATTCTCCTTTCATTGTCATCGCCAGGCACTGTAGGTGTGCACAGAGGTGCGTTGGATAGCAACAGTTGTTTCTCTGAGCAGGGCTGGCATTTGGTGTGGGATGCTCTGAAGGGTAATCTCACAGGAGGAGGCTTTTCTGCTTCACTTGAAGTGCTCAGATCTTATACTAAGATAATATTAAGTTATATTAAGTAGGATATTCTTATATAATTAATATTAAGATATATTAAGTAGGATATTGGTGCCAATATGTGTAAGTTAAGACACTATATTTCCATGGTGGTCCTGTGAAGCTTCACTAATGTGGAAGAGGTTTTACAGGGACTTCTGTGAGCCAGAGAGAAGTTTGATAAGAGGATCCATGTTCACCCCTGAAAGAATTTCCTACCAAGGTCGTTGACATAGAAACCAAGAAAGAAAGAAGGATAAATAAATCTCCCACTGCCTATTCCAAGAGCACTTCGTTTGTCTCCTGTGACCAATGAGTGAAGTGTCAATTTATGAGTTTTGCAAGAAAGTATAAAAAGCATGCATGCCAGAATAAAAACAGGCTTGAAGCCTTCTAAAAATGAAGTGCTGTTTTGTATTCTCTGTCCCAACTACAACACACTGCCTTGTTGAGCTCTAAGAAACTCTTGCAGGTGTGTTAGAGGCTTAATGCTTTAATGATTCTAAAGATCACCCTAAATGCCACACATAATATTTCTTGCCACTTATTGCACACATGCAACAGTGCCAGGTTTCACTGAAATGCCAACCCTCTTCCTTCATCAGATGCTACTCTAGGTATTAGCTTAACTCACCTTCTGCCCAAGTAGGGAAAAATTCCTGCATTAGCTGAAGAGCAAAAGTGAAACCTGATTTTTTTATCTCATGAGCGGCAAAACTCAAACCTGAACATTCCTCCTTGACACGGTACAGTGTCTAATGAAGTTCAAAATCCTTCCTAATAGTAAAAATCCTTCCTAAAGGAAAAATACCTTACAAGGGAAGCAGCACACAAAAATTTGATACAACACAGTCTATGAAAAAGAACTGAAAGAAGCACAAAGAGCACACTGCTCAAACCCATATCAGGCTCCAAGCCATCACTGGAACCAGTGAGGCATCTGCTGTTTCTGGCATTCAAAACCAATGAACAGGACACCACAGTGGTTGTTGTGCGCTGTATAATTTTCTAAGTATCTATATATTTGTTATGTTTATGATCCTTCCACGGCACTAAAATACTTTGTCTGACCTGACTTTTCAGAAAAATGTTTGAAATATTTCACAAATTGGTACCTAGCATCACTTTTTACTAAAACAGTTGTACTGTAAATTAATGGCCAATGCATTTAGCTTTTTGCATCATCACAAATTATGCACCAAGCTGATTTTGTTGGATTCTTATTGCAGCCTCCAGTGATGTGATGGGGAATTTTGTTCAGCCAAGCTTGAACCTGTGTCCTCTGCATTTACAGGGGCAATCTTCCACACCCAAAACAGACAGAGAGGGACTGAGAATTAATCCTGTTGATATGGTTCCTGCAGACCAGCACACATCAGCTCACCCCTAATGCAGTCAAGTCTGCAGAATGCAAAAAGAGGATTTATCCCCGCCTGTGGTCCCTTTCAAGCTTCCTAAAATCTCAAAGATTTCTGCCTGACACTTCAGGATGGCCAAAACCTGACTGACTCCCCTGCTGCTGGACTCCCTCCTGTGCCTCCAGAGCTGAATATCACATCACCTCCAGCCCTAATGAAGATCTAGTGAGGCACTGACACCAACCTACACACACAGACCTCCTTCTGCTTCTTCCATTCTTCTCCTTCCTCACTCAACATCACCCGTGCACAGCAAGAGCTTTATCTGCTGTCTATAAAAAGAAATCTGGTAAAAAATAAAAAAAAAACATTTCACAATTACAATTTCTCCAAACAACTACTATACATTAAAAAAACCACAAGAAAACTAGGGTTTTTATTCCTTGTGAAGAAGTCTCTATAACACGAACAAAAAGAACTTCTCTCCCTAGGTAAACTAAGAAAAGACTATCCTAGAAATAGTAAGCTAACTAAAATTTTAAGGTTTTTTTCTTTACATTGTCAGTAAGCAAAAAAAAAAAAAATTGCAAGGAAAAGAAAAGTATGCTGAAAGTTTTGTTCCAATTCTTATTACTCTTTCTTTAATTACTATTAATAAACTTTGCTTGATACCCTTTTAAAATTTTAAACCTACTTTACCTTTCTCCTAATCCTACCTCACAACAAAAAGCAAACACAGTAATAATTAACCAACACTAAACCCACCACACTTCCAATTAAGCAACTTATATTTTCCCATCACACTGCCATAAGCCAAGACTTCCTTTAAAAAATGAAACCTCTCATGTCATAAAACTGGAGCTGCTCTTTTTTTTGGTTTGGGACATTCTCCAAAACATTCACGTACTACAGAAAATAATCATAATATTCAAAACAACACTGTAAATATTCAGCTGCTCTCCTAAGGGTACAAAGCACTAAAAAAAAAAAAATTCACAGTTGTATAAATTATTCATCCATTCTGAAGTAAATACTGTAGAGCACATTAAGCTGGGTTGTGCTCAATAGCTGTAGGATTTACAGGCACCAGTGAGAGAGCAGCTTGAAAACTTGCTCTAGGTGCCTACAGCAACCATCAATAATCCAAACCTCCAACATTCCTGCAATCCTTTAGGTATACTTGAAATTGGTTTTTAACAAAAGGAGCTGGTGTACTTGGGGGAAAGCCCTACAGCAGAGAGAAAAATACTGAAGAAAAGGAGCTGCAAACAGTCTAAGGCAAAAATACTCAGTGGTAAAAGCATACATATTCCTGGAACAGAATTATTGACATGGATTCCTGGCAGATTATTAACATGAAGTGGTGACAGCCTGATGCCACGTGAGTCAAATTGCCTGTTATTGTTGAGAATTAAATTAATTCTGTAAAATGTTGTGCTAGGCTGACAGACAATTATCAGAAAAGTTTAAGAACTCAGTCAAGTGCCAGAAAATGGCAGTGAGTGGAATAGAAAGTGTTGAAATGCCTGATTCCAGATAGAAAGATTGGCAGGAGAAAAACAAAAACAAGAGAAAAATGGGGAAAAGAGATGCAGGATGAGACATGCCTTTTTGTGTGACATTTTCTGCAATGCATCTGCCTCTCAATTACTTTTTAGAAGTGAAGCCCGCTCCCAAGGTTGAGTTCCAAACAAATAAATGTGTCTGCTGACACATTTCACTTATCCTGTCTCGCTCAGAAATGGATTGTACAACCCTAGTTCTTCTGAAACTTAAACCTTGACTTTGCTCAGGAGTACCACTGAGTCCTTCTTCCAAAAGAGAGTTTATTTTAAAAATATTCAGTTATCCTGTCACTGTCTAAATATCAAGCAATTCATCAGTCTCTCTATATGCCCTTCAGCTCTCAAACTGAGAGCTTATTCCCACACCTAACAGTCCAACCACCCCTAAGTACTTTGGAGTAAATTTTCAGTACTTCTTAACCATTCTCAGTAAGAAAATTATTTAAATACAAAACTCCTAATAGTTAAAAAAAAACTGTCAAAAAAGACAGTTTTTCCATCCTAGCAGAAGAAAAAAAGGTATATTATTTCAGTTTCTTTCAGTTCATTTTCAAAAAAATAAGTTTGCTTTTATCATAAGATGTCTTTAAAATGATGGTTTGACCTCAAAAGATTTACTGTGTACTAGCTATGATCTGCTTCCCACTTCTCCCACGATTTTGAAATAAAATTTATTAGTAATATAATAATTTATTAAGAATTAGCTCCACCTGTATCATTTCACTCTGTATGATTCAGAGGGGAAATTTTGCAAACATTACAGTAACAAAGAGGATATTAAACTGTCATAGACTTGACATTTCCTTATTACTGAATTGATGTCTTGGTTCGGGGCAAATTTGGGAGACCATCTCTCAAGGGGGTCTTCTGGAAAAGCAGATTTAATCGGCTCCTTCCCTCAACTGGTGCGAGTGAAAATATTTCTTTGGAGAAAACAGGAAAGAAACTTGTTTATTAAACAACAGAACTTAAACAATATTAAACAACAAAACTTTTTGTTGCTCCAAAAAGAGATGGCAAACTCAGAGAAGTCCCCTCTCTGGGTTGCAGTTTGGCTCACTCAGTCTCTGATCAGTCCACACTCCAGCGATCTTCTCTGCCTCAGCTAGCTCAGACTAACTAAAATCAAAGGAGAGCTATGTCCTGCTGTCTGTCCATCTGCAGACAGCACAGTCCAGGAGCAGGAATGGGGAGGAGTGAGTGCAGTCTGAAAACAAACTGCGGCTTCTTCCTCCCCTCTTCACTCGCTGGAACAAGTCTTAAAGGTGCAAAACTTATTCAGTATAAACAGAACAAGACGATTTGGGATAAAAGCATCATATAGACAACCCAGGACAATTGCTTAACACATTATATAAGTGTTCTTTCATTGTTGAGGTCTCTTTCTTTAAAGCACGGGTACTTCAGAAAGCGCAGTGATATTTCCTTCTTCTGATATTTTCAAGGCACAGGAAAGTGAAAAAACATCAAACTTTGCAGAAAGGTATCTCTGAGTCCATTTTTTAGAGAAGAGCCAAGTCTGATCAAAGACTAAAGAGAATCACTAAATAACAATTAATTATCCACCAATTGCTTCTGTGACTCCAGCTTTACTACAACCATCGATCTTCCTTTTTTAAAGCTTAATACCAAAGCCAAGAAATGACACTTAAACCCAATAAATTATCTACTGAATTGTCAACTGGTTTCTGAAATATTTTTGACTGAAAGAAAGCTTGTTTTCATTAGAAATAACTGTTAAACAAAACTGTTACAGGTCCTGACTTAGAGTCTGCTCTGCAAAGCTCAATTCCAGCACAGCCTCAGGAGAGACTAAAGGCTTCAGGAAGTATTTTCTTTGTAAAATCCACACTCTGTGTAGCACTTTTAACACTGCGTTTTTCCAGACACAGGCTGGCTCAAATTCACCCAGAGTTTTTTCTGAAGGCTTTTTCTTAGAGCATGCAGATCCAGAGTGGTAAAAACTTCCTTCAGCTGTACAGAGATGGGGGACAAGGGTAAGCACAAGCAAAACTCAAAGACAGATTTCACACAAACAAATACCGCCCAAGAATTTAACCTTGGTCTGCAGCTACTTGAGTTTAATCCTACAGGTAACTGCAATTTGAAATAAAGGTAAAAAGGGAAAGAAATACAGGTTGAATCTTCATAAATAACAGTAGAATTTTTAGAAATAAGGGTAGTATTTTAACCTTGAGTACAAAGAACCTGGAGGCTGACAGAGGTCCCCAGACTTCTAGAAATCACACTTCAGCCATGCAGAATGGACAAAGTTGTCTCATAAAATGCAACAGACCCAACCTGTTCGGTTTGGATTTTTCCCAGAAAAAGAGTTACATACCCATTTTCAGCCATGGTAGCTAAAATTCAGCTAGAACTGAATATTTATTTATCCTGTCACTTTGTAAATATCAAGCAAAGACTCAGATCAGAGTGAGGCCCTTCTTGGCATTTGTGGTTACTTTCTGCTATGCTGATATCCTTGTCATTACATCAACTATAACAAAACCAAAAACATTGCTCCCTTTTCAGCCATCTGTGAGGCTTGTGATCTGATGGATGGACAGATTCCTTCAGCCCAGACCTCCTTAGCCTCTTCAGCTTTTACTGAGAGATGCGTTGTTCCTCTTAAAATTAGCCTGCTGCTTACTTAAATGAGGATTTGGATTTCTTAAGTGTTCTGGGCATGTCAGAAAGATGTTGCCTCTCTCAAGGTGGCAAAAGCAGCAAATAATCTGTTGGCAGGCTGCTCCAAACACATTCCAGCTTGTCTAGTTAGGAAGCTTTAACTTCATTGGAAAGCTAAATAGCAAGGCTACAAAAATCCCTTTTATTCACAGGAGCAGGGTTAAATTGGAAAAGTCACCCTAAATTCAAAAAAGGAGACAAGCTCATCAAAATTTCCAAAGTTTACCTCTATTCTTCCAGCATGAAGTGAGTGAAATGTGAATAAGAATATAAGAATTATGTTCATGAAAACAGCCAGCCAGAACAGTAAAGGTGAAGCTGATTTTCACTGTTAAGATACTATTAACACTAATGACTAGTAGAATTTTACACTATAATTATTGTTATTGTGTAACTAATTATTTAATTATTAAATAATTCATTATTAGTTTTTCCATTTAGACATTAAATAACTATTAATTAATTAGAATTATTACTTAATTTAGAAAATTTATTAATTTCCTTTCAAAAATTTATTAATGAAAACCACAAAATACTGTCCAGGGAGGTGAATTAGGGTTGGTCCACTGAAATAGCAGTTACACAATTGATTTCATCCCTGCCAGCGGATCCAGAGTTAAGAGCTCTCAAGCAAGCAGAATCCAGAGGCACAACTGAGTTTAAGCAGGAGATTATGTTCAGTCCACTATTTCATTAACTTGATCCTGATCTCTAGAACTGGCTTCTTTCACCAAATCATTCCAGGCCACTGAGCTGCTGAGATACAGAAAGCTTCTGGAAGTGGCAGTTGTAGAGAGAAAAGAACATTTTTCACTCAATGAAATTCATGGACGTCCTTAATTTATGCCTCTAACTGAACTGATTTGATTCAAGGGTTTTTTGCATTTTCTTTTAATTAGCCAGGGCAGCTTAAATGAATTTTGTCTTATGTACACATGCAGGACCATGATGTTTCATGCAGGAACAAATACTAATTTTAAAAAAAAAAAAAAGTTTTTTTTTAAAGGTTTTGAAGTTTTTTTAAAATCTAAGTTACATAGAAAACGCAATATTGATTTGCCTTCATTGATAAATTGCAATGCACCGTTTGCCACGTGGCTGTTCAAAAGCTGTGGTGGCCAGTCCTGCATGAAAACCTGCACACCAAATTGTGTCTAATGCTGCTGGGCACTGCACTGAAGGGTGAAATGCTGAGCAGCATCAGCCTGGAGCAGTCATTGCTCTGCTCCTGGTGACAAGGACACAAACCTGGCTCAGGGACAGAGGGACAACAGCACCCAGTGATCTGCCTTGATCTGCATAAAGCTAAACAATCCAGTACACATTTAGATATGGGCACGTTCTGAGTCAATCCATTCCACCAAGCTGTTCTCTGGTGGAAATAAAAGCAAAATCTGGCCTGAATTTTGCATGTGTTTTCTCTGCTGCTGCAAAATACAGGCACTGCCCATGGACAACCAGACTGCTGAAAGCTCTTGGCATAGCATTCCTCATTAAAGCAGTTAAATCTGCTGCCCTAATTTGTCTTTGATGGTTACATCACTTTGAGACAGCTGAGGACAAATTTCCCTTTCCAGTGCTGCTGTTCCAAGCTGTTCAGGAGCAGCAGCAGGTAACCAGCACCACGCTGCATCTCAGATCAGACCAAGAGCTGAATACCTGCTTCTTAGCCACAGAAAAAACGTGCAAGCTGCCAAAGAAATAGTGGTAAAAATTTAAACCTCCTATTTCTTTAAGAAAAATACATTATAAGGCCATGTTCTCCCTCTTGTTGCACACACAGTATTTCTTTTCTATCAGCCATCACTGGTTTATGTCTTCCTGACTGGCAAGTCAAAGATTGAAGCACAGCTTTCTGTTACTTGATCCTCCATAGCTGCTATCTCTGTTTATGGGTTCCTTGCTGGATACAGAAATTGTGCTTTACACTGAGGCAGTCATGCCACATCACATCTCCCAGAGCACAGCTTGCTTTGCCATGGCTGCTGCAGACAGCTAGCTAATACAGTGAGAAACACTGTGCCCCAAAATAAACTGCACATGAAATTGCCAGGACAGGGGCTGTGTGCAAGCACAGCCTAGAATTAAGCTTGCATACCACACTTGTAAATGAGTGGGAAGAAGAATGATAGCTGGCTATTAAAATGTATTGCTTTTTTGTTCTTAAACACCAGGATTTTTTTCCTTTTAGTTTGTATCAAGAGCTTGACATTGCAGACTGTGAAGTTTAAAAAAGCTGACCTTGAAAAAACGCAGTCACATTCATTTTTGAGTGTTAGTTTAGCTTCACACCCTGGAAGTGGCTTCCTGCCTTCCAGACTCTGCTGAGCATCGCATGACTAGCCATGCCTGAACTCACTGCACAGCTCCCTTCAGGCCACACTGGGACCACTCAGAACCCACCCACTGACAGCTTGAAATACAAAAGGGGTCTGTTTCAGTAGCCCATGCCACCATTCCAAACACCTCCACCAAACAGTGACCTCCTCCCTAATCATTTTGCCTCAAGTCTCAAGCTGCATCAAGAGAAATTTAGGTTGGATATTAGGAAGAAGTTTTTTCCAGAAGGGGTGATAAAGTTCTGGAATGGCTGCCCAGGGAGGTGGTGCAGTCACCATCCCTGGTGTGTTTAACAAAGCCTGGATGTGGCACTAGGTGCCAGGGTTCAGCTGAGCTGTTGGGGCTGGGTTCGACTCGACGGCTTTGAAGGTCTCTTCCAACCCAGTGATTCTGGGAATTCTGGGAATTCCTGGGGACGTGGTGGAGTCACCATCTCTGGGTGTGTGTAACAGAGCCTGGATGTGGCACTGGCTGCCAGGGTTCAGCTGAGGTGCTGGGGCTGGGTTGGACTCGATGGCCTTGAAGGTCTCTTCCAACCCAGAGATTCTGGGAATTTTCAGAGGTGGCAGGCCAGCTCTCTGCAGCCAAACTTTCCTGGGATCTTCCTCAGCATGGGCTGAAGGGAACCTTTACTCCCTGACAGGCTTCAGGCAGTGCTCCCACACATTTCCCACCCTTCCCTCCAAGGGAGGAGCTTTTCCCAGCGGAGCAGCCTTGCTGGAGGCTTGGCACACCCCAAACAGAGCAAGCCCAGCACAGCTCCCTGGCTGAGCTGTGAGACCTCTCCTCATCACAGCCATCTGGCAGGCTGGCACTGAGGGTGAAGGGGCTGCCCTGCTGACACCAACCCCTGACATTTCCATGGGAATCCCCCCACAGCACTAGCATTGCTATCGACACTGTCATTTTAGTAGGCACTGCAAGAAGCAAACTGTGAGGAAATGTGTGTGGTGCTCTGCAAGGAAATGCGGGGTCCTGTCAGGGATGTTGACACAGCTGGGCTTCAGCAGTAGGTACAGCACTCAATTCAGGCACTAAATCCATCCCAGGCTTCCCCAGGCACTGAGGATGCTGGGCTAAAGACACTCAGAGGCAGACAGATCCCAAAGGTGGGTGTTCACACGCACACCGCTGTCCCGATTCCTGAGATTTCCAGGTAGCTGCAGGCTCTTCACAGTCAAACTTTAGATAGCTGTGAAAAAATCTACAGCGCATGACATGTAAGTTGATATTTCTTTCACAAGTGGCCCATTTCAGCAAGGCTTACTTGGAAAACATTTCTCCATTGTACAAAGTCACTCATTCACCACGCAAATGGACAATACCCACACCTCATGTTTCACATCTGGCATCACAGTTAACCAGATTTACAACTTCAATGTGTATTAGAATTGCTCCTGAAATGTCCTAATGCAGCAAAACCAGGATAGTTTACCTGTTCATGACTGAGAGATGAGCTGTTAAAACTTATTAAATGCACACTCTTGGCTTCTCCCAATTGCAACATAAAACAGGCTAACCTAAGCCTGAACTGAAGAATGAGAAGACAGAAAATAGCTGAAAAATTATTAACATTGGAGGTACTAGCCATTATCTACTGGTGCTACAGAAGATATTATTAAAATGAACAGCAACAAATCCCCATCACCACCAAATTCTCAGGGAACAATTACTGCCTCTCCAATGAGAGGAAAGGAAATAACCATTAATGATTATGTTTCTGTGCTGGATCAAACACCTGTTGCTGCTTAGGAGATGTTTATTTTTTTTCACTGCACATAATGCTGGAACACATTTTGTGCAATAATACTGTTATGTCAGCGCTCTTGTAGAACCACAATTTCTTCTTGGACAGCTGCAGCATTTGCATGGATTTATTAGATCCAAAAGTCCACATAATCACATCACCTGAATAAAAAATTAGGCATCTGAAAGTTTTACATAACCACAGCATTTGTGGTCAGGCAGGAGGGTGCAGAAGCTCATGCTGGAGTAAAAAAATAATTTTTAAAAATCAAACAGATTTTCAGCAGTGCTGAAACTGCTGAAGTTTAAACCAGAAAAATCAGAAGTTGAATCTCTGTGCAACACTATGTTGGGTCCCTTCCAAGGAAAAAAAAGGGTAGAAATCATGGCTCTCAGATTAATTTGTCTTTGGCTCATTATGACACAGCCTTTGCTTGATCCTTACCCCAGGTAGGCCAGTATGAACTCATTTAACTCCACTCAATTAAACAGAGAATTGCAAAATTATGCCAGCTGATATTTCAGGGCTGTGATCCCTTATCAAAAGGGCTCTGCTAAACAGCAGTTTATTTGGCTTATTAAAATGGAACGCTGTGCTACCCAGCACATTTTTGCCTGCCAGAATAATGCTTTCAAGCAGAGGATGTAATTCTCCCTGGGAAGGCAGGCTGAGAACAGTGAGATTCACAGCAGGTGAGAGAGCTCAGTTCCTCAGCACTGACAGCAAAACATTGCAGAACCTCAGCGTGGCAAACTGCACCCAACAGGCACCGAGCCAGGCTTGTGTCCTTCAGAAACCTGGGAACAGCACAGAAATCTGGGAACAGCATGTTCTCACTCACCCCAACACACACCCTCTGTGACTGGACATTAACACCAACCACCCCAAAAACCAGCCAAGTTTTTTAGCCATTTTACAGCTCCCATATAAACAACACCAGCACTGCAGACAGCCCAGGAAAAAAGAGTTATTGCACCTGGTAGACAACAATAAATAACAATCAGTGGATACCATCAGTCATGATATGATTCAGTACTGGGCTGAATGTGCTTTCCAAACCAAAATTATTTATAGATAGCTGGCTAAAAACACTGACAACAAACAGCCATAGAACAAAAAAAATGTTAGCATTTTCTAGACAGGATGGCCTTTTTCAAAAGCAAATGTACAGTGATGTGCTTCAAAGCAGCTAGAAGCTGATGTTTATGAAATCTAAATACAGTTGACACAAATGAAAAATCTCTGCTTTCAGTTACACATGTAGAGGCTCTGCAAAGAGCAGATTTTGTCCCCAAGGGAACAAACTGTGCCTAGGAAGGACAGGACCTTAGAGGCAGACATAAGCTAACTGGGCCCAGTTCTGTGAGTTCTATAAGCCATACTCACTTCACAGTGCTCCTGCAGCATAAAAAAAACCATGGCACTTCTTAAAAACAATCAAGTCAAAGGAAAAGGGTATTTTAAAACCGAGTATCAACCTTGTCAGGAAAAATCTAGGGGACAAACCACCAAAGATTGTTTAAAGATTCAGGTAAATACTGTAAATATGGACATTTTTTGGTGGCACATTGCCCCAGCTGCAGCCACGCCCTCGAGACATTCCCAAGAGAGAAACTGCAAGGTGTTTGTAAGGAATAACTGAAAAATTTCATCCCATAAATTACAATCAGATTTCTGCCAGACTGTGCGGTAAACAGCATCCATCTCCAAAAAGGCACTGGGGCACACACAGAAAGATGTGAAAGAGGAAGCAGGGGAGGCAAGAGAGGAGCTCAAGTTAGGGTGACAAACAATTCACATGCATAGCCTGTAAAACTGGAAAGTCAAAGACTCCACATCTTCCAGCTCCACCTGTGTTTTGTGGCTCCTTCACTGGTACTTTGACCCAAATTCACCAGTTCTCCACAAGTTTATGCTGTACTTTTATTCATCCTTCAATATTGCACACCTTTTTCTTTATTCTCAAGTTCAGCACCGCTCTTAGTTCTTTTCAATTACTGAAATCTTTGCTCATCAATTTTAAATGAGCTCAGGGAGCTCATATAAATTATTCTAAAATCCATCTTTCTGTTGTAAATTAGTATTGCAAGCATTCATTCATTCTTTCACCCATTCTACTACGTCACTAATCTTCTAGCCAAGAATTTCCTGAGTATTTGCCTTTTTTGGTCTAAATTAAGAAGCTGACCTCTGACACTCTTCAACATCCTATTTTTACCACCTTGGACAGGAACACCAGCAGAAGCACATAAAACTGATCTCACCTTAACTTTTACAGAGCTGGCAAGAAATTCTCATTCATTTTTTGAGTAGTTTAGGAATAACAACTCAACACTAACTCTATGCAGTGTCACAGGCTACAACTGTGAGCCTCAAAACATTGCCCTGAATTTAAAAGGTTTTGCTGAATCACCAGAGTTCCTTCCAAGATATCTTTGATCTTCAAACCTGGGGGAAACTTTTAAAGTTTAATTTTCCCTCAACTGCCTTTTCTTGGTGCCACAGAACAGGAACACAGGTTCTATGGTTGTGTTCAAGGGTCCCAGGATGAAGGAAGAGATGAGAATCTTGACCCCATGTTTCAGAAGGCTGATTTACTATATTATTATATATATTATATTAAAATGCTACAATAAAACTACACTAAAAATAATAGAGAGAAAGGATCCATCAGAAGGCTAGGAAAGGAATGAATAACAAAATCTTGTGACTGCTCACAGCCTTGACACAGGTCATCAAGAAAAACAATTTCACATGCTGGGTAAACAATTCTCCAAATCACATTCCAAAGCAGCACAACATGGAGAAGCTGAAGCTTCCCAGCTCCTCAGCAGATCCTGGCAAAAGGATTTGTCATGAAGTATGTCTGTGACACAGGTTCCTGTTAGGGACCACCTGGGTGCAGAGCTGGAGTAAACCGGGAGAAGCCACGGATGTGCCTCCTCACGTGGAGCCCAGCACTGCCAAGCAGCCCTCCAAATGGCATTTTGGAACATCAGACAGGGCAAACTTTCATTTTTCAACAGCCCATGGTGCTGTTGAGAGCACTGGAAGCTGCCCAGACACGAGCTGCCAGGGGCCTGAAAAGCCACAATGAGTGTGATTGCTGCAGCAAAGGATGGCAGAGATAAGCTTGGCACTCAGTGGTCACCCAGACACAAAGACCCAAGGGAGGAGCACTGCTTCACCAGGCCAGCACTGGGATGCCAACAAGCTCTGCCTTAGTTTGGGAAGAGCAGCTCACCTCACCAAATGGAATTAAAAGGTGCAGAAAAGAGGAAGACTGCCATTTCCCAGCAACTTCCAGCCCTACATCAACTAGTCCTCAGCATTAAGTTCTCACTCAAGGAAATGACTGATAGAGCTCAACAGAGTTTGTAACAATAACATAAAGTATATATAATTAATAAAGTCCAGCTCTTATACCTTACAAAATAACATTTCTTACTGCAAATGCAGAGAGTGCCATATTTAAACCAATTGGCAAAAGATGACACAGTTCCATTTAAGAAAAAAACATTTCTGTTGAGCCTGACCTGCCTAACCCAGACTCACCAATAATTTAAGGCAGGTACTCCCACAAAACAAACTTTAAGATGTTTTTAAGCAGCCAAGAACTACCAAGAGTGCTCTAGCAGCACTCTGAACTGTCACCCTCTCCAACTTGCACACAGCCCAGAGCAGAGGTGGCTCTGTGGCTGGCCACAGCGAATTGCTCTTTTAGCACTCCTGCATTTGCTGCCACAAGGGTACTTCAGCAGCACTTTGCAGCAAGCTCACAGCAGTTCCTGAATTTCCTGCTTCTGGGGTCACTCTTCCTTGTGCTGCCAGCTTCACCCCACAGACAGTCACTGGTATTTCCTACTCTACAAGTGTGCAAAAGTAAAGCCTACTGATTCCTATCACATTCAATGCTTTTGTTGTTTTTTTCACAGATTTTTTCTAAATAAAAAGTCTTCCAAAGTGCATGTTATGATAGACAGTGACTAAAGTCATCTCTATGATGCATGGAAATACACAAATATAGCAGAAAACTATTTTTAAAATATTGTATCTTGTACACACACAAAACTAACTCAAAATCCAGCATCAAGTACTGCAGCACTACTTCCATTAAATAGAACTAATTTTCCAGAGAGGCAAAGAAGTTCTGACTGAGACTGACCAACTGTAAACTATCCCTTATTATAACTGGTCATTACTATAACAATTATAAAAATTACTAAATACTTCAGCTACGAAGTCACAACTGCACTAACAAATTATTACTCTATTTATTACTGACTGTATTTTTATTTATTTTTTACTGTTGGTTTCTACATTTTAGGCTGTTTTAAGCTATTTAATAGAAAACTGTGTTAACAGCTATTATTCTTATTGGCTTTCTGCTTGAAAACAGCAACTCTTTCATTTTGCAAGTTATCTTGACATACAAATTCTTATAACTAGATAAACTTCAGTACAAAACAGTATTATTGGGAATGTCATTTTCTATTTTGCAGCACTGGGTGAAGCAATTCAGTAAATTTAGAAACCATCCATAATAATAATGAACTACACATTTAAGCCATCTTGCATCATCAGTTCCCAAGCAGAACACATTAGTGACTGATCACACTAATAGAATGCACTACAGCTTGATAATGTTTTTCATAATTAGAATTATTTTGTCAGTCAATTTAGGCCAAGTATTTTAGACACAAAACTACAAATATTTCAACAACAAAAATACCAAAAGCTTGTGGGATTTTTTCCTCACTTCTCATTACTAATTTTTCTTGTGTATTTGTACTTCTTTGGAGTCCTCTTAGAATGGCATCATAGCATGAGAATCACAAAAGAATTCACTAAAACAAGAGTAGAAAGAAGCTTTCTAGCTAGAAAAAAAATTAGCAAGATACTGAATTCATTTTTATATCACAATCATTCTCCAACTCCAATTTGAGCTATTCATTTTAGATAGCACTTCACAATTGCTCTTGAATCTATTTATATTCTTTGACTAGAAATTTTGCTCTGCAGTTAAGTAAAAGACACCTGAATAAAGATTAGTAATGATATTCTCACTGGTTTAAAGTAAAAGAAACTAAATATACCCAATGTAATTTGTTCTCTGCTAAAATTACTCTTCCATGGTTAGTTACTGAGTTTTCTTATTAGGTCACATATACTTAAGAGCAGTGATACCCCACTAATTCCTGTTAGTGACAGTGGAACATTGCCTCTCCCCGTTCCAGGGATCAGAATAAACCCTGACATGTCTCTGCCATGATCACCTCTGAGCTACCAAGGGCAGCTCACCTAAAAATGCACCGTGGTACTGATGGGAGCAGAAATGGGAACAGAAGCAGATGGGAACAGAGGCATCCCTCCAGAAAGAGGGGTGGTCATAACCAATAATCATTTAGGATTGGAAAGAGAAAGCTCTGGCTGAAGGAAAAGGAGGCTGACACATTTGGATCATCATTCATGGAGTCTGTATTTTCATTTTTGCTTCCTCCTCAGGAAAATGCCTGCCAGTTACACACTGGAGTCCTTTTAGGATAAATCACATTGTTGCCTCACATTCCTGGCTGTCCCATGACACTCAAAACCCTTTAAAGTCACAGGAGGCTGCCTGTTCTCAGAGCATTGCCTTTCCCCTCAAGCCCAGAGTCTGCAGCAGAAAGCACCAAGAGGATGAGTGGATTTGGGAGCACCAGGCAGACATGTTCTGCCGCTCCTGGGGAGCTCCTTCCTGCAGGACTCCCCTGTGCTCACACAGAAACCCCACAAAAATGTCCAATAGACTCAGAGAAATGGTTGGGGTTGGAAGAGACCCTACAGCTCATCTCATCCCAGCCCCTGCCATGGGCAGGGACACCTTGCACCAGAGCCTACCCAGAGCCCCATCCAGCCTGGGCCACTCACAGGGATCCAGGGGCAGCCACAGCTGCTCTGGGCACCTCCTGAGTGCCTCAGCAGCTCCTGCAAGGCTGGCTGCAAGGCTGCCTGCGCAAGCACCAGACCCTGCATGGCAGAAATGCATGGCTTTATCACTCATGGCTATTCTGGGCCCAGGAAATTTAAAAGTAGCTCCACATCCCTTGCAAAGAGTGTACATAATACACACTATTCTTCACATAATAACGAGAGAGAGAGATTAAGAATGGAACCTCCTGGATGTTTTCTAAATCCCTATTTTTTTCAAAATTTGACATACAGCACCATTTAATATTTTATGTTGGTCAAGGCCAGTCCACCAAGAGGTTCTCAGTGAATTGCAACGTACTGAAACCTTGCACTGAAACACTAAAGTCTCAAAATGTAGATCAGATCACTTACTTGTAGAAAATCGAGCTCAAAAAACAAACTCTGCACTTATGAAATAAATGGAAAATTTCACCATGATTTTAACAAGAGCAAAAGTAGTTAGAAAGTAAGATGAGAAACCGTGGAACCTTAACTGCAGCATTAAAAAGAAGCTCTTTCTTCATTTAATACAATACCTCCTTTGTATAGGCTGAAAACATAAAATATTACTGGTTATATAAATCTCAAGCAGAAGTGACTGTAGGTGGCTTGGAACAAGTAAATGCTGTATTTATACAAGTGCAGCACTCTGCAAGCAATATTAGTCAGCCATTGAGCAGGTTCCCTGAGCTCCAGTACACTGAATATGTGCATAATTAGGGCTTGTTTGCGTGACATCTGGTGGGGAAATAATATCACATCTGATATGAAAGATACAAAAATATTTTCATAAAACAAAACCTCGCAGTGGAACAGGACCGTGATGTTCCTTTTCATAACAAGCAGCCTCACATCAATAAGACCCAACCATCCTGCAATATCAACTGTATCAGCTCTCCAGAACACAAAATAAGTCAGGGTGCAATTAGGCACAATTTGCTAAGATTGGCAAAACTCAATTTCCTTCAGCTCCTTGTGTGCACAGCAAACTGGAACTCAGGTAATGTCAAATGCACACAGATGAATGCTGTTGAGTAAATCCATTTATCATTCAAAGACCTGACCAAGCAGCCCAAATCCTTCATTGCTTAGAGCATTTTATATATGCACAGCCCTAATAAATCTGCCCATGAGCTGTGCTGTACATATTATCCTGCACAATAACATCTGTGGAGAAAAGTCTGTTCCCTTCTGAGTGCCACTGGATCAGAATTGGGGTACAAAACCTTGTTGTCTGCAACATTCTCCACAACAGTAAGAAAACAAAAAGTCAATCTAAATGAAAATTAATTTAAAGGGAGAAGATTTGGAGACAGTTGCACTGGACTCTAAAAATAAATCTCTATTCTTTGCTTGTATTAAATCAAGAGGAATGTTCAGTGATCACACAGATACCTTCCCTGTGTTCTGGGAAGGGCTGTTCCAAGTCCTGAGCAAGTTTGTTCAGAACTGGCTCAGATACCAGAGCACTGTGCCACACTGACATACCCATTATACCACTGCATTACACACATTAACACACCCACTGTAACCTCTGCATTCCTGACCACCTCTTTCTCCCAAACACAAAGGTTACCAAAATTCAAGTCAGTGGCAGGAACAGAAACAAGGCCAAACTTGAAAGCAAGAATCCTACACATCTCTGGTTCTGATTTTTCAGATCAAGTTCTGCAAAATACTGCAGATTTTGATGCCTTCCTAAACAGGGATCTTCATGCTGCAGAAGGTGCTCTGCTTGGTGCCTGTGCATATACAATGTAATTTAAACAGTTGAATAATTTAGATTTCTTTTTTTAGCATGGAAAGCCTGTATGGAGTGGGGATGACAACACCATTTTGAACATTTCTGTCCTAAGTATTTATTTGGGCTACAACGTCTAGTAAAAAGAAAGATCATGATCCACCTCAAGTGGTTTCAGGCAAGAGCACCATCTGTAAACCCAGCAGGAAAAGAGAGATGTCTAAACTTTCAGAAAGAGCAAAGTACAGCTGCCCCACAGTCTGAAACACTGTGGGTAATTGCAGAGGCACAGTAATTCCTGTCCAGCTCTCCTTAACCCTGGGATTTAAAAGCATTTTTCCCAGGTGTGCGAAACTCATTGACAACGTGAAAATCTATAGCTGCTGCTACTCACAGACCTGGAGCAGGGCAACAGCACACTGCTCTTTTGAGCCCCAGGCACAGAGAATTAGGAAATACCTGTATTGCAAATATCAACTTTTGGTGGCTTTGTTTAGGAGAAAATCACTATTTTATAATGCCCTTCACTTTTCTGTGCATTTACCAACATGTTATTTGATATCCCTTTACTCCCTGACTTTTCTGACCAGCTGACCTATTTTAACTATGTCATTTAAACCACACTTCAGGGTTGAACTGCCTGATAAAAATGCTTTTGGAAATCATGTTATTAATTATACAAAGTTCCTAGTGCACAAAGTGGTATTAAATCTGCCATCACATGATGGTTTGGCTTGGAAGGGACATGGAATCTAGCTCCAACCCCCCTGCCATGGGTGGGTACAACCACCAGACCAGAGCCCCATCGCAGGTGTCCTTGAACACCTCAGGGATGGAGCACCCACAGCTTCTCTGGACCCCTGTTCCACAGAGCTCCTGGTTTTCCTTCTGCTCAGCTCCAAAGGGCATCCCTGAGCAGCTTTTTCATTCCCTGGAAGTGGGACTTCTCCCAAGGACTGAGCACCAGTGACACACAGAGCTCTGCAGCCCTGCCTGCACAGCAGGCACTCACAGGACATGAGCTGCCTCCTTAAAAAAATTAGCTCCAGATGGGGAAAAAAAGCTTTTAATCCTTCACAATGGAAACAAATACCAGTCCCTAGAAAGAGGAAGGCTCAAGATACAACTGTTTGAAGGCTGGAGAAGATGAAACAATGAATTTGCCTTTGGAGGCAGTGGTCAACTTGTCTAATTAACATAACATTCTTACCAGCAGTTACTGAAAGTAACAACAAAAACCTCTTCACTCACTGAATTTATGAAGTTTTCTGTCATTTGGATTCAGTTCCTGAATCTGCTTGATCTCATTAACACCAGAGAGCCACAAAAACTAAGTGCTCATCACAGAAAAAGGCTCCTGAGAATACACAGCACTGCATCAAACACTGGGTGTTCAGGAAAAAAAGGAGGCTGAAGGAAGGCATTGCAACATATTGATTGCATTTTTCATTTAAGGCCTTCATTCTGCACTATTTGGGGTGGATACTCTCCTTCACCTTCATATTTTCACTGCTTATGACTGCTCCTTTCTGGGATTGCCAGTGGGCTGCAGAGGTGGTGAGGGTGGTGGAGGCCTCTGTGGAGAAGCAAACCCTAGGGAAGAGATGGGGTTTTGCTTTGTGACCCCAAAACACGCTGCTTGGTACTCTGGAATTCTCCATCATGTTTCAGTCTGCAGGCATGGATGGTCCCATGAAAACTGCTTGGACCTTCTGCTTCCAAAATATGTGCTAACACCAGAGAGCCACAAAAACTAAGTGCTCATCACAGAAAAAGGCTCCTGAGAATACACACAGCACTGCATCAAACACTGGGTGTTCAGGAAAAAAAGGAGGCTGAAGGAAGGCATTGCAATATATTGATTGCATTTTTCATTCTGCACTATCTGGGGTGGATGCTCTCCTTCACCTTCATATTTTCACTGCTTATGACTGCTCCTTTCTGGGATTGCCAGTGGGCTGCAGAGGTGGTGAGGGTGGTGGAGGCCTCTGTGGAGAAGCAAGCCCTAGGGAAGAGATGGGGTTTTGCTTTGTGACCCCAAAACACGCTGCTTGGTACTCTGGAATTCTCCGTCATGTTTCAGTCTGCAGGCATGGATGGTCCCATGAAAACTGCTTGGACCTTCTGCTTCCAAAATATGTGCCATTTCCCAAATATGTGCATATATACTGGGAGAAACCTCTCTGGCTTTCTTTGAAACAGCACCATTCCAGTCCAATCACCATTTTAACAACATATTCCACTGTCAGAACGTCAGTACAGGCCTTACCTCCCACCTTCAGCAAACACAAGGGAAGGCATCATTCCAGCATTTTTTTTCATTAATTTAGCTCAGGGTAATTTCATTAATTTAATTCAGGCTAATTTTTAGACACCCCCTCAAATATTTCAGCCATTATAAAATGATGGTACAGAGCTCAGACAGTTTGTAACACATACAAGACACAAATTTAGATATGCAGGCATCTGCTATGGCTGTGTTTACTTAACACCAACATCTGCTCCAGCTCCAACAATGACACTGCTGCAAGAACAGAAAAAAAAACCCAAACAAACTAATCATCTCAATGAAAAGATGAAGAAATCCTACACATCATGCTCTAGCACCTTTCTGGATGTCAGTCCAAATCAGAACATCATTAGTTGCTTCCCAGCACCTTCTTTGGAACCCATACATCCAAGAGCCAAAAAACTGCCTTGCTTTTGAAAATCCATGACAATGTTCTGATCTATCACCACAAGGAAGCTGTCTAAAAAAAGCAAGTGGCATCACAGCTTGGGAGAAATAATCATAGATGTATTGGCAGCAGTAAAACACTCAAGAAATGAGACCTAGGCATGATTCAGGAAAAGGAAAAAAAAAAAAAAAAACATCATTAGTTGCTTCCCAGCACCTTCTTTGGAACCCATACATCCAAGAGCCAAAAAACTGCCTTGCTTTTGAAAATCCATGACAATGTTCTGATCTATCACCACAAGGAAGCTGTCTAAAAAAAGCAAGTGGCATCACAGCTTGGGAGAAATAATCATAGACATATTGGCACCAGTAAAACACTCAAGAAATAAGACATAGGCATGATTCAGGAACAACAGAAAAAAAAAAAAAAAAAAAAAAAAAAAGGAGCAGCAAATAACTTAACAATGGGTCAGTACTTACAGCTCTGAAAAATGTCCATTTTCAGGTTTGGATGGAGCAACACAAACTTTGAGGTACAACTGCATCTTAGCAGAGCAGACCTGCTGTCTGTGGTTAATGCAAGGCTTTTGTCAGGGCACAAATTGGCTGGAATGGTCCTGCCCAGCCTCACCTGGAGCCCATCTGACCCAGAATGGTCCTGCCCAGCCCCACCTGGAGCCCGTTTAACCCTTCCCATGCTGTAGGACAGTGCTGAGGTCCCATCCCCATGGCTCTGGGATGCCACTCAGCTCCTGCCTTTCCCAGCCCCTGGGAGAGGAGCCAGCCCTGGCTGCTCCCAAACACATTTCTTTCACCACCTCAAATTGCCATTCCTGTTCTGGCATCAGGAGAACCTTTTACAGCATAGAGCAGAGGTCAGAAGTATTAGGAGCTCTTCTTTGGGCAATCCTATCATGTAAGATGCCTGACTAATTAGGGGAAACTTCTAAATCACATCTGTTGTTTCATTTGGCAGTGCAACAGAGACTGTGCTTGGAAACCTTGTGGGCTCTCTGCTTGCTTCTGTTAGGTATAATTCAAAATACAGAACAGCACAGAAACCAAAAAGAGCTGAAATATGATTTGTTCTCTCCTCTCAAAAGACACAAATCAGCCAAACCATCAGAAATTGTCAGAAATAGGTAGTGGCCTGAACATCCTTATTTCTGCGTACCCAAATATGAGACAAATTAAAAGGCACATTTTTCTGCATGAATTCAAAAGTAAATCTGTTTACAGCCACTGCATTTGGCTTAGGAATTGAGTTGTCCAGTACCACCAATCAATTCTGGCAATATTGTCTTGTAAAAAAGTCAAAGAGCAGCAAATTAGTACAATTTCTACTTTCTAGTCTCCTCACATTTTTGACATATTTCTAAGACGTAAAAGTGCTTATCCTCCATTAAACTCTGAGAAACAGGAAATATTTTACTAGCCACACAAAAATCTTCCAACCTATGCAATAATCCTATCATTTATTAGAGATGTTCACAAGTAAAATGTGAACCTAAATACCAATTTGTTCTTGCAGATCCTCAGAAGAATTAAACCTTGTTCCTCTCATTTACTTAGACCTTTATAACATTTTTGTCATTAATTTTGAGATCTAGGAGTCCTGAATAAATAACACTGCTAATAGCTACAAATTAGCTACAAATAGCTAGCAGAAATAAATATAGACAGAAATAAATGCGGAATTGCTATACAATTCCTCTACTGCACACTCCACATTAGGATAGATTCTTGCTAAAGTAACATTTATCTGAGCTTGTCATCTGGCACAGAGTAAAACACAAGGATGCTCTTTAAACATTGAATTAAAAATATTTTCTATTTTTTCCCTGTGATCAAACCATATTTTTCTTCTGCATGTGTATCTGCAGCTAATATTTAAGAAAGACTTGAACAGAAAATTTTTATTCCTCAGCTTCTTAACCTGAAAATATGCAAGATTTCTGCTTTAACATAGTGCCTTGCCATTTTGAATGCAAAGAGGGATCATCTTCCCTCATGCTTGAGACCCAAAATTCTTAAATTCCTGAGGAATTCAGGGCAAGTTGAGGGCATCTTTAAGGTACAGACCCACTAATGAAACAGAAGGTGTTTAACCTGAAATACACAATGTGTGGAACATGTAACTTGTAATACCAAAACAGTTTTGGATAGAAAAACAAGAGATACCTTTGTTGCAGTTGAGATGGTCACAATACCCAGACTATCACCACACAATTCCAGAAGGCTTCAGCCCATGCAGAGCAACACCTGGCACTTCAGGAGGCTGCAAGTTCTGACCTTGTTGTGCTTCAGCCCTTTTGTGCCCTGCTGTTGATGCAGTGCAGCTGTGTGCCCTCTGCTCCCTGTGGGATTGGGCAGCACCCCTGGGCACTCCATGGCTCCTCACCTTCAATAGCATTCACCTGTGCTGCACAGCTGGAGCCAATTAGGGATCAATTAGGGATCAACCCCACTCCCAATCACCACCAACTGAGTGCCCACACACCTTCCATCAGCACTCACAGCTCTCTGCAGTTTTCTGCATTCAGGCTCCCCGTGCAAGGAGAAGCTGTCACTGAGTGACAGCCTCAATGCATCACAAAGCTGTGCCAGCAGGGAGACAACAACAGGCAGGAATTAAAGCTCATTCATACAGCGAGTGATGCACCACAAGGACAGATCTCACGGGCCCTGATGGAAAACCACACCTGCACTGAGTGGAACAGGAACACGGTGGGATCTACAGTGCAGTGTCTTCTGATTGTGCAAGGCAGAGCACAGAGGGGAATGCAGTCTCCCCGTGCATGTGACTGGATTTCTTTCCAAAGCATATCATAGGAGCATCCCTCCTCTATTGCAAAACTCTGCACCCAAATCATACCAACATAAATATAAACAAGAAAAACTGATTTTCTCCTTGGCTCTCCTACAGGGCAGGGCCAGGTACTGCCTAGTACTGACACAAGAAACTCTGCAAGACTTCAGTGCAAGAGCACTGGAGCCCAAGCCAGCACACCTGAAACCCAAAGAGAAGGACAGGAGTGATATTCAGTATGTATCAGTTGGTTTTCTGAATGGAAAAAATTACCATTTTTTGAATGGAAAAAATGTACCATTCATGTCCAGAATGATATTTCCAGATTCAGTGTATATCATCCCTTTATAATAAGTGTTAGGACTAAGTAACTAATAACAATAATGTTAAATAAAAAAAAAAAAAAACATACAAAAAACAACAAAACAAAACCAACAATGTCAAAACAAACAGAAAGGAAAAAAAAAAAAAAAACACACCCAAACATAGCTTATTGTGACTTCAAAGAACAGGAAAAAAGCATGTATCTAAAATTCAAGATGCCTTCGACATACCTCACTGACTCCATCCATCCCCCTCCCTTACTCTGAACACAAATGCCCCAGGAACATTTGAGCAAGATATTAAATACAGAGACCAAAATCTCTCTTGGATAAGTGCTGTCCCTTCCTATATTCCTTCGTGTAACACCTGGAAACCTCCTCCACCACAGTGTCTTTTCTGACCTTAGGAAAACCACTTGTTCCTCAATTCAGGAAGCATTTCACAGCCTTATGAAATGAATGGAATTCAGGTACTGAAAAGCACATTTTGTGAATGCAAACACCTGAGACCCTTTACAGCTTAGGAACTGGCGGACTGGAGTCTTTGAGGCCTCCCTGTCTGGGAAGGCTGCATGGTATTACCAAGCAAATAATCCAAATTTTGCACTCAGCAGGATACTTCTGGCAGGAGTGATGCCTTGGGAGGGCTGCCCCAGAGGAGAGGCTGGACAGAGCTACAGAACAAAGCAGGGATTCATTCCAAAGATCTCCTCCATGGATCCACCTTGGGCAGCACAAGAGCCCAGCCAGGGCTGCAGCCAGGATGAACCCAAATGGCCCCAAAATGCACGAGTGCTCACGGGGTCTCTCCCTGGGATCAGCTCTGCTCCATGTGCACATTGCAGTTCATTGTCCAATTCCAGCTCAGCCCCTGCACTCCCATCCTGCTTGTTTTTCTCTCTCCAGCCCACGGGGTTTGTGCTCTTGGGGCTGAGATTGGGATCATTTGTCCTTGGTGCCCAGCTGGAGCAGGAATTGTTTTGTGTCCCTGCTCTGTGCACAGAGCTCACCATCCCCTCCTGTGGAGCCCAGACCCACACACTACAGCAGCACAGAATGTGAGAAATAGAAAAGCTGAAACCTGAGGCATCATTTCCCCCCATGGATTTGCCAGACAGGCTAAAAGCCTCCAGGAGCCTGTGGCACCCCAGATGCTGCTGCCCAGCACAGGGAGCATCTTCCCAGGCACACCATGCCCCAGCAGAGCTGAGACCAGGGAAGAGAAACAGGGCATGGAGCACCTCCCTGGAGCTGCAGACCAGTTCACACAGTGTGCCTCCAGCTTGGTTTTACTGGCAACACCATAAATGCACAAATGGAGGAAATAAAAGAAGTTTTTACTTACTTTCCCTCAATTAGTGTGTTTTATGAGTTTTTCACATGTGATGTAAGCTTTCTCTTCTTGCCTTCTTATATACTTATGTATTTATTTTCCAAAGGGTCTGTTGCAGAAAAAGGGCTCAAGGCATATTATAATTGTAAAGAAAAGGATTAAAAATAAGAATTAATTCAACCATCTCAGTACATAAGGCTTTAATTTTTTTTCCTTCAGAATTAATGACCTCGGAATTCTGAACACGCAGGAAGCATGGCAGGGATCTGCGGAGTACCTGGGTTTCAGGTACAAAACATTTATGCACTTGAACCCAGAATTAATCTGCCAATCACTTTGTCCCCATCAGATGACCTCTGTGGAAATTAAAAATGTTCATTTTAACAAAAGTGCCTATTTTTCTCTAAGTATTTGTTTCAAATGGAGATGCAAAAATATGATAAATCTGTCAACTAGATCTTATTCACTGCAAAATCTGAAGCATTTGATCATTCACTTATAGCAAGAGGAAAGTGTATACCCTGTTCCATGCCTACTGAAGTTATTCTGTTATTTAGATTATTTAATGATAAGAAAAATATGTAACTTACATGCTGGATGCTATAGTTGGGGATATTTTAATATTTGTTTTTACTTCTTACTGTCTCATGTCAATTAATTTAAAAAAATAAAATATTTTTATTTAATAAATTTAAATCAATTTTAATATATTTAATACATTTAAAGTATTTATAACTGGGTGCAATGACAGTAAAAAGTAATAAAGAACCAGCAAAAGGTAGAAGAAGCCAGTAACACAATGGATAGATTTAATTTGAGGATTATCTATAAAATTATGCTAAAAATTAATTGGTATTTAGAATTTGTTTTATGCGTCCAGGATGGCCAGAAAGACACATTTCATTTTTCAATGCTGTGCAAGAAAGACTTTTCAGGAACTAGCTACAAATGGAATAGACTTTCTGATATTTAGCTGGTTTTCCATAGCACATTTATCCTACACTTATGCAAATATGAAGTACCTCCTGTTCTTGGGCAGCTCAGCACTGAATTTTCAAATCCCGAGTCAAATGACTCTCAACACCTGACAGCAAACTTGACAGGAATGTTCCATGTCAGGAGTTACACTCTAACACCCTTTCTTCAAGGTTATGGCCTGATCCCAAACTCTTTCCATACCAGTGTTATGAAAACCATTTTCACATTCCAAAGCTTTACGGGCTGAAAACGCGCCCAAATCCCAATTTTTGTGACCACAAGGATGCCTGTCAGTATCCCCACACACCAAGGACACTATTGTCATGAATTAGATTAATCATAATCACACTGGGAATTTTTACCCCCTGGATCTCCCAGATTTATTCTGCATTACATGAACACCACAGAGTTGGACTCTACACACGAAAACCTGTGTAAGCAGAAGAATTTTCCTTCAAATACAAACAAATTGTATTTTCCATCAAATGGAATTTGCCTCTTGTGGAATCACTCCAGAAATCTTAACTGAACACTAAAAACCTTCGCTCTGACTGGGTTACACAACACCTCTTCTGGTACACAGCTCAGCATCCAGGCTGATGTTTTCAAAGAATCAATGTAACATCAAAAATGTAATAAAGAAAAAAAAAATTATGGATCTCTGAAGTCAGCCATTAAATCCAACCCTTCAGCTGGCAAAACTCTCTCCTCGTGAGTCTGGCCTTGGCACTTAAGATTACTGTAAAAATGCCTAGGAAATTATTTAAATAAATGCCAGCACACTGTTAACTATCAGACTATATTTGAAATCAGATTTGGTGCTGCTGTGTTTCCATGAATTCTAATGGAACTCCTCCAAATTTTTTCACCACTGCAAGCGAACCTGAAATATCTCATTTTGCATTATTTTTAGCTGAAATGTATGTCAATGTGGAATCATTTGAACTACATTAGTAGAACTAAAACGATCCCCAGTGTAAATCCATTCACATCAGCTACATCAGGAATGCATTTCACCACTATAATTTAAAAATGTAAGATACCCAAGTCACAATAAAATCATTTTTCTGAGAGTTGTCAGTATCACTGGGAAAGGTCTGACAGAAGCAGGAGTGGTAATTTGGAGCCATAACAGCTCAATTAGAGGGTTTCTCTGGCACACAATGTCAACCAAAGTAATACTTAACACAAATTTCTATTTCTTAAAGCACTTGGGAGCTTTGGGTTTTAGCATGTTAGGGGTAGGACTCTGGCATGATAGAACTATATTGTGACTGGACCAACAGATAGCTGAATAATCAAATTATAAACCCAAGTAGAGCTATTTGCCTCCACTCTGCAATGCACAGTTCTGTCATTCAGAATGCTGACAGCACAACCTAGCACTGGGCTCTATAGCTCTTATTTATCATGACCAAGTGTTTATACACTCGGAGGCTCCAGCATTACCTGAGCATACACCCAGAATTTTGCTCTGGCAACTGCTAGGAGCCCCTACAGTCAGACCTTCTCCTTCTGAGAGCAAGGTACTGCTCTGGAAACAGCCCAGCATGGACACTGCACGCTTGTTTAAATCAACAGCTGAGTCTTTGAAGAAGTTAAGGCAACTTTTTTTTTTTTTAAAAAAACATTCATGTTTTTTTTTCAGAGCAAAAACCAGTTTGATATTAATTGCGATCACTATTCTTCTGTGTTAGCTACAGAAGACAAAACCAGCAGAGACTGTAATGAAGAATAGAACTGCAAATGAAATTGATGATGTAACAAACTGCATCTTCTTGCACCCCTGAACAGGAGTTTGTCAGCATCTGGTCTCAGCTGTTTAACAAAGCGCTCCCCTCATGCTGAGCTCCGTGGCTACAGCATGAATGCATTTTCAAAGTGGTTTAAAGACTTTTCTCCTTTCCATTAGAGGTCTGAAATCCCACCTCTTATGAACCACCTCCCCTTTCAACCAGTCAATACTGCAAACACGTACTACTTATTTTCTCTAAGTTCTTTATTTACCTGGTCAGTGTTTCTTTCACTCCTAGCTCGTTGCCATGGTCCCAGGCACTAAATGGTCTCTGGTGTCAGACAGAATTGGTACCAAGACATTCGGCAAGAGAACCCTCGTGCCCTTTAGGCCATTAACTGCTATCTGTGAAAGAAATACTTCCAGTTACAGGTTTTTCCTGGGTTTTATAGAACACTCATCCTCACTGCTGATATTGCCCCTGTAGAAAAAAGCATTTAGCACGTTCAACTGGGGTGAGCTGGAGTGAAATGTAACATTAAATTTTGGCAAAGGCCTATGTATAAAATTACTGAGTCACTTCATTCAAAGCGCAGTTGGAATTGACACCACCACAATAAAAAGGAGCTCTTTTTAATGCTTCACATCAAAAATATAGTGAAGCCTGCTCAGTGTTTTTAAATTAGGAATCAGACACTTAAACACACATTTTGAAGCAGGGCTCAGCACAACGCAGTCTTTTGTGTGTTGTCTTTTTTTTATTTTTCTGCAATGCAAAAGAAGACAAGCAGAGAAACTTTTCGAAGAGACTCACAGAAAAACTATGAAGGCAAAACCCAACCATTAAAGAGAAGCCTGTGTCTGCAGCTCTGTTTGGTGCCACTGGATTCAGCAAACAAGGCTTGTCACGTGTAATATCATGGATGCCCAATTCAGAGTGCTTCTGCTGTTGCTGTAAGACAGTCACTAACAAGTTCTCCCCCTGCAAAAAACCCCTCCACTCAGCTTTAAATGAACATTGCAAACTTCTGTAATTCTGTGGTGTTGGTAAGTCCTTTTTCCTTCTATAACAGCCTGTCCCAGAACTTAAAGTGCATATGCCAATTTGGTTCAAGTTTTATAATCTGGAATGTTCTGCAGTGCCTCTTCAAAAACAGTGACAGATTAATTGTGCCTTCCCTCCATAATGGTAAGCCTGAAAAAAATCTTTTTCTGAATCTATTATTTATGTTGTATGCAGTAATATCACACCTATCTCATTCTGGACTCTGGAATATACCGCAGGCCAGCTAATCTTTACCTACCTGAACCTCCTAGGAAGGGCAGTGGGAGGTTTTGAAACATAGCAAAACATAACTGGCCTAAAAATCAGTGAAGAGAAACCATGGAATGCTCTCACAAGGACTCCATGGTTTATTTTGAAGCCTAAAATGCCTGGTTTAGATCTTAAATGTTGCTTCAAAGCTGTAATCAAGGGGAAATGCAGCACCAATAATAGCACATTATTAAAAGTCAGCAATCCTCAATTGTCAGCAGTGTAACAACTGAGTGTCTTATTACTTCTACCTTCTCCTCCCATACACCAAATTTCCTCAATACTGACAAAGTGCATGTATTAATCATAGACTCTGAATGCTAAATGAAGCAGAAAAAAAATATATCTATAAATTAGGTTGGTATTTCTTGAGGGCATCAGTAGAAAACACCGATTTCAAATAATTTTGATTAGAAAATTTTACTTCACAATCCTTTTCCAGATCACAGATATTCATAATTAAAAAGAGTATGGAATTGATGTCATGTCAGCTGTTTTGCCATCAGCATCACAGAGAAAGAAGAAACAATAAAATATGATGCAGAATTCACTCTCCCAATGATTGTCATTGAACTATTACATTAGTAAACATTCACAGTATGAAGTCTCTTTCAATATATCTCCAGCATATAAAGTAGTGCAAAAAAGCATTCCAGTCATTTTGCCTTTGCAGTCAGACCAGGTTTAACAATTCTCTTACTTCATTTCTTTCACTATTAGACAACAAATGCTGCAATGCCTCCAAAGAGAGTTATAAAAATAAACAATTTCTGGAGGGTCAACAGCCTTTTCAAAGTAAATTTCCAGTTAAAAACAAGCATTATAGATTTCAAGAAAAAAAAAATTAGATCTATCTTCTGTAGAATATCGTTTTACAATAAATTTACTGTTTGAAAAACAATGACTATGGTATCCAATGATTTATGGTAGCTGCTATTAAAGCACTGATAAATAGATAAATGACTACCAAACTTCATTGTTTCTTACATAGTAAATACCTCTGAATGCCAACTTTTACCACAGAGCTGTTATTAGTGATGTCGACAGTTCATGCACCCACTTTAAAACTGACTTGGTTTTAATAAATTTTTCAGCCTCATGTGCAAAACACTTGCATTCTAATAAAAATATAAAGTCTGAAAATTTATCATATCTAGCAATCCTTTCCTCAAGTTGTACCACTTAGTTGATATGTAATACATGTTCAGCAATGCTTTTTATTTGTGTTTAACCATTAAATGGCATACTACTGTATGCTGCAGACTCTTGTTTGCATATTTCATTATTTTCACTGCACTCTTTAATGCATAAATATATTTGGAAACGCTCAAAACTACACATCAGTTTCCACAGAATTTGAATTTACACAGTTTTTCTTCTCTGACTCACTGCTATTCCCCGTGTCCTGACTTTTAGTCTCCTTTACACAAAGAGATTCTTTAACTCCTTCTTCCATCTCCAAATACTCTGATTTATCCTCTGTGGATGAAGATGATGCGCTCCTAAATTTCTTCAGTAAATTTGTTGGGAGATAAGGGCAACTGACCGCATTTTGCATCATCTGCGTGTGCTCTTCGTTCTCAGTTTCTCTGTGGTAGAAATAGTTAAAATTGGAGACAATCACTGGCACTGGTAAAGCAATGGTTAACACTCCTGCAATGGCACACAGGGACCCAACTATCTTCCCACCCACGGTTATGGGTTTCATGTCCCCATAACCAACTGTAGTCATGGTCACTACGGCCCACCAAAAGGCATCTGGGATGCTTTGAAAATGGGTGGCAGGCTCGTCAGCTTCTGCAAAGTAAACAGCACTGGAAAACAAAATGACTCCGATAAAAAGGAAGAAGATGAGGAGGCCAAGTTCCCTCATGCTGGCCCTGAGCGTGTGACCCAGGATCTGCAAACCCTTGGAGTGCCTGGAGAGCTTGAAGATGCGAAACACCCTGACCAGACGGATGATCCTCAGGATGGCAAAGGACATGGCCTGCTGGCTGCCCTGCTCCTGCGCCAGGTCCGTGCCCAGGGTGATGAAGTAAGGCAAGATGGACACGATGTCTATGATGTTCATGACGTTCTTGAAGAAGTGTGCTTTGCTGGGACACGCAAAGCAGCGCACTGTAAACTCAAAGGAGAACCAGATGATGCACACGGTCTCTACAATGAAAAAAGGGTCATTGAAGATGGTGTGCTCCCCAGCGTCCAGGCGGAGAGACTCGTTGGAAAGCCCCTTCCCTAAGCTCAGGGACATGACGAATTCCTTGTCATCTCTGAACTCTGGTAAAGTCTCCAGACAAAAGATGACGATGGAGATCAAGATGACCAAGACAGATACAATGGCAATGCCTCTGGCTGGACTGGAGCTTTCCGGGTACTCAAACAGCAGCCAAACCTGCCTCTTAAACTCATTCTCCGGCAAAACCTTTTCCTCTTCCTCTTTGACAAAGCCTTCATCCTCCCTGAACTTGAGCATGGCCTCCTCCCCAAGCTGGTAGAACTTCACCTCCTCAGAGAAGATGTCAAAGGGTACATTGACCGGCCTCTTCAGCCGGCCACCGCTCTGGTAGTAGTAGAGGATGGCATCAAAGCTGGGCCGGTTCCTGTCGAAGAAGTACTCGTTCCTGAGAGGATCAAAGTATCTCCCCCGCTTGGCCGGGTCCCCCAGCAGCGTCTCCGGGAACTGAGCTAAGGTCTTCAGCTGGGTCTCGAAGCGCAGGCCCGACACGTTGATCACCACGCGCTCACAGCACTCATACTCGCTGTAGCGCACGGCGCCGTAACCCCCGGGGCCTCCCCCGTCATCGGGTGGCTGGTCCGAGTACGAAAACTCATCCTCCCCATAGTCATCGCTGTAGTAGAGCTTCCCTTCCTCCTCGTCGTCTTCATCCTCATCTTCATCCTCCTCCTCCTCCTCGCTCAAGTCCTTCAGGATTCTCTCCTCAGAACCACTGAGTGGCAGCAGCTCGGAGCAGGGAAAGGAGGCCCCACACTCCCTGCTCCCCAGGTGGTGGCTCCTCTTCTTGCCCTTCTTCCTCCTCTTACCGCTCTGGCGGCGGGGCAGGCCGCCACGCGAGGAGGAGGCCCCGCGGGCCTGCTCCTGGTGGTAGTGGTGGTAGGGTCCCCCTCCGCCCGCCGCCCCACCTTCCACCGCCGCCGTGGCCGCCGCCACGGCCGCGGCCGCCGCCGCCCTGGACTGGGCCAGCCGCTCGCGCTCCCGGGCCCGCGCCTGGGCCGCGTATCCGTAGGGCATGTGGGTGTTGCAGCCGGAGCTGTCCGCGCTCACCATGGCGACCTCCATCCTGCAACTGCTTGTTTTTGTCTGTAAGCGCCCACCGTGATGAAGTTCTGCGTTATTTACAGTGCCGCCGTAGCTTTCGCCGAGAAGTTCAAAGCCATTTGCGTTTGGAGGACAGTCCCCTGCGCGTCGAGTGTGGCAACGTGGCTGTAGCACTGGATCTGTACTTTGGAAAACCACAGAGACGCATTTTCCTGTTCTCCGGAATGTTTGACACAAACTGCTGCTTCGCTAATGAGGAAAGATGAAATTCTCAGATTGGACCAGAGAACAGCTGAGACCTTGTTCTTCCATCCACCAAGGCCCTTTATTTTCATTTATCTCCTGCAGCCATCACAGCTGTATCTGATCAGCATCATGACTGCCTCACAGGCTATAAAGGCTGCATTCCTCAGGAAAAAAAAAAAAAACCAAAAAAAAAAAAAAAAAACCGCAAACCAAAGGGTACCTGCTCTCTGCAGATGGTTTTAGCTCATCATTGAAACCAAATGCAAATAGTCTCTTTACTCATTACTTGTGCCTGGTAATGCTTTGGCCTAGCAAACTTACTGTTTAATGTCATTACTTGGAGAGTTGAAGATAATTCCAGCCATCACTCCATTTACACAGTGAGGAGGTCTTTGCAAATCCTTTCTTCAGCCTGTCAACAATGTCTCAAACCTGGGAGCAGCACCCAGGGCATCAGCAGCAGTGGTAAGAGGAGGAGGAGGTGGTGGAGTAGGAGGAGGAGGAGATGAAGACTGAGAAACTGGCTCTGAGGTCCCCATAGGACACAAGGGAGTGGATGGGTCACCCTTTGGTTATGGTCATGCAGAAGAAGCACTTAACCTGAGGCACATGCACAAACACACAAAAATAAACAAAACAAAAAGGGAAAAGATTGGATTGTTTTCCTAAAAGGTCACACCGATCAAATGAAACTGTGTCATCTATTACCATGGCATTCAAATCTTCTCCTGCCCACACTATTCACACTTCTACATTACACACACACCCACATCACATGCACAGAGATTTTGAACGACTCTGTGGGTAAGGATGTGGGTGGGTATGTCACATATATATAGAGACAGATACAAAATCCCCACCCATATAAGCACTTGCATCCATACACAAACATATGCATGCTTCTGAAACACCAACACTAATAAAAATACTGCAACACACGATGCATTCAGGTCTTTGAGCACATACGTAAGAGATATATCCACACCAAACGTTAAAGAATAAATGTATCTAGACAAAGAGCTTTTGTTGTACTTGCAGAAACACATCAGATGTGGGAATGTTACATTTTAATCTACAGCAGAATTGTGTTTCGATCACAGTGAACATCTCGCTGGATTTAATTTGGAAACGAGCACGTACGATGCTCAGCCAAGTGAAAATACCGTGATATGTCAAGAAAACAACTGCAGGTGCACTGAAGCAACATCTACATGCAAGCACAAAAAATACACAGCCCCTCACACCCCCCTTTGAAACAGAAGCCTCATCTATAGCCATATCTATTAATACATGAGACAAGGTGAACACTATTAAATGACGTTATTTTTGAAATCGTACCTACGTGTCATGCAGAAGAAGATGCTAAAAACGCCGTTATACTTACTGATCCTAGGCAGAGAAATAGCAGCGCTGTTCCCGCTGGTGTAAGGACCGGGTGACAGCAGCGCGGAGGGGCTGTGCCGGCTGATCCGCACTCGCAGGTGGCTGTGGTCAGTGCGCACCACAGGTTGGCGAGTTATTTCTGCCCCTTCCAGCCGGGAGCCGGGCGAGCGAGCCGGGGCTGGGGGCACCGGGCACCGCCACAGCCGCTCCCGCTCGCCTCGGCATTGGCCACAAGGCAGCGAGCCAGGGTCTCGTCCCCACGGGGCAAACGAAGGCGGTGTGCGTGTGCTGGTCGTGTGCGAGGCGGAACGCAGGGGCAGGCGCGATCGCCAGGCTCCGCGAGTCCGGCTCTGGCGGCAGCTCTGTAAATCAGCGCCGGCTAATCCGTGCGCGGAGCGCGGCTCCGGCGGCGGCGGCACCACGGGGCTGGCTGCGAGCGGCGCCTGCCCCCGGCACGTCCGGGGCTCGGCCGGCTGCCGCCCGCTCCATCCACTTGTTGGGTGGTCCCGCTTGGGGGGACGCGGCCGAGGAGCGGCCGGCCGGGGCGCGGAGCGCAGACCGCGGGCGTGCTGGCGGCCGAGGGTGCGGGGAGATAGCCGGGAGATGGTCGATGGGAGCCGGGCCAGCCCGCGGCACCGCGCCCCCGGCTCTCCCGGCCCGCGGCCGGCCCCTGGCGGCCGCCGCCCGCACTGCGCCGCGCACGGCTCCGATCGGCACGGCACGGCTCGGATGGGCACGGCTCGGCTCGGCTGCTGCCCCCGCCTCGACCCCCGCGTCCTGTTAAGGCCGTAATGGTCGCAGTCGGGGTGCCCGCGCCGGTGAAGCTGTCGCGATGCTGCCAGCACCGGCCTCTGCTCCCCTGGGCGTGCCTTGAAGGAAGCGAAACGCTGGGTTGAGGGTCGCTCGGATCCGAGTTCCAACAGATTCCAACAAATTCCAAAGCCAAGCCCGAATCAAATTTCCCAGGAAAAGAGTAGAGGTGGGCGCACCTCCTCGCCGCTGCCGAGCCCGGCCCCGAGCCCCCCGGCAGGACGAGCCAACATTCCCTCTGCTCCTGCAGCCATCTCGCAGATGAAGCCAAATCAACTTTCGCTCCTAATTCTGAACAGAATGCCGGTCCTAGTTCATGGCTAGAGGGTACCGTGATGTGTTTGGCAGAGTTAACACCTCAAACAGCTGCAAAAAATTCCCTCTCCCCGCTGCAGCACGGGCAGGGTATAGACTGCCTGCTCCTTTTGCACCTAGAGAATTGCAGTGTGGCACATTCCACTCTCTGTAAGGGATGGCTGTGAAAATGCAGCTTGGCCATATTTGACACTACACCTCCAACTCCACCCTCTCAGTACAAACTGTGGGCATTCCTCCTTCCCCTGGTGGAGAAAGAAAAGCCTGAATTGAGAAGAAATCCAAGGCAGCGCTCACACCAGACGCTTTGCTTCAAGGTGTTCGCAGCTGGAGACAAATCCAACATGTGCAGCAAGTGGGTTGGGCATTTCTTCCATTGCCTAGGTCCTCCTCCACAGAGAAGCCAAGGGAGCCTGGTGACTCTTTCTCTTTAGATCCCCAGCAGCACTACCCACATTATCCGTGTACTTCTGTGTCTCTGCTGCCTACACCAGTTACTGCCCATACCCTTCATCCCACTCAGGTCAGTGCCTGACCTATTGCTATGTAGGGGAGCATGGGGAATCAGCCAGATAAACATACTGAATGTCAGGCACCAAGCCTTGCCAACAGTACAGTGAAACATATAAATAGCACCCGGAGCTAACCGTTTTTTCAACATTCACAATACTTCTGGTTCTATAGTCAATATAAAGTGGAAAACATAGATTAAATCACTAATGTCATCCCAAACACCATTAAAATGCGATGTCTTCTGTCAGCACAAAAGCAGTCCAAAATTTGGGTGCTCTTGGAGGCAGCTAAAAAACACCTATAAATTCATTTCCAATACCAAAACCCAGATTCTTCTGTAACCTGGCACAGGAGCAAACCAAAGTCATGGATCAAACCCCTGCCATCACTTCAACACAAGGACATGTATGAAGCCATAAAAATACCAGAGTTGTCATAGCTAAAATTACTGAATCATTAGGAGCACCTAGACTCACTCCTTCATCAGTAAAGTTTAATTCTAGAGGCATTTTCCAGAGCTCAGTCCCTTCATTGTCTAACAAATCTTATGTTGCTTTTTATCAGTAGGATTTGAACACGCTTTTATTTCTTTTTTGAGATGTTTCAAGGATTTGGGACAAAAGATAACAGCTTATTTAGCTTTTACTTCTCTTTCAAAATCTCAGATGCATTGTCCTGTCATTATCTAGTGGCTGTTAAAAATTCAGGGGATATCTGAACGAAAAAGACAAGTAGAAACAGACCAATGACTTTGGCATTCCTTTTTGAGCACTGTTATTCTTTCTGCAAAGCATGTTGTTGAGCAAAGGTAAACAAATTGTGGTCTACGATTCCATGCACATGTGATACACACATCACTGACAATGGGAGAAAAAAGCAGAACAGCTTTTTTGTGCCTTTTTAAATCCATTCTAATGTTATAGGGATCACGTAACCACATACAATTCAACCTAGCTCAGAGGTCTAACTTGATCCAATTTTTAACTGTTTTAAAAGCAAAAAACAAGCTTTAAGTATTTGCAGATAAATACTGTGGCTCATTTCATTCAGCTTTGTATATTCATAGTGTTCAAAGAAAAATTTTTATTTAAGAGATATTACATTTCCTCTGCTCCTTCACATTGATAAGGGACAATATTATTGGTAGAACAAAGAGAGAATACCTACACGTCACTATCTTTGACAGAAATGTTGTGTCATTGTAAAGGATCTCTAAGGTATGCTGCCACACAGATTTGTCCTGTTTTACAGTGATGTAGGTGAGAAATATGCATCACTGCTTAGCTATGAAAAAATGCACAACCATTTAATACATTTCCATGCAAAGAGAACATGAGGTTTACAAAGCTTCATTTATGTTTCTATGCCCAATATTAATTTATGCTGCAATTCACACTGGCAGGGTCTGGCCTCAGTCCAATCCTCACCTCCCTTCTGTAGTCTCTGCAGTGAATAAGACTGAGCGAGCACCTACTGCACTTCCAGACCATGAATTATTCTACTTCCCTTTTAACCTTCTCCTTTTGCTCTTCTGCTCTTTCCTGGGCTTGCTTCCCTGTTATTTCTATTCACCTCTCAAGGCAACACATCCAACTGTAAGATCATCCCTGTGAGAGTGGGGCCCTCCTTTCAAACAAACAAAATGTTGCAGCAGTGGGAACTTGAGATAATCAGCTGAAAAGGCTGTGGTCACTACGGAATTTCAGATGTGCTGAAACATGATTCAGAACTTGCATTTCCCCCTCTTCTCAGCTGTTTACAGTGCCAGGGATCCTGAGGTACCAAAGTAGTGAATTCTTGCCTCCACAAATAAGTTTTGTCTCCCAGCAGTTGTGTCACTTCAGGGAGTTCATATTTTATTCATATTTTACTAACTAGGCTCTGTAAGACTCCCCTGTCAAAGAATCTGGCTCAAGTACTCTTCTTTTGAATAAGACTGGCAGTATTTAATGAGACACTTGGCAGACTAAAATACAGCCTATCCTCAGCCAGTTCTTCCACACAACCTGTATGAAAAGCACATCTGTTCATTCCTTGTGCTTCAGCAGGCTAACCTAAGGAAGCTGATGCTCCAGAGAACAGCAGCCCTTTCATATTTTCTCAGGAAAGTTTGCAAAACTGTGGCCATTCACCACTGAGTTTAGGATGAACAGCAGTAAAAACTGACGGTGTTTTTACTTGGAGAATGATTTCTTGTAGCAGAGTATGGATTTACTCAGAAAACAGGATAAAAATACCACATACGTTCTATTTTTGGACCTGAATATTTCTCCATTCATTCTGAGCAGACAGGGGCTCATCTCAAGTCTATTCTGAAAAACGACAATAGCAGAAAAAAATAATAATAAGGGTAGTCTGGATAGAAAGCTTCTAAATGAGGAACCAGATTTCCAAGATACCCACAGCCACATCAATCATAATGCTGACATCCTTTTTCTATCCAGTGTTACAGGGGTTATTTATCACCTTTTTTTTTTTTCCCTCTCCTAATAATTTGGTTTTAGCTGAAATGGAAGAACCTGGATCATGCACTGTGCCTTGTTACAGATATGCCAAGTTGTAGTGAGAAGGGTGGATCTGCAGTCTGGAAACTGTTATTTTAATTAAATCATGAAGGAGATGAATTAGTTTCACAGAATTACTTAAATTACCATGTCATTGGATTTGCTTTATTTCTGCATTTAAGAATAAATGTATTATTCTGAATACCCAATTTTCCAACTCTGCTGACAGAAAGCGTAATGATTACAAAACCTGAAAATATCAGATGCTACTAAAAATCCCTGTTTGCATATATTTTTGTCCAGATCAGAAAACATTATGAAGGCATAGTAGACTTATTTCTCCCTAGGATTTTATAAGGATGGAGAAAAATCAGATAGTAAATAATAATGTAAATTTGCATTATGAAGTTAACCATGACTCGAGGAACAACTGGAAAGAAACATATGTATGACAAGATATTGTCAAAATATCTCAAAACTATTCCTGTTAAAATATATAAGTGCTGTTAGATGGAAGTTCAGGCCTCTCATGCTCCAGGAATGTGCAGTAGCAAGCTGTTATATGAAGAAGCATGTAAACAAAGGAAATTTAGATGTCAAGAATGGCATCAAACATAGCTCACATATATAGTTGTAGGTAAAAAAAGGATATTTCTGTTAAATTCTGCAAGATAGATGATGGTAAATTTCTAGTAAATATGTTTTTATGATTCCTGTTTAAGAAATAGCTATGAATGGAAGACATGGATGAGGGAACTGTAGGACCAGACTAAAAGTAGGGATACACCATTGTAGTTGTAGCACTCCAGACCATACTAGAAGGCTCTTCATACACTATTGTTGCACATAAATTAGATTGTAAACATAAACACACTGGACTGAGATTTCCTGCTACAGATTTGGGGCTCTAGCTGCAGGAGGTACACAGGTATCTTAGTTCATAAGTTGATGATTGTCAGATGTAGCTTCCAGATGAATCTCTGGGTCAGAAGCAGCTTAGTCTGCCCTGGCATCATTTTGTCACTGCTGACAAACGCAGAACAGCCAGGAGAGAAGCAGCCACCAGACCTCACAGCATGAAGCAGATCAGCAGAGGGAGGACCACAGGCATTTCCCTTTGATGTTTAGAGGTGTGTGAGAGGTGATGCTTTCATGCCACCCTGGCTCTGAAGGATCATTCTCCTCCTGCTGTAATAAGGATGCAGAAAATTGCTCCATGTTTTAAGAGGAAACTCGTTCTGCTGGGTCTGAGTTGGTGACATAACCAGAACTGTGTCGGAATATTCAGATAACCAGGCAAAAGTCTGATTCCACTTTTTTCCAAAATATGCAGGCACAAATCCTGGAGGAATGTGTGTGGATTTTTAACCAGTCTTGCATATCTGAGAAAATATAAGAAATTTTTAATGAGGAGGACTATGTTGACAAAAACTAGAATCTATTAAATCCTATTCTTAATGGCTTCAGAATGAGATTCACATGGGAGCTGGATGTCTGGAAGTTTCAAGTGCCATGTATATTGATCCAAACAAACTGTTCTCCAATAAATTATACTTCCATCTAGTTTATTAGACCTCTCTATTTTGGGGATATTGTTGTGTGATCTCAGGGGTGCATTAAGCACAGAGTTAACAGAGAAAAAGATGTTCCCAGCTTGAATAAACACATAGAATTAACCAACTTTAGCAGGGTGCAATACTTAACTACTATACAAAGTTGGAGAAAAAAATGAATTATTAAGATTATTAAATAAAATAAATATTCTTGTGGCCAATTTTGAACTAGCAAACAGTGCAGAAAAAACCCCTATAATACCCTTTATTGTGGTGTGCTACAAGGGAAACAAATAGTTATGGTTCTTTTCAGTGTGGCATTCACTGAGGAAAACCTTTCCAGAATGGAAGTGCCCTTTCTAGAGTATTGTCATAGGTCTGGGCTCCAGGGACTAGTTGGGAAACAAGAAGTTAAAATAGGTAGCACAAAGGCAATATAAAAATTGCTTTAACACTGATGCAGAAATTGAGTTACTAAAAATACTTTTAAAATTACCCTTTTGAAGAAGACCTGTACTTCAGAACATTGAGGATCATCTACAGTAGTGCTTGAGAGGGCTGAGGTGCAGTTAATGCAAGGAAATATTAAATTCTGTATGTTGGATGAAGCCTTTCCTCCAGAGGGAAGATGAAGTGCTGTTCTGGAAATCACAGGCTGCCTTCCCTCACGTTCACACAGAGCTGCCACAGGCAGGGGAGGGACAATTTGCACCCTTTGTCTGTCTGTCTGTCTGTGCACAAGGCAGGTAAAGCTGCGAGGTATTTGCTGTCATAGCATCATTAGGCTAAAAAGTCATCCCAATAAATAATCTGCACATGCAGATCAGAAATAACCTGTAGAGAGCTGATGTTCTTTTGTACACTGGTGGCAGAGGAACTCCTGGAAAACCCCTGGTTAATATTAGCTCAGTTCTACCCTATTCCTGTCCCAGGTCAGTAAAGCTTCCATATCAACCTCTAAATTTAGAGAACTCTTGTGGTTCTCAGCTTCAGAGTACTACAGCAAATTTCCTCCCATCTGTCAGTGTGGCAACTCTCACTGTGTTATTATGTGCCCCTGGGCATTGCTCAACTATTGTTGAACATGAGCAGGGACAGGAGTTTTCATAGGGAGATCAAAAGCCACACCATTTGTAGTTTATGAATGCAATTATCATTTTTATGAGATCCTGAGGACTGAATTAAACCTGGCTACTTTAAAAATTGGGCATTATACCTGTCAGAAGCCTGTGTCAGAAATTAGAATGTAGAAATTACAGCCCAAGAGTTAATCTTGGCACGTAAGCCCAAGGTTGAAAGCCTTAGTGAAGTGTGTTGTTAAACTCAAGAGTTTTAAGTGGACCTAATGGTCCAGGTGCTTCAGATCTTTCAGGCTGACCTGGATGAATTCCTTCCCTCAACTGATGTCAAAAGCTTCAGTGAATTGTTCAAGACTAGGCCTGTGTAGCTAATTAGTTGGAACTGGAGCCTTCAATAGCCTGCTCTGTGTTTGGGAATGGCTCGCCACATTCCCCATAGGGATCTCTAGAAAAGGCACATTAAACAATGAGCCACCTACCTCCCACCTAAAACCAACAGTAACAGAGTTGAACTTCCATTTTTGTCAATATTCTTCTCCATACCCATTAACTAACAGAGCCTAATGCCAAAGAATTTGGTGAGGTTTCTGGGGAGCTTGAGAAGAACACTAAATTCGCCTGTGCTGGGCTCGTAGATCCCCTTACCGAACTCTAAACAGTAACTAATAAATAATAAATAAAACAGCACTAAACAATGCTCTCCTTATGAGCACAGAGCCTCTCGCAGGGGATTGTTGGTGTGTCAGCTGTGAAAGCCTCCTCTGCAGGGACTGGGAGCTCAACATTCACCCCACTTCTCTCACCACACCCTGAAAGGGAATAAACACTGAATATTGCCCACAATGACAGCACAGCACTTCTATCCTCAAGTAGAAATAATAACTGGAGAGTGAAACCATTCCCTGAACAGCAACAACAAAATCCCACCACACTCACAGGCTGCTGTATCATGGTCCTTCTAATCTGTTGAACACGCACTCTCAGGTAATTTTAATTATAAATTAATAGTAGTAAATTAATAAATAGTAAATATTAGTAATACTATCATAATACTACAGTAAGTAGTAGTAAATTAATTAATGAATTAGTAATATGTTAATTTAGTTAATTATAGCTATAAAATAAATAAATAAATGCTAGCAACAGGCATAGACCCCCTTCTGGTTAAAATGGCCTTCACAAGGCAAACTCCTGTTCAGGGATGTTCATTGGGAGCTTTAATAAGGCAAAAGAGAACTAATGTATTATGATATTGTTATATACATATTATGGATGTTAAATATATAATGTATATAATATATATCATGTAGAATGTGTAATCCAGTACATCTTTTCTCCAGGACGGGCTTTTCATCCTTTCTGCCATGCACACTTCAGGAAGTCAGCTTCAGATATTCTTGGGGAAATTTTTAGAAAGTAATAGCTATTATTTTTTCCTTTCCTGAAGAAAAATGAAGAATGCTAAGTTTTTCCAAACACTTACCCTGACCCAGAGAAGGAAAATTTGAGTGTAGTGCAGATGAGGGTGCTCCAAGAGACCAAGGTTCTCTCCTCAGCCATAGTCAAACAATGGAAAAAGCATTCAGGTTCTATTTCTGGGCACTTCTGTAGCCACCTGTTAGGTGAGAAGGGTCTGCAGTTATTATTTCCTGTAGCCTGGATGTGCTTGTACAACTCCCTTACGCCTCAGTAGGAGAACTGTGTTCACCAATGCTGCCACTGCTGATAGCACTGAAACTAAGCAGAGAAAATGAAGCTACTTTCTTTATAAGCTGATTTGCTTCTGAGTCATTAACATCAGGAGCTCAAAATCTGCCCAGATTCATCCGCTTCAATAAGTTCAGCTCCATTTTAAGCAAAAATTATTTACCAGGTGAAGAAGGACCCAAGTGAATCTCTCTAACACAACAGCTCAGCTCGGTCTTCAGGGTCTCTTCATAATTACAATTTGAACATACAGATATTCATTATTTATCAAGGCAAACAACTATCAAAACCACAAGGTTTACAATTTAACACCACCAAGAATCTTCCAGTGGAAGGTGTTGAGGGTGGTCTACAATGTTTGTTCTGACAAAATGGATGGTTCAATAAATATAATAATATTGTATAATAATATACAATATTATATACTTATCCAATACTATATACAATATAATATTATTATACATCTATTATATACAATATAATATTATATAGTATATATATTATACATACACTATATAATTGTAGAATAATAAATATACTGTTGTATAATATATACTTATCCAATACTATATACAATATAATATTATATAGTATATATATTATACATACACTATATAATTGTAGAATAATAAATATACTGTTGTATAATATATACTTATCCAATACTATATACAATATAATATTATACACATGTAATATTACTTACAATATAATATTATATACTATATATAATACACACACTATATAATATAATTGTATGATAAATATAATATTGTATAATATTATATACATAGCCAATTCTATATACAATATAATGTTAAACATATACAATATTATATACTATATATATAAAATATACATACACTATATAATTGTAGAATAATAAATATAATAATATTGTATAATAAACAATGCTGGCTCAACTGGGGCATCTGAAAAATGTAGATGTGTGTGCATTACACCTGGAGCTGAATTCTAGATTCACACTATGCTGGTGCAAAATGACTGGCATAAAGAAAAGTTTAACTATTTCAAGAAATGTCTACCAATATCTTTTGTGCAAAGTGGAATGGGTACCCATGCATGTGCAGAACACATCTGCAGGTGCACAGCCACACAATTCTCAGCTGTCTGAGGGTTTCCTTTGTGCAGCCACGAGGTTATTAAATGACAGAAAATGGGACCTCAATCATCTCTGCAAGAAAAAACATCTCAGAAAAATATATCCATTCTTAAATAATCCTTACTTTATTTCACATGTACGTAAAGAAGTGAAAAAGGGTTCCAACTGTGATTTAAAACCAAAACAATACAAATTCTTTCTGTGAAACATAAATTCCTAATTTGCTCTTTTCTTTGCTGGCAAAGGGAAAGTCAAGATTTGACTGAAATATCAATCTACAGGTGGCCAAAGTCACCCAGTATACACCTAGAATAATGAAGGTAGGAATCAGCATTTTAATGATGGGAAGGTGAATGAACCCTGGCAAAAGCTTTCTCTGAATACCATCAAAACAAATTTCCTGTTTTATCCACAAATAAATAAAGGACTTTTTGCATGGCTCATTTATGTCAGAGTCTATTACGTACCTTTAGGATCTTCTTTAGGAAGAGAGATAAATGAGCAACTACAGTTTTCTGGGGTTATTTATAAAGTCTTGCTTCTGCAGAGTAGGAGTTCCAAACATATGTTATTTTACATTTGAGAAAATGCCTGACAGATCAGAGGGTTTCAGGCAGTTCTAAAACCTTCTTTATGTTAATAAAGCACCCTGTCAAAGCAGTGTAAAAAATTCTGGCACAAGAATGTCCATTATCAAGGGAACTCATAATTGGCTTTCCTATCAGCTTTCCTTCTTAAAATAGCCAAACCAACAAGGCAGATAATTGCAAAGTTCACAGAGTAGTGATTATACTCTGACTAAAACAATCAAAATGCCAACAGACTAAAGACCTATTACACGCATAAAAGGCTGAATTTTTGTTTACAGGTGACAAGAAAGCCAGCCTTAAAAAGAAATAAAATAATAAATAAATAATAAAGTAAAAATAAATAATTTTATTAATGAAAATATTAAATATAAATATTAATAATAAATAAAGTTAAATAAATATATTTATGCCACCCCTTAATGCATTCTACTGAGATTTACGCATCTTGTTTGTGGCATTTCAGCATTTTCTACGCCCTGGTTCAAGAAGGTAAACAAAATGCATCTTGCTGAAAGGAAGTGATATGCTACTGCTAGAATCCAAAATACAAAGAACTCTCAGAACTTTGAGCCCATGAGCCAAAACTTAAAATTAAACACAAGATTTGATCTGAAACCTTAGAAAAGGCTTTCAAACTTAAGTACTGGAAACAAAAATGTAAATTTGTAGTTTAAAGCAAGAACATGTTAAGCTAAACAGAAGAAAGTTTTAGAGTTTAAAGAAAATAAAATTAGTTACAGAAATAAGCAAAAAGATTAAAATACAGTACTGCAGGTTTGTCTCATAATTAACTAAAAAACTTACACTGTAACATAAGTCCATAAAACAAAATATGTGAAAATCAAGTCAAAAACATAAATATCCTTATTAACATTGTTTTATTAATCAATGAATCCTTTAAAACTCTTATAACTAAGAACCTTAAGACCTTCTAAACTATATTATAACAATGCGAGCCAAACTCACCCTTCCTACCTATGCAAAAAATTAAAAAATAAACCACACCATCAAAAACAACTCGAAGTCCCATCTCTAACTCATTCAGAACTCCCCACAAGTAAATTATCACAAGTTACATTGCCTTTTTTTGACCACTTTTTTGTACCCCAAGACATCCTGAGAGGTGTGCTGTAATTAACTCTTAATGTATCTTAATTAGTGTATCCTTCTCACACAATGGGAATTTGTTTGTTGGAACAGTTTGTTGGAACCCTGGCTGCTGAGGATTTCAGACTTTCTGTGCTGGGAGGCACTGACCCCCAAGAGAACACTGCATTGACCTGAGGCCGTGGAGAAGGCTTCCAAAAAGGAATGACAGAGCTGGGATTGTGGGTGTGGAGTTTGAATAGAAGTGTGTGATATCAGAGGGTGGAAAACTCAGAGTTTAAGGGTTTAGAATACAGTAATAGATATAGAGCAAGATGGAGGTTTTAAGGGGGAGGCTGGTCCTTCCTCTCCATCATCTCCTTCTCCATGGTTTGGGTGGTTTGGTGTAACTGGATAAAAAGTCCACATTGCAGGCATGGGTGGTTGGTTATTGGGTTAAAAGTAAAAATAATTTAGGTGTCATTTCTTAACTGGACTGTTTAGCCTTAAAAGACCTTGTCGAGAAAGACAGACATTTTGTAGCCTTTTAGTAGAATGCTGCAGAACTCAGGGCTTGTAAGACTGTTATATGGATAAGAAATAATAAACACCTGAGTCTGAAAACAAAATATCATCTCAAGCATTTCAATCCTGACCTTGACAGAGATAGAAAAGCCATGAATCAACAACTGTTCTTCTGGAATTCGATGTAACAGACATCATTCCTACCATGCTTTCCCATAGCTGTGTTCTTTGCACAAGCCCAGCCCAAACAGCAAATTCCCCTGGGCCACGTGGCCCAAAATGGCATTTGGGGAGGTTTTCTTCCAGTAGGATTCTTCCTTCCAGTCTTGCATTCAACCCAGGGTTCTGCCCCTGGTTTCACCTTGCTTTTTTTTGATGTTGATGAGGAAAATTTTGATCTTTAAAAAAAAATCATTGCTGTGAGAATTCATGAAGGTGGCACGGCAATGATACCTACTTTCTATTTTATATTTAGCATCAAAATATGTCATCAGTCAGCTGCAATCTTTTGTATTCTGCAGCTTCTGCTAAGAAACTAACATTTATTAAATCTTGCCGTTGGAATTAAGCAATAAACTTTGTTACTTCTTTTGAAAAGGCCATTATCTGATTTTCAGCAGTTTCCCTCATTTTCAAGGAATTTCTCTTTGGACCTTTAGTACCTTCTTTCCTATGCTTTTCTGGGACAGCATAAAGAAACAAAAACATGGAAAACTTAGTATATCATTCCAAATATATCACACCAAAAAAATCAGTAAAAGACACAAAATAATTCTCAGTATTTACATTACCAAGGGCTCTGAACAGCTCTCAGGTGTATTTCTCTGTACCTGACTATTCTGGCACAAGGGAGAAGTGTTTCCCAGGGTGGAGTTCGCTCGTTGAAAGAGTCTGTAGAAATAAGTTCTGTGAATTTTATGGTAAAGCAATGCCAAACACAGCCCAAAGGGCAGGATTTAGAAAGCACCTCTTCTAAATGAGGCACTGAATGCAAACAAAAGTGCCCTGTTTTTCTAATGACATGAATCAGAAAGTCCTGGCAAGAAATTCTTCCTTAATACATGTGCTGAGATTTTCACCTTGCAAGTAGGGAAAGAGGCTGCTGTACTGCATAATTACACAGTTATTTCAGTAAGAACATTTTTTTTCTTTTCTAAAATGACCAGCACTTAACTGTTCTGCCCACTGCCTAATTTTCATAATTTAACTGTCTTATCATCTCTCTGGGAAAAGGTAATTCCCTAGGGATATGAGTCGTGTAGGGATTTCTTTCCACTCTTACCTGTCATCCTCAAATTCTTCCTCAGTTACAAGAATTTTTTCCTCCCCTGAGGTCAGCCTCCTGAGAAATCTGTTTTCAGTGATAAATCTTCATTCCATATCTCCCATAACTAGGGTTTGATATGTGGGAAACACAGGAAATCTCAAGTTTGGCTCCTGTGGCCTCTTTGATTGCTCTCTTTTGGCCTGAGAAGTCATGGCAAGCACAGGTAACACCTAACTTTTTATCCAAACCCAAGACCCTGTTACCCTCCTAGCAGTACAATAGCCAAGTATGACACTCAAGCAAAGAGTAACACGAAATCAATTTTCTTTTTTTTATGAACTCCTTATGGTTCACTTACCTGGAATAAGTCATAAGGGGCCGTTTCAGTTATCTTGGACATTCCAGTGACCCTCAATTAACAGTAATTATAAATAACTCCATAAAACCAAAGCAGATGAGTACAGAGGAAACCTTGATCTGATGAAGCTCATACTCACCCTAAGGATACTCTTGAGATCTCTTATATTTGCAAAATACATTTACTGCACAAAACCAGCCAATCATCAGGAATTAAAATCAGGAAAAAAAATACAGCTGTACAGACTCAAACAAAAAGATTGAAGTGCCACAGTGAAAATACAATGTGGTGAATCTTTTTTTTTAAAAAACACATTGATCAAGATGTCACAGAAATGAATTCTGACTGTGGTCATGAACACAAGGAATGAAAATACAGATTGGCTGCTGAGAATGAACCAGTGCAAAAAGGAGAGAGAGCAATGATTCCAAAGATGAAGTATTGAGAAATTCAACTGGGAGAAGGGAATTTGCTATGGATAACTCTGTATGCATTAAATGAGAAATGTCTGGGCCAAGTATGACTGGAGAAAAAAAATGAAACCATCAGAAATTTTGAGTCTGAGCCAAGTACAACAGCAAATGAACAGAAATCTGGTTTTTAGTCATGCACTTAGTGCAACCTGGCAGCAACTGGCAATACAATCATAATCAACATGAGCACAATCATCAGGCACCATGATGACTTAGCTGGGGCCACAAGAAGCACATCTTAGTTCAAATGAACACATTCAAGGATTATTTTTACAATATCAATAGTGGAATCTCCAGAATTCTTGTTTGTTTTAGTCTTAGAAAGAACTAAGGAAACATGCTGTAGATGAAAATGGGTTCAGAAGACAGATTGTAACTTCTTTATGTAGTGGCATAAGGACCAGGGATGTTATTTCTATCCAGACCTTCATTCTGATTTTACAAAGACTGGGAAAGAATCAAATTCAAGTTTTGAAGTCTTTCCATCACTGTATCTCCCACTGTTGTTTGAAGGACTTTTAATGAATCACAAATGCAAAACTCAGACTTAGACTGAGTAGTTTCAGAAAGATTAATGATTAATGTAAAATGATTATTACAGAAATTTTCCTTCACTGTTTTTCTGATTACCTAGAATACTGTGCTGTAATGGAGAAAAAAAATAAATCCACAAAATTAAGAAGAACATAATATCCAAAAATGAAATGCACCTTCCTAGAGGTATTTTTCATGATCAAATTAGCTTTTCACAGTAAAGACTTCCTACCAATATTTCTTAAGAAATACAAGGCACTCTTTGCAGTGGCGCAGAAGCTGGGGCACACATGAAAACTCTGTGTGTGGGTGGGTGTGTATATTGCTCACAAAGTACAAAACCATTCCTTGCCCCTCACAGGATGCTCACAAGGCAAGCATAATTAGAGATTTCCTGGAGATTATCAAGTGTAATGGTTTCCCACTGAGGATGGAGACAACATTACCTTGAACACCAGAACTGTTGGCATCAAAAGGCATTGAAGATAACCCCATGTGACCCCCAAAAACCTGCAAATCCTTGTCTTTACAACACTCCTCTGAGGTAAAAGCATCCTGTCAAACCTCGCCTTATTGTGAGGAAACTCCCTCAGAGAGAAGCCAGGTGGATTTCTGCAGTCCTGAAGGAGCTGTGAGCACCCAGAGCTCACTCAGAACTCGGACCTCTCATCAGTGTGGCACTGCCCCAGCCATGAGCCATTCACTGCTCCAGCTCCTGATGGGGGGAGCCCCAAATGTGAAGTACAGCAGGGATACGAACAGCATCGGACTTTACCCAGCCAGAATTTATGACTGTGAGGGGCAAAACAGGATTAGCAGTTCTCCTCAGCTCCCAATCTCACAAAAGTGAGCTGCTGAAGTCTGAATGCACTGAAATGTTTCTGTGAAATAAAGACCAGACTGAGCTGTGAGGGCATTTACAGCTTTATTAAAATTACAAACTCTGCCTCTGGGTGCTGGCTTTCAAAGGCTGTAGATCAACCCATTTTTGTGTATGTGCCCCGTATGGGATAATGCAATGTACCACAAACTATTGAAAGGACAATAGATTATTTTTTTTTCCCTTCAAATCAGAAAACATGAAGAAACCACCTGGGGTAGAAGGAGCTCACTGCAGTCATTTCCTCAGACCATTACACTACTCAAACATTTATTCAGCTCTGAAGAAAAGCTGTCTGACTTGCACAATTACTTTCTGTGGTCTTGTAATCAGTCAACGAAGAGAATCTGAATTAAAAACACGCAAAGAGCCACACCTTCTCTCTCCTTGTGAGAAGAGAGACCTGAAGGCTGCTGGTCTTTTTCCCATCCCTCCACGTCAGGAATCAGATGTGGCAGGAAGCAGAGGGTAATTAACCACTCCAATGCACTTCTAACCTTGTTTAGCAATTAATTTGGCACTAATTGCAGATTGCAGGAACACCATCATTTATGATTCAAGTAGCAAATAGTTTGTCGGGTTCAAACCTCAGTTTTAGCCAAATTGTACCTTGTTCTTTGCATTTCATTCAGCAGTTATAAAGCTTTTTATTCAGAACCCAAACCCAACAAACAGCATTTCTGTGGAGAACAAGTTTCCTGAGTTTTCAGAACACCCTGCCTGTCAACTGGGTTGTCTGTGAGTATTTTCATTTTTAGAACATAAAAGAGACTCTTGTTGTTGTTATATGATTCAGCTCAAAAACTGCGCTGGAAAAATAAAAGTGCTTACCACCTGTATTTTTCTGCAGTAACACTAACAGCTTTTCCAGCACAGGGCAAGAAGAAGCCTACAGTGCCACGTGCAGTTTCACCTCCCCAGCAGCTGCATTTGATGCAGCAGAGTTTGGCGTTTTTTGGAAGTCTGCAATATGCTGGGCACAAACTTTAATTCCTGTTCTTCCTGAATCTGCATTATAAAATCACGGCTCATGTGGCAGTCCAAGCAAAACACACAGAAGAGAAGCAGCTTATCATGATGTGGCTGTGTTGCTACTGATAACTAGTTGACTAAGTTGGTTTTCTAGTGTGTATATATATATATTTATTATTATTCTAGTAACTTTTTTAATATTAATTTGATTGTGTCTTGATCTTAATCAATCCCAAAGTTACCACTGTGCTTACCATCAGTGACTAACACTGCACAGTCCAAGACCAAGGCTATTTGGAATCTATTCTATCCAGGATTTTGCTGACATGAGTTCACACAACACATATAAATTTATGTGTTTGCTCCTAGGAAATTTCTCTTATTTATGTATTATTTGTTGAGAAGCAGTTCAAGCGTCTTACAGAATTTGATGTTGATGGTTTCTGGAGAATCATATTTATCCCTAGTATCAGGAAATTCCAGGAATTGGTCTGATTCACCAGAGAAAATTTAGAAGTGCTGAAAGAATATAAGGGCAAATCTTCACTCTGTCTACTGAATACAGAACTGTCTTAATGCTTCTTATTCAACTTTTTATCTCCCACAAACATGAGGGGCAAGCAGGGAGAATTCAGAACTTGCGGATTGGGATAAAATAAAAGAAAGGTTTGCATTCATGTTCAGAAGAAAAATCCCAGAGGAAAAAATGAGTGTACAAACGTGTGTGTCACGGAGGAAAGTGTGCATGCAACAACAATGCACCACCAGTCCTAATTCCTGCCATGGCAGCACAGAATCACACCTCGGGTGTGACAACCAGACTCCTGTTATTCCTGTTTGCCCAGGAATAGCTGTAAAACAAAGCAAAATTCACATGGTATCTTAGCAGCAAAATCTTCACTGCATTCAGATTAACAGAAGCAGAGAAACCTTTGGATTCAGGGGGAACTGCCTCCTCATATGATAGGGGAAAACATATTCAGGATATTCCAGAGCACTCAAGAGATGTGTCCTAAGAGAGCAAAAATACGCCAAATTGTTCTTGGAGAAAGAAATGTTTCCATTTCCACATCAACGCTTTGTGAGCATTCCTGCTCTGGGAAAATGCTCCTTTCTCTAACAAAACTTTCTCTGTCTTATTCCATAGACGTGTTTTTTTTCCTGCCATCCTGTGGTAGTGCAGACAGTCCTCACAGAGCCCACCAGACACTAGAAGGCTCATGTAGGAGTGGTTTTTTTATTATAGATTTGTTTCTAGACTAATACCAGGCTCTGAGTGGGTCCCCCCTCCAGGCCCACTGCAATTTGCATTAATTGAGGTGATAGAACACATACAAGTTTTAAAAAATGAGGCGTTTTCAGAGCTTTTTGTACAGAAATAAAACATTTATACTACACGACCATCTCACAACCTACTGTGACTATCAGGCACTGGAAGGGAAATGAAAATTGAGGGATCACATCAAGGGCTCACAAGGGCAATAGAACACAAAAAAAAAATTCCAGGGGGATGGAACAGAGCTGGAAGAGAAAAGGGACATACCAACAACAATAAGAAAACAATTAATTAGGAAACATTAGAGTATACAAGTTCCCAGTCATTATCAGATTTCCCCTGTTAACCTGAGAATTGTAAATTTTATATTAATAAATAGAAATAAAATATAATAAAGCTATTTCCTTACATCTGTTTGAGATTATGTCACACCCTTCTAGGATGTTAAAAAAAAAACCAACAAGTTTTGTCAAATTTTTTTGACAAAAGAACTCAGTTTGTAGCCACAGAAAATACATATATTACAAATTAATTTGGGAAAATGTATGGTGGCTGCAGATGTGCTAAAGCTGACCTATTGAACCAGGTTGTACAAATCTGTATTTCTAACACTAAATTCTAAGTTATTTTGTTAAAGTGTTTAGTTCATTACTACAGTGATGAATATATAATTATTATATATTTTATATTGTATTATATAAAATACACAATTATATATAATTATTTTAATATTTTATAATATATATTACATATTCTATCATTATTACAGTGATGTTGAATGCACCTTCATAAATGTATCATGAAAGAAATGCAACTACCTGATGTTCACAGGTTACATTTATTGTGTTTTCTACCTATAGATTAATCACTCCATCAATGCTAGACAATATGTTTTGGTAATAGACTACACAAGAGACACAAGGAAGTGTTCAGATAGAGATTATAATTCAAAGTACACTCATTGTTTTGTTTGTCTGTGAGTGGAATACCAATTTAGGCTGTTTTCAAGGTGAGATCATTATGTACCTCCAGCAATTCAATAAAGATAAAATCTGATTTACACATCACAAAACCACTTATTTCTGTTTACACCCACAGCCTACTGTTCAGCTCTGGGCCTTTCTTCAGCAGCTTTGCAGCACAAACTTGAGAAGCTTTTTATAAAATACTCCATGATCTTTGAAAAACGGAAAGTAATGGTGCCTACGCTGCCAATAAATGAAGAAATTACCCTGTAAAGGCAAAGATAGCAGCACAGTGCACTCAGGAAAATCTGTGACCATTTCAATCAACCCAAAAAACCAACGGCAGGGTGAGCGGAGGCTGTTTCCAAAGGATTAAGTGAAACATTCCAGCTGAACTCTCACATAAAGACACAACTGTGTGAGAGCTACCCAGCAAAAATGGGCACACTATGTGCTAAATACATCCAGATTTCTTCCCAGCACCCTCGGCACTGGTAAGGCCTAAATTCAGTCAGCAGAAGCTGGAACCTCACTGGATTAGCACACAACACATCAAAAATGGGCACATCCAAAAACGGATCCAAAAGTGGATCCCAGCTTTGGCCTCTGTCTCCTGGGCTGAACTGAGCACTCATTAGTTCCCACAGCAAAGCCAGTAGAAAAGATTAACAATTTCAGTGGAGAGGTAGGTAGCAGGGGCAAATCCTCAATAAAACCCAGAATTTAATCTTCTTTTTCAAATAGAAATTGTTTATTTATTACTTAAGAATTGCTTGCTGACTTTGCTTACACTGTGGCATTACGAAGTAATGAATAAATCCAAATTGTCTCTCTCATGCTGCCTGTGTTCTTCTACACCTTAATCCTTTCAATTCAGCCTGTCAGATGTCACAAATTCCTTAAGCTCAAAAAACTGCTTTTTAGTGTTCTGATAGATCCTCATAATGTGCATTTATATACGTATAAATATTTCACATTATTTTAGAGCCACAGTATGCTTTTTTTCTTCCCATCATAGTGGCTCAGTGTTTAAAAAAACCTCAAAAACCAACAAGTTTATAAGAAAATGCTGCTAAGAAAGAATCAAGTATATTCACTCTGATACCCACTGCAGTTTTCTGGGGATAGACAAATTCTCCTTGGCTTTTCTCTCTACAAAGATTCAGGCATTTCAGTTTTACTGACATGACTCTCTGAGACAATTGAAATTGAAAACCATGGGGGGGTGTAATTGCAGGTATTTTCATTTTTTCACACAAATAAGCTGCAAGAGAAGTGATTTCTCCCATACTTAGGTATCAGAGTTAAAGGATGATTTGTATATTATGAAATTTACCTGAAGAATAAATGTCAGCACAAAGCCTACATAGCTCTTAAACTCCACTACTGCCTATAAAAGGACAGTTTCTTATATAAGGTAATACTATTTTTGTCCTGCATTTTCATTTTACATGAAAGACAACCTAAGAGATGACTAAAGCTGAAACTGAAAAAAAAAAAAAGTCTAATTTTCAAGATAAAGGGCTCCATAGTGTGGATGTATATGATCTATAAACAACTGCTAAAATCAAAAATAAAATAAAAAAATTATACCATTCCTGATCTTTCCTCAAAATACACTGAATTTTCAGGTTGTGTATGGAGTGATGAGTTTTCAAGCTCTGTTGTGTCAGTCAAGCCTTTTTTCACTTCACTGCTAAAACCTCCCTGGATTTCAGTGATAATACCTTTAAATGAGAAATCCTGTAATAAAATTAATATTTCACATAAATTCAGGGGTGTCTGTTTATATTTAGCACAATCATTTCCAATCAGGCTTCTTCCTTTTGAACTCACATAACAAACCATTCTGTATTCATCTGATTTATTCTCAGATTGTTGCTTTACTAAAAGTAAGAAAGAAGTAACAAGTGCTGGACTCACACCTGATTTTAATCCTGATTATTTATTTCATGGACTCTAAACCAGACATGTAAATGCTGGCCTCCAAGCATTTCCAAATTCCATTTGTGCTGGATCACATAGCAGTGATGTGGATTCAGAACTGCCAAGTACTTCCAACTTCAATTATTCACTTGATTTACAATTCCTTTTCACTGATATATGTGCAGTGACAGACAAAAAAAAATTAAATTTACAAAACTAGGAAATCTTGTAGCTCTTGGAAAGCAAATTCCTACTACAATTTGGCTCAGCAGCTACTGAATTGGCAAAATCTGTGATTTACTCTCCTGCTGACTTACTGGAACCTTTGAAATTCTCTAACACAGTGTGTATATACATATATATATCTTTTTTTTTTTTTTTACATGTGTCTTTTTTCCCATTTAATTTTTGGAAATATACCCAGATTATTCAGCACTGTGTGGAACACAGAGCAATTGAAAGCAATGCTCAGTAACAGCAGAATAAATCCAGCTCATGGGTTCACACCATTAATGAAAGCTTCCTCTGCCCTCCCTGCCCTGCAATTTTTGTGGTAAACCAAAAAGTGATAGTAAATATGTCTAATGTTTCCATTTTGGTATAGGGCACGTGGCTCTGAAGAGTAAGGCTTGGTTTTAAATCTTCTAATATTGATTTATCAATTAAAAAATGACAATCAGAAGTAATGGAAAGGTTTCCTTCAGAGGAAAAGATGATGGTATCACTTTTGAAGTAAATAATTCAATCCTACATGGTCAAGTAATTGGGTTTCTTCTTTGGAATTCTTGTCTGTTCAGAAGCATGCATCTAACAGTGGTTATAGTAATTTATAAATATTAATAGTATACCCATTAAAAGAAAACCATCCAGGAATGATAAATGAGAATAAATCAGATGTATATAAAATGTTTTGTTATGTGGTAGGAGTTCAAAAGGAAGAAGCCTGATTATAAATGACTGAATTAAATATGAACAGACACCTCAAAACCTACGTGAAATATTTATTTTTATTACAGGATTTCTCATTTAAAGGTATTATCACTGAAATCCAGGGAGGTTTTAGCAGTGAAGTGAAAAAAGGCTTGACTGACACAACAGAGCTTGAAAACTCATCACTCCATACACAACCTGAAAATTCAGTGTATTTTGAGGAAAGATCAGGAAAGGTATAACTCCTAATAATTAAAATAATTATGCTAAAAGCAGGGACTACAATCAGAGCTCTTCCAGGATGATGCCTGACTCACAGCCTGGCAGGTGAATGGAAGCTGCACAGACCATTGGCATTTTTATGTTTGCTCATGTCCCTGCAGTTCCTCACCATAACATTTTCTTTTCCAGATCCCTGGGCTAAATGTGGGGGGATTTAATGGAAATAATGGAAAGTTTATGATAAAATATTTTTATCTCTCTCTGTGCTATCTTCCAGGACCTCAGAATTCTTGGCAGAATTTCTGTGTTTTGATGAACATGAATCATGAAAGAGCATGGGTCAGATTAGAGCCCAGAATCCTGCACACATAGCCTGACCTCAAACTTATTTGTTTACATTCACATTTCACTATCTATGTTTCAGTTCTTTTAAACACTAAATGAAATGTTTGCTTGAACAGAGTAAAGCTTGTATTTCACACTCCTGATCTGAATAAGGGCACATACCAGTCTTCAATATTTGCATACAAGCTAGGCTTGTTTATACTGATTAACTGGGAAACCTGTTAGAAGGTTTTTATCCCATTCTTTTATTGCCACATTTTTTAAGTAAGAAAGCCTTGGCAGTCTTGGAAAACAATGTGAAACAACTGTTTGTTTTCTAGCTGCAATTCTCCCTTAGATTGCAGCACACTGCCTGTGGAATGACCTGCAACTGATGCAAAGTTCATCTGTTCCTTGCTGTCCCAGCAGCCTCCACCACAGGCATTTCTGACTCTGTCCAAACTGATGGAACTGTCTCAGCTGCAGATTTTAGCTAACATCGAGTCAGAGTGCTCTAGAACTGTGTGACTGTGCAGCCAAATTCTCAATCAGCAGCTGCTTCCATAAAATTCCCAATGCCTGGCAACATTAGAACTCATGGCAAAAAAAAAAAAAACCCCAAAAAAAAAAAAACAACCAAAAAAAAAAACCAACCAAAAAAAAAAAAAAAAAAACCTGGAGCAAGAGAAAAAAAAAACCAAAACAATAGCAAATAGAACGCATTTAATCTTTTCTTCTAGAGAATAAGTACCAGAAAAAAATAGCCTTTGATGCTGAGAGCTCCCCAGAAATAATCTGTGCTCGGTGTTGGAGAGTTATATGGGTCATGTCTAATCATTTCTTCTTGCTATTACTGTTGAAAATGAAACCAAAAAAAGGTGTCTCACACTGTGTGAAATCATGGTCTAAAGCTTCCCACGTGGTACAGATGATATACAATCAGTGGACTATCAAACAATGCAAAATAAGAAATCAGGTTATGCTGTAACGGATGCCAGATTGAGCAATCCCATTAGACACAATTCCCTTAACTGTGGGAGGCTGTGTATTCATGAGAATAAACTTAAACTGCTTTTCAGATATAATGCTTCTCATTTTATTCATAGAGGTAGAGAAATCCAGCTCTTTCTGACCACTGGGAACTAAACCACCTCTCAACATTCTTGTTATTTATCGCTGCTTTTGGAGGCTGATGAACAGCTCTCTGGATATAATTTTGGATTAGTACCTCAGAATCACAAAATGCTCTATGCATATGATTCTATTATGTGAAAGATAAGATTTTTCCATTATTTTCCATGGCAAAATTTGGAAATGGCAGCTCCCAAAGTCAACCATGACTGCGTTGTCTGAGGAAAAAGTTAACAGCTAACCAAGACTCTTGGTTGGACAAGTTCAAGGTTGTGCCTTGAAGGGCTGGAGTGCTTCTTGGCCCAATAATTAAAAAAAAAAAAAAAAAAAAAAAAAACCAAAAAAAACCAAAACCACAAGTAGAGTTTCTCACCTTGTAGCAAGGAGTGAGCAAAGGGGGAAAAAACCCATCATGACAGTGAATTACACAGAATTACCCATAGATACCCACGCCTGTACAGCAGCAGCCAAATATGACCCTGTCAGGAAGGAAATATCACAACACCCTCAAAGGCAACAACTGATGCCTTTTCTAGATCAGATTTCTGCACTGAGCTTCTGAAAGGGACCCTCTTCAATTCATAGCTAACAGAACTAACAGAAACAAGGGATGCCATTTACCAGAATAAATTGTCTCAAAGTCAAGCAGAGAGACTCATTCTGGGAAAACTCTGACTAAAGAGAGCACATTCCTAAATTGACAGAAATTGCATGGAACTCTACTGTTTTGTTACCCACCATGAAATTCAGTCAGGTACTCACTCCCACTTTCCATGGAAAATTCAGGAAGATAGACAGAATAAAATCAGTTTTCTAATAGAAATAAAAAATTATTTCATTCTTCAAAACTATTAGGTCAGACAGGCAAGCTGAAAACCCTAAAAAATAAAATTTTGATTTTTTTCTAAACCAAATTATTTTATGTCCATATGGAGCCACGTTCTTTACTTGTCATCTTCAGTCTGATTTTGTATTCTGCAGCGTGGAGGAGAACCAGGTTAAACTATTACAGTGAAAATTCCAATCCTACCTCACAGATAATTTGATCAATCCTCTTGACTCCTCATTATTTAAGGTAGTTCTTGCAGAATATATTGACATTAAAGTTATTAGGCAGCACAGGGGGTTTGTTAATCAGAGAATCTGATACCTGTAAGGAAGATGAGGAGTTGATGCAGCTGCCTGCTCTAAGCTAAGTGAGACCAAGCCAGACTGCCTGGGGCTTGAAAATCTCCAAAACTCCCCAGCCTTCCTGGAAAACCTGTTCCAATGATTAATTACCTCCTAACCATGGTTTTTCCATATATACCCAATCCAAGCCACTCCCATTTCCATGCATGAGCACTCCCCTCCTTCTCCTTCCCCTCTGCGCCTCAGCTAAGAACCCTCCTTCATTTTCCTGCTCACTTCTTAGGTATTGGTGCTTTTTTTTGTCTGTTAATGGATGTGCAATTTGTATTTGCCCAGACTGCAACAGAATAATTGCCAGTAACTACAAATAAGGGAAAATGCACTGCATTAAGTTTACTTAATTCATTTAAGTTTTAAAATATATATATAAAAAAAATTCTGAGTATTATATACAATGAGGTTTATATTTTAGAAGCAATTCTTCAAGATACAAAATAAAATTTAAAAAGGATGGGGAGGGAGAGCAAAATATTATTTCATTTGAGTGACAGGCAACAACTAAAGACTAAGAGCTAAACTACTTTCAGTTTCACCATTACACATTCCCCTACCTGCTATCAGCATTCCTACTCATACCGCGACACCAGTGGCTGTGAAAAAAAGAAAATAGATCTTTAAACCTGGACAGAAATCAGGACTCTGGCAGAACCTTGCCTTAAATAATATCCCTGTAATTAACAAGGCAAAAAGACAGAAACTGCACGACAAAGAGCAGGGAGATGGGCTTTGGAAAGGAACTTTCACAAACATTTTCCATCAGTTATTGGAGAGGATTCATCCCTTAGCATCCATTCCAGGAGCTTTCCTTTTTCCATGGAATTGTGAAGAACATCTCAGGTGCACTGCTGCTCCTGGAGCCTCCTTTGGGGGCCAATGGAACCTTGGCCAAGCTTTTACTGCTCTTTTACTTCTTACATGCTTCAAAATTCAGTGCACTCACATCCCCTTGGCAAATATTTTTGAGTTTATGAATCATTTCTCCATTAATATTTCCTGCCTTTTTTTTTTTTTTTAATGAGAGAAAAGCATGTTTGAGCCTGCTGGTAAATCTGAATGAATTTTTTTCAAATATCAGAGATCTAATAAAGAACTGGTTCTTTAGCAGCCATTAAATAATTAAGGGGCTGCAGCAGCAGTTTCAAATGGCCCTTGTCAATTCTTGATAACTTGTTTTCACATCAAAACTATAAATCTAACTACAAAAATCTAAGATGATAATAATAATCTAACTGTAAAAAATTGTTTTAAAAACTATTGCATGGACAATACACATTTGTAGTGACATTTTAGGCCAGCCTGTAAAGTTCTAAGGCCACTTTGAGGAAGAGAAAGAAAACACACTGCATTGATAAAGAAGAAAAAGGAAAATACTTCATTTTGGGTTAGATTCTGTAGATCTAGAATGTATGCAACTTCATGCATCTTCCTTTTCATTTACCCATTATATTCAAAATCAACTTGGTTTGCATCAAACCAGAACAGACAGCAGCTCCTGGTTTACCACCCCGTATCTGTCCAAGCTTTTCCTTCCATGTGCAGCCCCACAGCAGCCAGGCTGCTGTGAAACTGGTGAGGAATTGATCCTTGGAGAATGGATCTCTGATACATCTCTGTAGCTCTGTGAGATGAGCCAGCACAGCATTTACAAACACAAGAACACATTATTCTCCCAGAATAATGGGAACGGTAAAGCTCTTTGGGGGAATTAATCTTTCCTAATCCTGGTCTCTAAAAAAATTCTGTGTTCTGGTATTTTCACAGCTGACTGGCTGAGAAGAGCTTCTTGTGAGGACTTTTGAATGATTTCAAGAGAGGACTCCTGAGCTGCTTTAAATGATGTCATTTGTTTTTCTTATTTTTTACATAGGTAGGAAAAATGAGTTCAGCTCACATTTTCATCACATAGTTTAGAAAGTCACAAGACTTGTAGCGACAAGATTTTTTTAAAGACTTACTGACTAATAAAATACTACCAACAAAAATATTTATGTTTGTGACTTAATCTTTAAATATTTCATTTAGTAGACTCATGTTACAGTACAAGTTTTCTTAGCTAATCATTTATGACATAAACAGTACTACATTCTAAACTTCTTGTTTACTTTTGTAACTATTTGTGGTCTTTCTATATCTTAAACTCTAAACTTTCCTTTACTTATTGTGTCTCTACTTTAAACTATAAAGCTATACTCTCACTTCTAACACCCAAGTAAAAACCCACAAAGCCCAAAAACCCACAAAGCCAATTTTTGCACTGAAAACCAGCTATAACTACAAAATAACTGCTTTTTCTGTCTTTTCAGATAGAGAAGCTTAAATGATTTTTGTAGTAATCTTAAATAATGCCATAGAGAACCACAGAGCAAAGCATTTTGGGCTTTATTTGTTGGCACCTCCCTAAGAAGATGCTGAAAGATTCCTTGGCAAATATCAGTAAAGCCTCAGTTGAGGCAGAACTCAAGTGGGAGCTCTGGAAACTCAACAACACTTGCTAAGAACCACCACGAACATGAAGCAAATGCCCTTTCTTCTTTTTACCCTTGAGCAAGCACAGAAAAATCAAGGTCAAGCTTTTGGGACTGAATGTTTGCTGCTGAAAGTCAAAAATTGCCAACCTCAACACTGGTACCACGGCTGATCTCACTCCAAGGCTCAGGAAATGTGCAGGATGAGAAACCTTCAACCCAAGCGTTAAAAAAAAAAAACTAAGAAAAAAATCACTGTTGCCTCCAGGCTTGCTAAATTATTTTGTGCCCTTGCAGTCCTTGGAATTCTCAACAGAGAAGGAACTGTAGGGGATTACTGTGAGTTATCATAAGAGTACAAGCTGTGCACTGCCCACAAAGCCAGGATATTCCAGTGCTGCAGAAAAGCACTGCTGCAGTAAAACTGAAACTTGCTAAATTTACCATAAAGAACTCCTTGACAAAAGGAGTTACTCATGTTTGCTCCCAGCTAAAGGAGGTATCAGAGTTGTACATGGAGCAGGACAGCAGCAAGTGCATTCTACCTCTGAAATTAAAAATTAAAAGAGAAGCAAGTCGTTGGTTACAATGCAGGTCTGAGCTAACTTCAAATCCATGTCCTCTGTTCAAAACAAGTTTTCACAGGAGAACCCAACAGATCTCCTACAGGGAAATGGCTTTCTGATAGCTAAGGATTCTTTTTCATTGCATCAATTTTTTACTCATAAAAATGAGGCAACATGAACGAAATACCTTGCTTTAGAAGGAAAGAAAAATCCGTGTCTCTCACACAATTTCCAGGTATGTTCATCACTAAAGATGACGATCAGAATTATCAGAATTCCTATCAGAAACAGCTTATCAGAATGTCTTGAGAGAAAAACTGTGGCAGTGAAGGCAGATCCCACACAAATTAAGATCCCACACAAATTAAGAAAAAGTAAATCTCAGCACTAAATTTGGGTGGCATTATTGATGAAAGGACAAGATGAGGAGGCTGGAGACAAAGGAAAATAAAAGAAAATGACAAGAGGTCTGCAGATTTATCACAGGGGAATCCAAGGGAACAGCACAAGAGATCACTGTTGGAAATCAGGAGCAATAAGTGTATGCAGGAAGACCAGCAAAAGAATTTTAGAAGCATAACATCCCAGAAACTACTGAAAGACTCATGCCTTTATAGTCCTGTGCACCCAGCCTCAGAGAAGGAAGTGTATTCATTGAAATTCGTGAAACAGTGAGTACATTTTTGCTCCAAAGGCTGTGGTGCATAAAGCCCCTGCAAACATTCCTTAAATATTGGTCTTCTCGCATGGTAAAGCAAAGTGTTAGGCGTTCACAAGTTACTTGTTTTTGAGTCAGAGTAAATATCCCATCAGAAAAACAAATCTGACTAAACCCTTGTTCTTAAGGCAAAGAAAATTACTTCATTTGTCAGAATCACGGTAAAAACAAACTAAAAAATAATAAAACTAGTCTGATTGGGAGACTGCCACTACACAGCTGCAATTAAAGATATGAAGCTGAAGGGACTCTGAGCACTACTGTGAAAGCCTCCCAGCTACAACAATTATTCCTCTTTGTGAGAAATGGGTTTTAAGGGACTCTCAAAACCTGACAGAAAGCTCACACAGCCTTGTACATCTGTGTGCAAACTCTGAGATGAGGTGTGCTGCCTTAGGGAGGCCATGGAATGGAAATGGCATTGTTGAGAGAGAGACTGAGCTAGAAACAAGTTTCACAATATGGCCTTGCAAAAAGACCAGATATTTTAGAGAATTAGAACTCTGAAAGATGGATTGCAGCAGGACCAGGTGGGGTAAAAATAATAGTGATTGGTGTTAGAAATATTAGCAGCATTGTGTAGCAAAAGCTGATAGGCTGAAATACATTTATAAGGTGTTGCAAGCAGGAAATAGGTTGGCTTCTGGTGGAATACAGTTCAGTTTTACATCTCTTATGTCTCACCCTTCAACAAGACTGACAATGGAATAAACTCTTTTAAAACAGCTCTCAGTTTCCCCGTCTCTGAAAAGCTGGGAATAATCCAACAACTCTTCCTGTCTGAAAGCCACCTGGACAAGCAGGACCCAAAGCCTGGAAACAAGCAGACATTCTGCCACAACATAGTCCTGTCAACAAACGTATCCTGCTGCCTCCTGAGGCCCAGTATTATTTCCAGGCTAAAGTTATTAATTAACAGGTTTATAGCTGGTTTGTTGTTTTTTTTTTTTTTTTTTTTCATGCCAACATTGTAAATTTTCATGCCTTAATTCAAGCATTTAGCCATGCTGGTATGTGCTTCTGATGCCTTGTGCAGGCTGCCCCAGAGGAGAGGCTGGACAGAGCTACAGAATAAAGCAGGGATTCATTCCAAGGATCCACCTTGGGCAGCACAAGAGCCCAGCCAGGGCTGCCCCCAAGATGAACCCAAATGGTCCCAAAATGCACGAGCGCTCACGGGGTCTCTCCCTGGGATCAGCTCTGCTCCATGTGCACATTGCAGTTCAGTGTCCAATTCCAGCTGCAGCCCCTGCACTCCCATCCTGCTTGTTTTTCTCTCTCCAGCCCACGGGGTTTGTGCTCTTGGGGCTGAGATTGGGATCATTTGTCCTTGGTGCCCAGCTGGAGCAGGAATTGTTTTGTCTCCCTGCTCTGTGCACAGAGCTCACCATGCCCTCATGTGAAGCCCAGACCCACACACTAAAGCAGCACAGAATGTGAGAAATAGAAAAGCTGAAACCTGAGGCATCATTTCCTACCACATTTACACAGACAAGGCTCTTCCAGCATCTGGCTAGGAAGAAGTTTCCTTGGCCAGTGTGTGAACACAGCGTGTGTTCCCCATTTCACCTGAGCACCGCACGTGCTGCAGCTTCCCTTACCTGATTTAGCTGACCTGGGCTGTGCACAGTCCAGCTGAGGAGCTCTCAGCAGTACAGCAACCCCTTGCTACCTGAGCATCCTATTTACCATTTCCACTACCCTATCAGTGCTGAAACACTATTATCTTGCAGCTGATTCAGACTCATGTGTTGCTTATTGCTCACTGATAGAAGAAACGCCTGCAATTAGTCCCTAAGCACATGACCTTGCAATATCATCCTGTTGTTGTTGCTTCACTTCAAATCCACTTAGCTGATTTCATCTCATGCTTGAGTCACATTGTTTTCCAGCTTTAAGACATCAATGAACTCGCCTAGTATTTACAACAGGGTAAAAATGAAAATAGATGTATAAAGCTGATACTTAAGCCATTCTGGAGTCTCTCAAACCACTAGGTCTTATCTCATTAAAATTTTTGTCATTGCATAAAATTTTTTATCACTTCATAATTTATCTGCTGTATTGCTGTGAGCCGCCTTTTCCTGAACAAAACTTATCATGGCACAATACCAAAGCCATTCCTGGAGACCTTATAAGTGAGATATGCTGCAATCTCATTGCTGAAAAGAGCTAAAATGAACAAGGTTACCAGGCTCATCTACCACAACAGGTCCTAATTATCTTGTTGGTTTTCCTGTATTATATTTCTTGTGGTTTTACTCACCTCTTCAGGTGATAAATTCACAACTCTTGCACACACTTTAATTCAGACTCATGGGAACAGTTGTTCCATGTGTTTTTAGGCTTTGTTCTGGGTTGTTTGGTTTGTTTTTTTTTTTTTTTTAATATATGCATTATGTACAGTATTCCCCCATTTTAATATAGGACTCCAGTTTTAGTAGATTAAGTACAAGGTCCTTGCTAGTAGTAATTTCACAGTTATTCCAGTCACATGCCAGTTTTTCCACTGAGCATGTTGGTACAAGCACTTTTAAGGTATGTTAAAATTCTTTCATCAAGTTTTTTCCCCAAAGAGAGTTATATTGCAGTTTTCATTTATGGAACTGGGAGATCTTTTCAGTTAATTGTTGAGGTATTGCTTTGTTAGCTGTGAGACCATTCTTTCAAATTTTCTGAAATGTGACATTTTACACAGAAACACAGCAAGCTTATGGGAGAAGTTTCCGAAGCACAGGAAATATTTACATTTTCTCTCACACATAAATATAAATACTGAAAGAAAAACGCAAAAAAACCTAGATTTGATTTATTAACAGTAACTCCATTTTGCCGAAGTCTACCACAGCAAATTTCAGAGCTATGGATATAATGAATGTTTTCACCTAGAGCTTGCAGCAATTTTTTCTCCCATAATTTATTTCCTTATGATATAAAGTATGTAATTTTCCTGAGAGGGAGAATCCAATTACTCTCTAATTAAGAAAATTCATGTCCTTTGTTTAACTGGAAGGGATCCAGACTCATATAGTTCAATGTTCTTTTTTGTCACTACTAACAAAAAAAAAGTCCTTTATGTTTTCAGGAAATAGCATCAATTATTTCTTCTAGATTAAATTCCTGGAAGAAGACGACTTAACAGATCTGGGTGGATAGAGTATCAGGGGCAGTTTTACAACCTTGTACTCATCTCAAGCTGTAGTCTCCATACACCATAAACGCTACAGTCTGCATATCTGAGAGTTGCACTTTGTAAAATAAAGCATTGCAGAGAGATCCTTGATCATCACATGAAGGCCAGACTTGCAGATGTCCGCAGAAATTTAACCTGATCTCAGTTTTAATATCAAGTTATGCCTTGATATTAAAATATTTACATTTTAAATATTAAATTAAATATTAGATTTCATAGAGGTATTAAAATTCTGACCTGCACATGCCTACTGGAACTCCTGTATTTTTTGTCATTTGCACCTAAAAGTTCATGTATGCTTTTGAAATTCTGAGTCTGAACTGCTGCCTGCTGGGGGATGTAGAATTTCTTCCTAAAGCTTGTTTCCATCCCCATGGATTGGGACATGTCTGGTAGACATTATTATTATTTATAAGGCTTAAAAATCAAGGACTCCTCCTTTCCCCAGTCTTTTAATAGCCATGATAAATTTGACTTTAGCTTTCTTATAAAGGGTTCAGAGATTATATAGGGATGAATGTCTTCTAAAACTACCTAAGATTCTTTCACATTTTCTGTTTTATGCTAAAAGGGGAAAGAAATTCAGCTGATAAGGGAGGGGGGAAAAATATCACCATTCAAAATTCAGAACAGCTAAATAGGTCATTCAAGTCTTATCACCTGCTCCTGGATACTGGAGATTATTATGACATTGGCAGTCAGGAACAGAAATTATGAATACAGAAGGCTGGCATTTTTGCAGAGCTGGTAGGTCTCAAACACTGGATTGTCCCTAGCACAGCTGATGCTCTATGGGGTAACCATTCAATGCATTATCACTTGTGTGAAGGCAAAAATACATACGAGAATGTGAAGAACAGCTCTAGAGTCTCAAAATATCTGCATTTTGAGCCACTCAAGTGCAGTGGCTTAAATACTGCTTAGAATCCTTTAAATAGCACTGGAGGCAATGAAATAGCACTGAAGTCCTCTCCCTGTGGCAACAGCCCCTTCTCTGCTGCAGCACTGGCTACTGAATTATGATCCCTGGCATTTGCCAGCCCAGGGATGGATTAAAAGCCTCCTTCCCCTACAGCCCTCAGAGGGAGCTGACCAGCTGACTTCATCCCAGCTTTGTTCTGCCCACAGGAGGATGGCAGCACACTCCCTGGGACCTCACCCAAAGCCAGGAAAAGGTTTTCTACAGAGGGAGAACAGCTGTGCACAAACAGCAGTTTTATCAGCTCACCCCAAAAGTGACTGCTGTTTTTTTCAGACCTATTGATGATAGCCAAGGCCTGAGATGGAATTCCTTCACCTTTCCTGTACTCAGTGCTCCAGAAAGATCCCATTGTCCACAGCCACTGAGAGACCTGCCTTATGCCTTCTACAAGTCTCCCAAATTATTAAATTACCTAGCAGGATTCCATGGGCTGCAATGATTCATAGTATTCACAGTATGCTGTATTTCACAGACATTTTATCAGAGACATGGACATATCAACAGTTTCCTTTTCTAGTATCATTACCTAAATATCATTCAAAGAGAAATTAGAATCCAGGAAGAGAAAAATACCACAAACATTAAAGAGACATAAAAAGAGACAATATGTTATAGCAGAAGGAAATGGCAAACAATGAACAGCACCAAGAAAACAGGAGGCATAAAAATTAAAACAGGGGCATTGAAATTAGAGCCATTCCAATAGGACTGAAAGTTTTCTATTTTTTGAGGACTTGAGGCAAAAGTAAAGACTTCTAAAAAAACACATAGCTGCAAACATGACATTGGAATACAAGGAGGAACAAGTTGGAGCAAACATCATTCTTCTTCAAGGCTGGGAGCACAGTAAGATGAGGGAGCACAAAGAAAGGCTGCTCAGATTTAGGAGGAAAGCCCCTCTGTGCGCAAGCTCTGTGACTAACACGTGGCAATGAGGTGGAGAGGACTGATGTAGATATTTTCTGTAAATTTTCTCTTCTTTTTCCAAGCCAGGCACACGAGAAGCAAAAGGACTGCACTCTCCCTATGCACTCTCAGAGCAATTCTATGTTTTAGACAGCAGCAGGACCAATTATGCCCAACGTTCCAGGGCTTAGAAAAAAGAAATGCCTGTTTTCTTGAGCACAGTTCTCCATGTCTCTCATACACAGGGCCAAGCAAAGTAGCCTGGAGTAATTAATTATCATTGCATTTCAGCACTGCTGCATTAGCCCCACTTGCAGGCAGAGCTCTGACATCTATTTTTGCCCAAAGGCTTTACCAGGGTGTGAGAAATGTGTATCTTATGATTGGCTTTTCACAAATATTAAAATGAATATTATTTATGTAATGTTAGAAAGTTATGCTGTATTCATTTTCTTAAGTGGTGTGTTAAATATAGTTTTAGGTTACAACAATGTTAAAATAGAAACTATGCCATGTAAGATACTTTTTTTAAAGAGAGGAATCAGGTACTTCCACCAAAATACAGCCACAGGACACCTAAATCTTTCACAGAAAAAGAATTTATTGCCCCATTATCAGAAGAAACTAACTTCTTCCCACCTCACTCAGCCCTGAAGATGCCGTCAGGATTCAGAGGAAGAAGTTGACGATGACCAGACAGAATTATTTGTTTGAATGGAATGTATGCATCATGTATGAGGTGTATGAATATGCAACAGGCTGTTGTTTTTAAGGGTTAATCCTCTGTTAATGGGGGTCCTTTTTTGGGCTTATTTTGCCCAGAAAGAGGTACCTGGACCATCCCTAACTCTTTGCTTTTATTGTCTCGTATTGTCCTAAATCCTAATTGTCCAAATTTTTATTACTCTAATTACGTTACTATTTTTATAACCATGTTATTACTATTAAACTTTTAGAATTTTCAAGGCAAGTGACTGGCGTTTTCCACACATGGCGAGGAAGGAGCGAGCAGGGCAGGGACCTGGCAGGGACAGGAGGGTGAGGTGCTGCTTCAGTCCCAAATCTCACTTTGCTTGCCGCAGTGCTGTAAAATCTGCTTCGGCTGGGAAGGGACTTCCAGCAACCTGGGGAACTTAACCCAGGAGCCACGAGATGGCACCAGAACAAGCCAAAAAACCCGCTCACTTATCTGCAGCTCTGATCTTGCTGTTTATATAATTAATAAAGCTATTGAGCAGCACTGTTTCTTTTCCAGAGATTACCAGTGGATCTCTGCTAAGTGATTTTTCCATTCCTCTAAGCTGAGCAGACAATGTTTAGGCTGATCCATTTCACACAGCTGTGCTGAAACAGACACAACATAAATTAATATTTAAAAAGGTGATCCGTGCCCACAGGTATCCGATTTCAAGGTAATTTTAATCACATTTAGGCACACACATTTGGCAGGCTGGCTCATTGAGCTTGTCCTGCAGTGATGCCTGTCTTTTCCTTACTGTTCAACCCCTCTCCCCATCCTCTTGCAGGGCTGCCTCCCAAGGCATGCCTGACGTGACAGGGTCCCAAACCCTTAAAGAGGGAGAAAAAACGAATTCCTAAGCAAGGTAAGAGGCAAGGTTCATCCTAAAGACAGTGATGGCCAGAGAATGAATTTCTAGGCAAGATAAGAGGCAAGATGCATCCTAAAGAGAATGATGACCAGTATTTTCCAATGTCAGGCTGGCCAAGACTCTGGCTCAGGGTTCCAGCCATCAAATACCTGTCCTCCTGTCCTGTTCTGCATTCCGAATTTATGCCACCGTGGCAGGCACAGGGGTGTCTGGCAGTCTGGGCAGCCCAAACCTCCAGCACAGCACAGCCTGTGCAGTGCCTGCTCTCAGTCCCACAGCATGGAATTCCAGCAGACCCTCCCAGGAAGTTTTTTATGCCCCTAAGTGATGGAATCATTCACATCCTTCAGGCTATAGTGGTGTTTCACCCTCCTGTCAGCAAGAACATTCCTAGGTTTGCCCTGTGGATTGGAAAGTCATGAAATGATGTCATGGCATGACACAAACTGCTTTGTGTACTTCTCTACTCAGGCTTCAATGATCACCAAGGAAAAAACTTCAAATCCAGAGCCCTTGAATAAAATCCCTCAAAAAACACAGTTCCAAATTAGCTTTCTAAACATATATTTGTCTGAACAAATATGGTGCCCATGCATCACTCCCCAAACTATGTTTAGTCCTCAGACAGCAAGAAGTTCTCAATACTGTGATTTAAATGAAACTCATCTCCTGACTTCTATCATATTCTCGTTTAAGAACAAGGCCTCTGGTTTAGTTATTGCAAATTTTTTACCAAATACACATTAACTGGGAATTCAGTCAGATACAAAATTTGTTTTCCTATGTCATCATTCTTCTTCTTCTTCAACCTAACTAATTAGATTTGGTTTTCATATTAAGCTGTGTACTGGGCTGATACCTTAAAAGCTTTTTTTTTTTTTTAGCTTCAGTCTTCTTTCCTCATTAAAATTCTGCCATACTGATTCCTGCTGCTGTTTCATAGAATTTCTTTGTGAATTTGAAATCTGATAACACTCAAATTCCTGTAGCTCACAGGGCAACTCCATCACCCTATAACTGCTCACAAATGGCTCCATGCCCTAGAATAAAAGGTCCATATGACTGCTTAGAAAAAAAAAGAATTTAAAAGAAATCATTCAGAACCCCTAAAAGCGTTAATATTTTAGCTAAAGTTGGTCAGACAAAGTGTTAAAATTGCAGCCAAAGGTGGCTAGGGCTGTGTGCATTCTTCCCAACCTATTTTTCTTAAGCAATCTGACCTAAAAATTACTGCATTTGCAAAAACAATATGGGTCAGGCATCTTGAGCCCAGCACTTTATTTAGCAAGCCAAGTAAGGTGGGCTTTTCATCCCTCCTCCAAGAGTGTCAAATCATTCTGCACCAACTTTGTTGTGTTCTCAGTGCAGACTGCCAGCATGATTCACACCAGCCTCGTGTTGCACATCATAGCTGCAGTTTGGAAACAATTAGCAGCTGCTGGTTTTCGTGGATGAATAAGATTCAGTCCTGCCAAATTTACTGTTTTAGAAGAAGAAGGCATCAGAAAATGCATCATAGAAGCTTGCCCAGCTTCTTAACATAGTTATAGAACATAACAGAAACAGTGATGAAACATGAAAGCGTCTGAAATAGTCTTTTATTATTATTATTTCTAGGTTTAACAAAAAATGAACATGGCAGGTCAGGGAAACAACCTACCTAGAAAATAAACGCAAACATTCCTTACACAAACTAATGGCAGCTTTTGTCCTTTGGACTCCAGTCATTCTATTCTATTTGGGCCTTGAAATATTATTAACATAATTAAATAATTAAAAATAAGCATAATTAAAATGTAAAATAATTAAATAAACAAAATATTAAATAATAATATCAAATAAACTCAAATTGGATTTCACTTTTCAAGTGAATATTTAGATATGTTTGTTTTTCTCTTTGATTATCTTTCTGATGTTCTCAACAGCATAATGACAACTCCACACAGACCCAAGAACTGCTCAGGTAACAAAAAGGAAATCCTAGCTGATCATGCATGGAATAACTATATATATTGCCCATCACGTCTTTTTCTTGCTTTGTCACTTTTCCAACATGGCTGATCTATTTTGAATCCATGACAATGCTTTCTTGTTGAAAAACACTATAACACTTAGAAAAACTTAAAATAAAACATTAGTACTCCAGGGCAGTGACAGAAACAAAACTTGTACTTACACACAAAAGGAAAAAAGAATACTTTTCATTGGAAAATTAAAATACTCAGATACTACATTATAAGTAAAGATACAAGAATGACAAAGAAATAAAAAAACAGCATTTTTAGCAAACATAACTTTTTTATCCTTGGCTTACTGTTGAACAGAATCTCAACGCAAGAATGACAAAGAAATAAAAAGACAGCATTTTTAGCAAACAACTTTTTTATCCTTGGCTTACTGTTGAACAGAATCTCAACACGTTTTCTAACAGATACCAATGGAGTTACCAAATGATCTTATATAAGGAGCCAGGACCACACTGTGGTTCTGCAAAAGAGATCAAGATTATAATAATGCCATCTCTAAAAGCATAAGAAAATGCAGCTGGTTTATATATTTAGAAATGTGGCATAAGAACCAGCCATTAATGAATTTATGTCAGGTGAGACAAGAGCTACAGGAGATGACTGAATGACAGCAAAGCCCCTGGACTGCTGCTTGCACTGCCCTGTGTTTATTAAACACTTCTCAGAATTTTTATTATAGCTGCAAGAAGGATTTCCACACGGTTTAGAAAGACTAACAGCTTGTGTAGGTATTTGAAAATATGGGATATAGAACCTCAGCTCCAAGTAATGGGAACTTTTATCTCCAGAGATTTCTAAAGGCCTGTGCTACTACAAGCACAGTCAATCCATTCTGGCATTTTCTTCAGTCTCCTGAGGATCGAGTATTCTGCTTTCATATGAATGCATATACAAATTCATCATCAATGATTAAGTCTTTAGCTGACACTAATTAGTTTCGAGTGTCTGTGTGCTCAGCAGGCCCGACCTACTTCACAGTTCTGCTTCATTAGTGCTGGAAACTTAAAACATCATCAGTAAAAATTATATTGACCAGCAGGGACCAGCCCCTCAATGCAGGCACCACTGAAGGAAGGCAGTGTGATTTTTAATAAGAATCACAGTAAACCCCAAAGGCACAGAGAAAGGTAAAGCAGTGGCCAAAGTCAACTCCCACCAGCAGCAAGCAACAAAAAACAACAGCAACAAAAGGGAAAACCAAAACTCCAGACCATTTATTCAGCTCAGGCCTGTGCTGTGAAATTCCAGCACCACGGAGGGAGCTCAGACTGCAGCACAGAAGCAATTTGCAAGCTTGGTACTTCAAGGATATCCATTTAGCCAGTCCCTGGGGAGCAGCAGTAAACCTCAGGGTAAACTTGGAGCTGTGCAGGAAAACATTTGGACAGGCACAGACAGGGGAAAGGAAGAGTGCTTGGTAAAGACAGGCAGTGGCCAAAGAAACCTGGCAAGGGCACACACTCAGCAGGGTGGCACTGAATGCACTGCTCCACTTCTTCATGGGGTGGAACACACAGAAAGGGAATTAAGCCATAGGTTTAAGCACCTTGGACACTTCCACTGCCAACCAGCTTTCATATGCAGAAGCTGTTATCCTCACTAACACATCTGTTTATCAAGAGCTAAAACGTGTAACCACAACCATGAGCATCAGCTTAAAACCACATCCCCTGACACCTTTAAGTTTAAAAACATGTAAGTATTAAGGTTACTTTGGAAGGTAAAGCTAGGCTGGAATAGTCACAGCTGTTTTATACCCAACATGTTGTTTTCCCACTAAAAGGTTGAATACATTTTCCATCAGGACAGAGTCAGATTTATGACTCGTGGTGGATGTGTTGCACACATATACCAAGTCTTCCAATAGCACTTGGACGGATGCTGAAGTTATCTTAGACATCTAAACTACCTTCTTTTAAGCAAGACAGACTTAAAACTTGTAGTAACAGAATCTTTAGTCTTAGCACCACCACACTTTAAAAAAGAAATTCCTTTTTTTTTTAGGACATATAAAGAACGCAAAAGCTTTCAGTTCTGTATTAGATGCTTTTGCAGAAAAAAAAATCCAGACAAAACCAAAAAACAATATCCCACATACACACACAAAACCCCCAAAACAAACAAACCAACCAGCAGAGCACAAGCAGAAGAAAACAAGCATTTGCTGCTAGAAGGGAAATAAGAGCAAAATGTGTCACAGCACTTGTATTTGAAGTGATTAAAAAAGCACAGCTAAAGCTCCCTTGTGACAGTGGTGGTGACAATGGCTTGCTAGGTTACAGCAGTAAACAGTGCAAGGGAAAGAGCCACAGAACACCAAAAAAAATATCAATAGAAGCCACTAAGGCACCACACAGCCATGTGAATCTCATGCCCTTTGTGACTTGCACTAAATTTGGAGAGTCCTCACCCCCAGCAGCACCTGTGTTGGATGAACCAGCCCCTGCTCACGCTGAGGATCTCCCTTGCCAGCATTTCCCAGATTCCTGCACTCACTCCAGCAGAGTGCAGAGGTCTTAGCCACCAACTGCTCCCTTAGGGCCCTTGAAATCAGGACAAACCTTCCATTCAAGGGTTTGTCTGGTGTTTATGAACTTGAACTCTTCAGGAGAAGACTTTCTGCTAATCCCAGCCCTCATTCACACTCTCCAATCAATCCCATCACTTACACTGCCACACCTCTTTGTCTACTGTGGAACAAATACAGATTTACAACAGTGCTGTAAAAGACAGATTTTCCTTCTAGTAGAATGACTTGTGTTTTTTAACTTGTGTTCCCAGAAGTGAGGAGGCTGAGAGCTGGGACAGTGAAGGTACAACATGGCAGGGGCTAAACTTGCACTGTCTGCTTGTGAAACTATTTTTTAGTCAATGTGTAGGACTCCTTCAAAACACGAAACAGATCAGATATTTTCTGTACTGCCCTCTGCAAACGAAACTTATTTCCTCTTATTTAATTTGCATAAATTAGTACTTGGAAAAGATCAGATCCTCAGCAGGGATATAACAAAAATAATCAGCTTCTGTCTGGCCTCTCTGGAATTAAAGATTTGCAGCAACTATGAACCTCCTCTGAGGAGACAGACTGTGCTGACAGTAAATGACACAAAGACCATTATCAAACAGTCACAGGGTTTATATTAGTTCAGAGGAAGGTGTCTAATTTTTTGACTTCTTTATAAATTTAACTGAACTGTCTTCTCATTCAAACAATATTTTTATTACAGGAGATGCCCAGGAAAAATGTTCAGCTCACTTCATAACTTTGGTGCAACGCAAAATTCATTTAGAAATGCAGGTACTGCAGGAAAAGTGGAACAGATGGCCAGTCTGCAGGACCCCAGGAAGGTATGACACACTTAAAGGGCTCATTTGTAAAAGCCTCTTGGAAAAACACCCCGTCTGCAGGAACCTAATAGGCCACTGAGAATTGATTTTCATGATAAAATGCTTTTAAACTGCATGTCCTTGTCTAGCTTTCTTTCAGGGATGGATTTCTGTAAAAGTCAGACTGACCATAATAGAACAGTCATAACAAAGCAAGGCTGGCTGTTCTGGGCAGGTAATAGTAAACACAGTGCTGCTGTGAGTCATCCTCCCCGAAAATGGCATGTGGAGCTCAGAGATCTTCCTCTGTTGTTGTTGTTCTGGTGAAGAGGCACACACCCCTAACTTGTGAATGCAGGAAATGCCCAAACACCATCCACAGCCTCCTGTATCCCCAAACACCATCCACAGCCTCCTGTATCCCCAAACGCCATCCACAGCCTCCTGTATCCCCAAACACCATCCACAGCCTCCTGTATCCCCAAACGCCATCCACAGCCTCCTGTATTCCCATGGAAAACCAGGGAATACATTCAAGCTGAGTTTGCATGGTTGTCAGCTAAAAACAGTAGAATTTTCCCTGGAACATGAAAATATTTCATCTGAGATCACAGGCATAAAAACACAAATCTGGAGCCTCATTATGACATCCTAACAGTCCCTTTCCACAACACAAATATCCCTCACATAAGTTAAAAAAGTGATCATGACAGGAACCAGGGCTGCATATACTGGGCTAGAAAACAATGGCAAAAAAAAAAAAAGAAGGAGTTTTTAATTGGTTTAACAAAATTCACATTACTAGCTTTATTGGATCAATGAATAAATACATATGCAGTTCACTGGGCAAGACCTAACTCAGAGAAAACCAATTAAGTTTGAAAATTTCCCTGGAAAAAACAAGAAAACAATCATTAGCTAAGAAACACTAGAGCACTGTCAGGGGTCCTCCACTGCCAGAGGACCAGCTTGCACCCCAAGCCATCACTTTGAGGGCTGACAGGGCAGTTTAAGCACCTGAACATTTCATTTCCAAAAATAGGCTTCTCAACCTTTTTTCCAACTGTGAAATGGCTCAGCTATTTCTAAATGCCACTGAATCAAACCCAGTGACATGTGGGGAGAGACACTGTCACAGTAACCTTCACCATCTCTTCCCGAGTGTGTTTGGCTTTTCTTTCTTCCTCTAAACAAGGCTTAATCTCACTGTCTGGCTGAACATTAATCCTCTTTCACCAAGTCCCAAACTAATGCTTGCTGCATTAAGACACTGCAAATCCTCAAGGTATTAATTACACCCAATCCAGTATAAAAGGAAAGCACAGGGCTTTCTTCTCACTACAGCTGGTACTTCTAGGAAGGCAACTAGAATACAGGTACGTTTTCATCAGATCCTGATGAAGAAAGCTCTTTTTTTTCCACATTGCAAACTCTTAAAGTAATTAATTGCTTCTGAAAAATACATTATACTTTGCTCTCTCTTGCCTTTTTTTTTTTGTCCTTACAGACAGGATACATTCTCTCTCCAGAAACTTAGATCAAATATTTCACTGGCAGTGGCAGGTTATTCTGTTATTATTACCACTCTGCAGAGACTGCTGCCATGTCATTTCCATTGCCTAGGAAAACCAAACTCCTTGAGCAGCAAACATAAGATCTATCTCATGTCTCTGTTCTCACTGATGATTCTGAACTCTTGCTCTTATAGAGCCACTTGAGGATAAAGCAGAGACTCAGTTTCTCCCTGTTTCTCTAACTATTTCCTGTTGCAAATAACCAGACATGTTTCTCCAGCTGACTTATACCTTTTGCTTTACAGACAGGATGAAGACACTTAACTGCTATGTGCTGCTGCTTTGCTGGAAAGCCATTTGCTGCAACAGCTGCCAGCTCACCAATATCACCATTGCCGTGGAAAGAGAAGAATGTGAATTCTGCATCACAGTGAATGCCACGTGGTGCTCAGGGTACTGCTTCACCAAGGTGAGACTCACAATTTCAGGCACCAGAATTGAATATTTCGAGTGATGGATGGATGGATAACCCCTCCCCTGCAGTCTGTAGCAAAGACACAGATAGGGTGAGCCTTGTGAAAAACAGGCTGAATAACTGAGTAACACCAGGGTAGATACACAGCCAATCTGAAGCACAGACAGAAGGGTGAAATATCATAGTAAAAATTCAGATAATTGACTGGCTGCATATATTATGTTCATAGTGTATGCCCACAGTTAAAAGAATTACAGTCTGGATCTCTGCCTTGTGCTCAATTTGTGGCTGCAAGCAGATAAAATAAAGCACCCATTCCTATGTAGACTCCTCTGCTCTTTCAAATAATTTAAAGAATCAAGCAATTGACCTGAAAGATTGTCTGGTGATGGGATGAGACAAATTTGCTGTTTCAGTCTTCCTGAAAGGGGAAACTTCAGGATCTAAATGAAAATAGATGAGTCAGACCTAAATGCTTTTGATCTCAGTGGGCTTTTCCCATTTTATAAAAATTTTGAAATCTAGCCCATGACAAATTTTTAAATGGTTATTTCCTTCTAATTTCAGGATCCAGTATATAAATATCCTCCAGTATCAACTGCTCAGCAGACCTGTACCTTCAAGGAGGTTGTGTATGAAACAGTGAAGATCCCTGGCTGCGGTGACCACCCTGAATCTTTTTACTCATACCCGGTAGCTACAGAGTGCCACTGTGACAGCTGTGACACTGACACCACTGACTGCACTGTCAGGGGACTGGGGCCATCCTACTGCTCCTTCAGTCAGAATGGAAGCAACCAGTGAGGGGCACTGGGGACAGCAGCTGGGCTTTAAATGTTCCCTGCTAGGTGAAGGAACCCTTCAGGTTTCAGGGAAGGTAACAGGCTTGGTATTTAGAAACTGCCAAGACTGAAACAAAGATTTTTTAAGGCCAAATGAAGAGCTACTGACTAAACTCCTCTTCATACCTTCCTTACTTAACCTATCAGCTGCCTTAAAATAATTTTCATAGGTTTATAAAAAATGCTGCTTCCAATTTCTTCTGCCTTTCCCCCCCTCTTCCTCTTTAGCACAACTTATTTATATTCCTGTATTTCCACTGCCTGGTTCACAGAGATTATTCTATGTGATTCAGTGCTTTCAAGAAGTTCCCAAGTCTTTATCATCTCCTGCTTTTCATCTCTCCTAAGAACACGCTTACTTTTTAAAGCCTTGCTGCCTGTTGTGGTTCTATTAGCTGGACTGTAAACCTCCCTCAGCTGAGATCCTCACTGATTTTTCTTTGCATTACGTTTCACATAGTCATTATGCTCTGCCAATAATAACAGCATGCACATTTAAGAGCCAAAAATCTATGTTCAAATGTTGAATGCCACCTGAATTCTTGTACTTTCTCAGTAAGGCTTGTTAGCTCAGCCTCACTGCCACAGCAACACCAGTAACATCAACTCTGCTTCGTACCTGGCTAACTTGAAGAAATCATCAGCTCTCTATTTTCACCTGAGTGCAGAAGGTAGTAAAGAGAAATGCTGAGTGTTATTTAGCACAGGAGTCTCAAAAAAAGTTTAGGGATGGATCCAGAGGCACCTGACATCTGTGCAAACATGGTGTGGTGATGTGCCTTGAGAGCCGTTCACAGGAGTCCTTCAGAGAATGGAAATTCACAGAACTCTGCAGCAGCCTAACTCTGGATCAAGCTGGGGTGGCCTGGAAGTGAGCTGGAGGACTGACAATCAGCATGAGAAATCACCTCACGTTATTGAGAAAATAATACAAAGCCTACAGAATGAGATCCTGTGGGGAAAATGAAAATACAGCGTTCTTCACCAGAACCATCCCCTGCACAGGCACAGCATGGACAGAGTGGATTCTGCAGCAGCTTGGCACTGCAGGCTTGGTGCTGTCAACAGCATCCAACAGCACCCAGAGGTGCAGGAAAGTGGGAGTGCAAGGAGCAGAGCCTACAAGACACAAGCTACCTCCACCACTCAGCTCTGCAGGGCAGGGACTTGGCTGGGTGGTTATTTCTGACAGAACTTCAGAGTGCTGAAAACCCAGAGAAAACCCACACAAACAGACTAAGAATGGAGAGAGGCCTTAAAAAAAAATCCTAGGAGAAAAAGGTTGATTTAAATGTGGTTGTTTTGCTTAGGGGAGGGACCACTTAGGGGGAACATCAGCAGAGCATTTCACATGCTTGAAGAGTGTTACACAGAGCAGAGCAATGCCCAAAGAGAGCAGAACTACTGATCAAAGGTTCAGAGCGGGCACCAGCAAATCCTCTGCAAGCCACACACGCTGCAAGAAGCTGTCAGGGGCTGGGAGGAGGAAGAGGAAGGGATGGATGAAGGAAGGGTGTGGGGTCTGGGGGTCAGTGAGCACCACAGGTCTCCCAGAACACCTGGAACCTGCTAGGAATGGCAGGCAAAGATAATTCAGCACCAGGCAGGGCAAGGAAGGAGTTACCTGGCAGGTCTGCTTTTGAGACCTTTACAGACGGTTTATTTAAGGAGGATTTGCCTGTCACTCTGAATCTGTCTTGTAACAGATAATAGATATTTTAACTAATGTAGTTTCTAGCTTTTTTTTACTAAAATGTATTCATTCTCTTGTTTTTATATATAAGATTTATATGCATGAATATTTTCTTTGGTCTAGTGAAGCTTTAAAAGTGGTGAAGTAATGGATAAATCACATTGACTCATGTTTAAAACTGAAATGAGTGAGACTCAATTTCAGTTAAAACTAAGCATGTTAATATCAGCAATTATTCCATTCTGAATTAGAGAATTTTGAACTACAATTGCAAAACAGAGTAGCTTGCAATAAAAAAAATGTAAAAAGTATGTTTCCAAAACAGATCTGTATTGTCTCTTGTGTATTTTCAAAGAATAAAAATAATTTTATTCCACTTCTGTTACGAGTCTTAAGACAATTTTAAAACTTGAATCCACCTGCCAACTTTATTATGCTTTAAAATGCATGGTTTTTTCTTCCTCACATAATTTTTTCCCATGTAACTTGTACAGCCACCAGAGTCATACATGCATTATATGGCCAAATCACACCAAATAAGACAACATTTTAGCCTGATCCAGTAATATCATAACGAAATATTACATAGTTGCAATGTAAGAGTAATGTAGATAAGAATAATGATAATCATTAATATCTTATTTAGATTTTAGACATTAGAACCTGTCCAGAGCTGTGTCCACATCTATCACAAATTAGATTGAATGCAACAAAAATCCTACCGGTCCCACTTCATCCATCAGACAAAGGCACCACACATTTTCCTTTTGCAAGCAAAACCATTAATGACCTCTTAGAGAAGGCTGGTCAGACTTGAAGATATCTTAGTCTACATTAGATAGTTTGTAAGATAGACTTTTTAAAAGTTCAATTTCCATGGAATGCCCAAGAATATCATTAAACTTACTTTTACATCAGTGTTTCTACAGAGCTTCAGTGAAGGTACACACGAGCCATGAACACCAGTATAGTCTGACATCCAAATCTGCTTCTTATTATTTAAGAAAAATATTTAGGAGGTGATTTTTGTGCCTGTTGTCTACATCTGTCAAGATCAATAAACAGAACTCTGCCAAAAGGTGAAAGTCTCATTGTGACATATACTCGAAAAAGAAAATTGGTGGATAAGCTTTCAGAAATGTTTCTAATACAGTCAGAATTAGATTTTGAAGAACTCCCACCATGGGCCTAACACTTTTCATTGAAATCAATAGTAAAATATTTTCCAACATAAAGAGAGCCACTCTGCCAACAGAGAATTTTTTCAAAGCTGCATATTAATTCTATTTTTAATGTCAGGTTCTGCAAAAAGACCTTGGAATATGCCAGACTTCAGCCACCAGCCTGCAAAATCTCATGCCAGATGTGGTAAAAATTGAAATGGACTGATTTACTTTTATTTAGGCAAAGCGGTTTTCTTGCATGAGCCTGGAAAACCTGAATGTATACCCCGTGGTGAAGGCAGAGAGCACACAGGCAGGCAATGCACAGTGCTGGAGTGAGGGCCACTTGATGCAGGATTCTGTGTGCTGCCATTAATGAATCCCAGGTGTAGGGTTAAACTGCGGGGAGGTTTTTCATCTGGGGGTAAATTAATGCTCTCTGTCATTCCTGATGCACTCAGCCTGGCCTTGATCTTGGGGGGCTGTGCCAGCTGTACCTGGAGCCCTGCAGATGTCAGGCTGGGAACACAGAGTGCAGCAGAGTCCTCCCAAGGAAATGACCACTTAATCCCAATGGCTTTTGGTGTGCCAAGCACAGCCTGATTTCACAGGCAGGCAAGGAAACACACACTCCTCACCCTTGAAGCCATTAATAAAGCATCAACGTAATTAGCATCGCTGCACTCTTGGCAGTGCTCAGCTGTTATTCCCAGCCTAAATAAGTCATTCTTCCTAGCTTAAAACAGGCAATATATTTAATATAAAAATACACATAAGATAAATTTAATATATATTATCTGCATTATATATTTGTATTATATACAAAATATATACATTATTGTGCTTGCTTTTTAAATTGATATTATATATATATAATATATTTAATATAAAAATACACATAAGATAAATTTAATATATATTATCTGCATTATATATTTGTATTATATACAAAATATATACATTATATTACATATAACAGGCTTGCACTTGATTTTTGAATTTGTATTTATATTTACACATATATTAGATTTTAAATACATATATTTACACATGTATACTATATATTAAATATTAATATTTACACATATAAAATATCTATTATATATTATAAACTTTATATACATTGTATATAAAATATATGTTATGTATATTTAATCTATATTATCTACATTATATATTTGTATTATATACAAAATATATACATTATATTACATATAACAGGCTTGCACTTGATTTTTGAATTTGTATTTATATTTACACATATATTAGATTTTAAATACATATATTTACACATGTATACTATATATTAAATATTAATATTTACACATATAAAATATCTATTATATATTATAAACTTTATATACATTGTATATAAAATATATGTTATGTATATTTAATCTATATTATCTACATTATATATTTGTATTATATACACAATATTGTACATTATGTTTTATATATTTTATCTAATATATAGCATTATGTATCTTATACATTATATAAAATGTTATATATTATGTATATATAGCATGTATATAATATATATAATATACATATTAATTTCTATTACAGATATAAACACAGCCCATCTAACTGGTCTGTATCTTTTTGCCTCTTTTTTTGCTTATTTTGTGGTTTTTGCTTATTTAATCAGACTGCATTTTTTTACCACAAGCAAGAAATGTAAGCATCCTCTCCCTGTATTAACCCAGCTGGTGAATAAGAACTCACCAGCCATTCACAAATCCTCAGGCAAATGCAGCCTGAAGCAGAGGTAATTACAAATGGTGGGAAACAGGAATGCTTTGGACCAGAAGGCTGGTCAGAAAGAAGAAGGAGCAGCACTCCTGGCTTGCACAGGTCAGCTTGGGGCTGCACTTAACTGGGACTATTTCAGTGGCAAGGGGAAAGGCACCTCAGCCTGGTGTTCACGTGCTGTGCTCCTCTTCCACCCTCCCAACTCAGCAAAGCCATTCAGTTTTGTCAGCGTGCACTATTTAGCCACATATTTTATTTTCATTTTAAAAATACAGCTGGAATCTTAGTTGAAGCCAGCAAAAAACCTGAAAAAAAACCAGCTGGACAGCTGATCTGAAAAATTCGTTTGCAGAGGGCAGCCTTGAGATGAGTGGCTCCCCTTCCACTCAGGCAATGGGATCTGTGAAATTTTTCTGGGTTTCTCATGTTTCTCTTCAATTTGTGTTATTAACATGGGCTATCAGAGCCTTGGTCTGTCAGCATGACTTATGCTGACAGACACTACAGCAGCTCACAAGGCTACAGTCTGGGAAATAGAGCAGACGAGACTGCAGCAGGGCTAGAGAAAGGACACACTCTCAAAAAACCAAATGTCACTGCTGCATTCTGTGTGGGCAGGGAAGGCAAAGAATTAACCTCCTATGCTCCACAGCCATTAACCATCAGACCTCTAAATTCACTGAGGAAATAGGGCAGGCAGGTTAGATATACTTCTTGCACTGTGTTACTCTGTGTCAAAGTGACATTATACATAAATATTACACTGTGTGAAAAAGTAAAGCTAATTATGGATCTAATAGGTTTGGATTGCATTCAGCTGCTGTTGCATTTGTTAAAGAATCCTATAGACAGATGTATTATTCAGTCCAAGCCTTAAACTTTGTCCTTCTTAAAATGACAATATTCAAGACATGTAAAATAATCTACTGTTAATTTACATTAATCCATTAATAATAAAATCAATTAAATAAACCATTAGACATCTAAATTAATCTACCGTTCAATGGCTTGTAGACAAACCTTTGAAGAACTTAACCAATCCACTTTTCCTTCACGTGTTTACATTTAAAGATTCATTCAAAAATTATCCTCTCTGTCAAGATCTCCTTCTTTCATTACACAATACTGGCAAGACTTGATGCTTTTGTGAATGCCATGGAAAGCCCCAGTCAAAACAATAAGATAACAAAGAAAAGTCTTCAAGAGGTAGAAAGAAAATTTTTGGATCAGACACTGTCAAAATTTATGTCACAGTGAGGCAATGGGTTATGCCCCAAACAGGAATTTAGAGTCACCAAAAGCTAGGTAACAAATTGGGGTATGCACCTCATCCAGCTCAGTGATCCAGAAATAACACAGACAGATTGAAATTAATTCTGCTCCCAGCCCCAAAAAGTACCCAAGACAGCCCTGCCCAGCATGGCTCTGGCCGAATAAATTAAATTTCTTTCCTAAATGATTTCTCCTTTTGGAGAAATCCCTTGATCTTGATTAGAATTCTAAAGTGAGCTAATGCTTTAAATGGGAGACTGATTTGCACCGTGGGTGTGCACAGACACAAACGTCCCCTCCCTGGCTTTGATTACACAATCTAGCCTTAAAACAAGCAGATCCTGATCTACAAGTACCTAGATGTATCATATACTTGGATTATTATGTCTGGAACTCAAAGCCCCTTTACACTGTGATGCTTAGTTCAGGGACGATGTAAAAGCTTAACCAAATCACTGTCTGGTTAGTCACTATTTGTTATTCAGCAAGTACAACATATGGGCTGCCATTTTATTAAACATTTCTCTAAACAGAGTGTGGAAATCACCTTGCCAAATTCCAATATCCAGCTAATAAATTCATAGAGATAATGAAGCTGTGGTACCTGGAGAAAGATCCAGTGCACCCCTACACAAGCCCCAGACACCACCCCCAAGAACAAGCACTGTAATTAATGGAAAGTGTGTTTCTCTGTACAGAGACCCATAAGAACCACTCAAAGAATATTTATTTTCATCTGTTTAACACAGTATTTATTTTAAGATTAGGATCACCATTTAATTTTGCGTGCACTGTGTAGGCCAATGTTGCTTTAATAATAAAATAATTTTTTTAAGTACCACAAGAGGAATTCTGGAAATTAATATTATATCATAATTAGCAACCCCTAAATGTGAATTTCAATGCTTCAGGGGCTAAATATTCAAGGGCTTGTGATGTCCTTAAATAATTCAGTCTACATCTTTCCAGTAGATATCTGATCCATTAAATATTCACAAACACTTTGAAGACTGGAATAGTGTCAGAGCTCAAATTAGAAATTTCCCTTTAATGCCACCCTCACCTTAATTTTGCCATCTTATTTCAGGTTATTTCCCACATCTCTAACTAGGTAATACTGATAGTGCAAAAAGAGGATCTTCTCTTTAGAACTCAGTATGTCATGTGAAAGAAACAAGCAACTCTGCTTTTGACTTACAACCCACTGCCTTCCAAACAGGAAAAGTGACCTGCCCAAGCATATGGCATGGATAACAGATTTCAGGGCCTCCCAGCTTCTCACCTTAGCAAAACAACATGAAAACACCATTTGAAATTGTTAATATTATTATTATACTACACCAGTCAGACAAATCTCACTGCCCTTTCACTCTCTTAACTCATGCTCAGGATTTCAGGCTGTGTAACTCTCCTTAAGACTTCTGACCAGCAACAACAAAAAAAGAACCCAAAAAACCAAACCAAAACAAATAAAACAACCACCCAAACTAAAACATTTTACTGGGGTATTTTAAATTTCTATGTATAAGTTTTAATAAACCAGCTGGTTTCATTTTCCTTTTCCTTTCCTTATCACATTTTCAGGATAACTGCCTAGCAGAAAAAGAGGCAAATTCTTGCACTTTTTGCCCTTGGCATTGCTAGCAACTCCCATCTGCTTCACATGAAGTCTTCTGAAGAGCAATTCTGATCAGTTTTGAATTCTGTTCTCATTCTTTTCACACTGCAAGCACCTAAATCATGCCTGCTTTTCCAAACTGCATGCATAGCATTTTTCAAGTCTGCAAATGAAATGTATACATACACATATATCCAGTAGTTTTGCACTAATATTAATTGGACATATTCTCACTTTTGGGAGCTCGTAACACCACGTATAAGCTGGAAATTCAAGTTTTCAGTAATTGATAAATGTCAGTGGCATTCAGTACCAGGAACCATCATCAGTCTTCTTCTGCTTAAGATGGTGAGTGGATGTGTTTGAAAATACCTCGGACCTAACTGCACAATAGCACATGTCCTTTTCAAAACCCTAAGCTAAAGGACATACACCAAAAGTTAGTTACTACACCACATAATTATGAAATGCTTGTATTCTGTGCAGTGAGGAAGATGGCAGAAATATCTTATGAACAACCCACAACTCTGGTTCTCTCTGGAAAAATCTGTGTTATATGAGTAAGTCCCTCTCACTCAGAAAAAGGTAAACTCTGTAAAATGCTGTCACTGGTATTTTTAGGTGTTGCTTTAGCTGAACACAAAACTGAGTCTATTGTACTAAAAAATGATCAAAAATCAAATTTAAAAAATAGAATTAAATTGATATTGTGAACTCATAATAATTGAACATGTGAGTAATGACATGCACAAAGTTTGTTTTCAATACAGAACAAAAGACTATTTCCTCTTTCACCTGTTCAACTCAGTCAGTTTTAATTGTTTATTGAGCTCAGTGTTTTGATTTCCAATAATATTTTTCTTTCCCTGAATGAGAAGGTCCTCTATGTGGTACCTGCACTTAGGTAACATTCATTGGGAAACCAAGGCCAGACAGATTTTCCTGGTGAACACTTGCATTTCCAAAACAAATTACATGTAATTCATTGTGGGCAATACTTTCAGGAACTCAGCTTTAGTTATCTAAACTAAAATCTCCACAGGTCAGGTTCCATAAATCTCATTTAGTCTTTAGTACACAAATGTGTCCCTGGTAGCAGAATAAGCCAGAGTCCAAGTAAGAGTTGTCTGAATTCAGCTCTGAAATCCCATGTAACTTGTAAGACTTCCCTCATTTTAACAGTCCTTCCTAAATGCAGAATTCTTTTACAAAACCAACTCTAAATCCCAAACACACCTCTCAGCATAAGAGTCCATTGTAATATGCCTACAGGGCATTAAGAGTGGCTAAGAATTAATGCAAACAAAGGGTTTATACTTAGGTTTGTGGTGGTGCATGCCCTCTCCTTCCCCTTTCTTCAGGCTGCTCAACACTCTCAGGAATCCTTGTCAGGCCTCAGCCTTGATTAATGATTACTGGACAATTAATCTCCCTTGAGCTCATCAGTCTGTTCCCAGAAAGTTCTATTGCCCAAGGAACATCTCTTGTCTAACAGAACAAGGCCTTGAAACATTATTTGCCAGAATCACAGCCAGAGTGAATCAATACTAATGTAACAGGACTTCTGAGGAAAATCCCAGTAATTGCCAGCTCAGATTTTGGCCAGGACAGGGACTGGCAGGGGACTGAAGCCAAAGGACTGGCAAACCACAAGCAGCAGCCCTGTGACACCCTCTGAGCTTTCCCAGAGCCCTGTGGGCTGTGCCTCCGCTGAAGGAGAAGCTCCCAGAATTTGCCAGCCCTCAAATATGGGATGCTCAGAGGACTGTCAACACAAGGTGACAACAGGGCTGACACCCACCTCTGATGCCTTGTGCAGGCTGCCCCAGAGCAGAGGCTAGACAGAGCTACAGAATAAAGCAGGGATTCATTCCAAGGATCTCCTCCATGGATCCGCCTTGGGCAGCACAAGAGCCCAGCCAGGGCTGCAGCCAAGATGAACTCAAATGGTCCCAAAATGCACGAGCGCTCACGGGGTCTCTCCCTGGGATCAGCTCTGCTCCATGTGCACATTGCAGTTCAGTGTCCAATTCCAGCTGCCGCCCCTGCACTCCCATCCTGCTTGTTTTTCTCTCTCCAGCCCACGGGGTTTGTGCTCTTGGGCTGAGATTTGGATCATTTGTCCTTGGTGCCCAGCTGGAGCAGGAATTGTTTTGTCTCTCTGCTCTGTGCAGAGAGCTTACCATCCCATAATATGAAGCTCAGAAGTGCACACTAAAGCAGTACACAATGTGAAAAATAGAAAAGCTAAAAGTTAAGGCATCAACTCCTCGAGGCTGAGCCCTTTGCCCAGTGAGGCAAAAGGAACCAACATATTTCACTTAACTCCAGGGGAACTGAACACCTTTGCAGACAGTCCTTTGCATCTGTGTGTACACAACAAGTGTAGAGTTAATGTTGCCTTCTCAGCTCCACAGCTAAAGTTATTCTTGAGCTCACATAAATCCCAATTAATTGTTTCGCAAATATTAAATTAGTCAATGATTAAGTGCTGCTAAATCCTTCAGAAATAAATTACTCTAAACTGATTCCAAGCAGATTTCCCTTTGTGAGCCTCAGCTCTAGTAAGCAATTGAGTGAGCCTTGCACTCAACTTTGTTAACAATGTTCCTTCTGCATATTTAAATTCAATCTGGATTTCTAGTATCTTTGAGAGTGATTCCTTTAAGCGACCTACACCACTTATTTGCACCAAAATTCAAAACTCACTTTTGGGTGGCTTCCCATCATCTTTTTAAGTATGTCTTCCACTCCAGTGTAATTTAAGAACACGTCTGGGCTATGTCCCTTCCAAGAATTTGACAAGAGATGAAGTGGAGCCAGCTACTCTTTAACTGGGGATGGCAAGAGCCTGTTTCATATGGTACAGAAGTCCTCTTTGACTGTAAAATGTACCCTGGCAGTAAGGAGTTCATTTCCTTTTATTTCTGTAGATAGGGATCTTACCTTAGCAATCTACCACTGATCTTTTTCATCCTGTCAAAGACACAAAGACTGAAATTCCATGTAATTTTGGAGCGGAGGGATTTTTCCTTTTAATTCCTATAGACCTTATCTAGAAGCGTTATTACTCTCTGGATCAATACTTACAGATACAGCATTCAGAAAATAATCTTAGAGTAGTGTTTGGAACTCCACAAAAAACCTGGGATATTAATAAATGAAAATAACCTCTTTCTCAGCTCACCGAATTATAGAAAGCGAGCAAAACTGATTTATCTGGTGATTTTATCCACAGATTAATTCAGAATATTTCAAAAGAAAGTGGTAAAAACTCAATATTTGAAATCCTATCAGTCTTAGCAGTTATGGTGAGTCACATAAACCAGGCAGCGGCATCCTTTTTCAACTGAAGAATGTCAGCTCTTCCAAATAATCCATGGCATACCACCAAGCATGGGTATAGATGCAAAGTTTCCCTGGTATGATAATTCCCATATGTAAACCTGAAACTCTGTCTCCTTGAACAATTGGCAGTAATAATTCCTCAAAGGTATTGTAAAAGGTGCTAAAACCAGCAGAGCTTAGCTGAAGCACATGAAGCGTGGGGGGAAAAAAAAAAACTCAAACCAACAAAAAACCAGATCAAATATACAGAGAAGTTGATTCTCCTCTTTTGTAGCTGCAAAATGAAGAATGTGCCATACCCCATGTGATGTTGTGCTCCAGTGACACGTTTGACAGAAGGAAAAAGTGAAGACAACATTTGTTTGTCAGAGATTATGTTAACATCAAATAGTAAAATCCATAGCAAAGTAAAAATATTTTGCACTTTTTATAGATGATAGGTTTAGAATGCTGCTGCACAAATCATCAGCCTTGTTTGCTAATCCAGATAGATCTTTGCAACCTTCTGCTGACCAGCCCTTCTCCATTGCACTAACCATAAGGTATTTGCCATCCCATTTCAAGCTCATTATGACTGATTCTTCCTAGCCATCACCTCTCATCAAGTATTCAGAGGCCTCCAGTCAAGCTGTAGTGACAGCTCCCATCATCTTGGTGTTTATCTTTTAGACAGGCACCTCTAAAACTTCTGTCAAGAGCTGACACATCCAGAAAAGCAATTTCTGGTTCTCTTTCATATCTTGCTTAAAATTCTCCTTTCCTATGATGTCAGTAAGAAGAACATTGTGCTGTATGAAAAGAGATAACATGTTGATCAAGAATATTAAATTGCCTCCCTCAACCTACCTGTAAGTACCTTTGTGTTATTTTGAAGTCAAGAATTATTTACTCTTCTTGATAAAGCTTTAGAGCTCTGTGGTTTATTAAAGATAAGTGGTTTATTAAAGATAAATTCTGTTACATTCCCTCTGAGGTAACAGAAAAGCATTCACCAAACCCCCAGAATTTGTTACTCATTTTCCTCTGGGTGACTGTATTAGCTCCATGAGATGACATTACACATTATTCCCAGGTGAGGAATACAGGCACTGGCATATTCCCTGTCCTGCCTGCTTTGGTCTGGGAGGATGCAACCCTTTGCAAACAGCACTCAGAAAACTTGACATCCTTATCCAGAAAATTGACATCCTTATCTCTGCTTTTAGAACCACCATGAGAAAACACATACAGGCAATAAAAATGCCTTAAAACTACCATTTTTCCTTTTACAAAATACAGAGTACTCACTTCATAGGTGATATTTCACAGAGAAACAAACTTCATGTGAGAATGTATAGGATACTTCAAGCTCTAGGCTCACTGGCACTGCAGAATTAATTCAACTACATCCTGACCACTGCTGCTTATTCAATTCCTACCAAATACAGCTCTAGCTGAAGAAATGTTTTCCACACAAACTGACTGGCCCAAAAAGAATATAATTTAAATACAGTGAAAAATAGCATAAGACCAAAAGGGAGACAGCCTCTCTGTGCAATTAAAACTTATCTGGTTAGCTATTTTTCCCATTTTGAGAAACAACTGTACCTAGACTGCCAGAAGGATCAAAGCCAGATTTCTCATATATTATAATTTTATCAAGCGGAATTAACTGGAGGGGGAAAAAATGCAGTATCTTCAGAGCTTTGGACTCCTCCATTACTTCCATTTATTTTGCTTATTTTCATCTTTCTCCTTCAATCCTTTCTTTCCCAGTCCTTGATTCTTGCTAACTTGCATTCCCAGTTCATCTCTAAGTTAGGTTCTCAGTCAGTCCTCAATGGCCCTCCATTTATTCTATTCCCAGTCCCCCAGTCTCTCATTTTGTTTTCCTCTGGTACCTTTTCCCCTTCTGTTCATCCTACTAAGTTCTGGCACAAATTCTTTCTGCACTAACATCTGCTTTGGCTTCTCAGAGCTAAACATTTTGCAAAGCTCGAGAACTTGTCCCACAGGGCTGCACTGTACAGGCATCAGCCTGCTTGTGCTACTGCTTGAAAAACGATAATTCAGCCATCACTAGGTGCTTGGGGAGACAAGAGTCTGAAAAGGGTTGGATGGTTGTACAGTTTTTCCATGCAAATGACTGTAACAGAGCACATTGCCTCTTTTCTGTTAGTCATGGTACTATCTGGAGAGTAAAGACAAGTCAAAACAATTCATACCCATCCTGCTTGGCGCCATAAATAATCCACTCCCCAACACCAAATCTTTTTTCTGCTTTTTTATGTGTTGGCCATTATTTTCTGATGCTTTCCATTGCTACAAAGCAAGCAGACAAATAAAAAACTACCAGTGCACAACCCACGGAATCCAAGTGTGACCTAACTGCAGAGCACTCCCCCTGATCCAAGCACAGCACACAGGGACCATATTTCACTGCACAAAATGAGCTCTCCCTCCTTCAGCAGAAGAATGTTCCGCTGTGCAGAGCACAAGTTGCCTCATGGGAACAAACCCAGCACAAAGCAGATGCTTCTGAGCACTTCACTGTGTCTGTGCCACTCCAGAGAGTGAAAGAAAAAGCACTTACAAGCTGAAAAACCTGATAAATACACAAAACAATAATTTACGAGAGCATTTCTCCCGAGACTGAAAGTTCTGACAAGTTCTCTAGTGTGTCCCTCACTTAAAAAGCCACTGACCTCGGGATGAGCCTGCACATCAGGATCTTTCAAGTGTCTCTGTGTTGTGAGAGGATCCAGGTAAAATTCCAGAATTAAAACATCTCGCCAGCCAGATCAATACATAACAAAACTCTAATGATTCCAGCTGAGAATTTCTACGAGACTATAAAATATTAACAATATGAAGTAGTCCTCTGGGGGAGAAATTTTCTCAGCCTACATCCTCAATTTATTAGCTGAACCATTTTGTGGACAGGTTTCTTAATAGAAGAATCCAACAAGAGAAGAATTCAATTCTTTGGTTTGCTGTAATTTTTTTTATGCAGCACTTGACAGATGCAATTTGCAGACCATAAATGTGGCTCCTGGCTGCCAAAACAGGACAATCAGACACTTATACAAAGCGAATGAATTTTTAGACACTAAGGACTTCCTAACATTCCAAAATCCATAGATAGTGAAAGAATGTTTATCATCAACAGTAAGAGTCATGGAGACTCTAAAATTTTACAATTCTTCCACTCACTACAGCACCATACTGCAAGGAGGCTGGATGAACATAATATGCATAGGCTTCAAAATAAAGGGAAAAAACCCAATAAAAACCATCATAAACACTGAGATTACAGAAAAGTATTACACAAAAGGAAAACAACATTTTGGTCACAGTCTATTAAAGGGAATAATTAAGGAACTGTTCCAGTCATATGTTTATGTTTTTAAAATAACATGAATTCAATATAAAAAATGGCCCAGATGTTTGTCTCCTACAGCTGGAGGGCAATAAAGCCATAAAACCAAAACAAAACATGTCCTGAAAGGATTATAGGAATTGCAAATATCTGAAAGATAAGTGTCACTACACAATTATGAATATTCTAAAGCTAAAATTAAAATACTAAAATTGTGAGAGAAAAAAGCAGTTTCTCCTTTGAAAATAAAAACTGAAAAAGTACAAGGAAATGTGTTCAAAGCAATTAGTAATGTTATGAATAAAAAGTTACCTATTTTTGTTTAAGGTTACAGAGCTAAAACCGGTTGGACCAGTTGCTGTTAAATTAGCATCATTGTTAAGAGTTCTTCTTTAATTGCCCGTTAATGGTTGGTGATTTAGCCATTGTCCTCCCGATGCTTGCCCTGGAGCTACACCTGGACACGCAGCCCAGGAGAATAGGAGAGGCCTGAGACCACGTACACAGATGAGGAATGCACTGCTCCAAAATTTTCCCGTTTTCTAGGAAAACCCCTAAAAACAACGAACCAATATAGAATTAGGGGACCCTAGGTGATGTCTAAGGATGGGCGCCAAGTCCAGTGCCTGCTTGGATCCTTTTTGCTTCTCACCCTGACCTCAAAGGATGTTCACTGGGGAGGGGACCCGGAGCGTTGGACTCAAAAGTAGGAATCTCTTGATCTCTCATGAGGACGCAGTCCCCAGCTCTGCCTGCAGACCAGCGGACAGAGCTGCATCACCCTCCTCCTCCGTGCCACTCTTGGGGACAGCGGCGGCATGGGCGCGACCCGTCGATTTCTCCCCACCTGAGCTGAATCTCTTTAATAAAGGCATTAAAAAGGAGAAAGATCTCCTGCCCTATTTATTTCAAGTAAGAGTCTTACAACTGGAAACCTGAAATCATGTCCACATGTCTAGACGTCAGCTGGACAAGCAGACCGTGGTCATCCTTTTGTTCCTGCTAAGGAATGAGCATCTGGATAAAATGGTACCACCACCAATAACAGAACTGTTCTTTGCACTTCAGAACTGCTTGAAGAAAATTTCAGAACCAAAATTAACCCCACAACGTGTTGAAACAGTGATTTCTTCGGGATTTCAGTCACCACTGAGCACATTTTTATCAGCTGTGCACAAGTGTGTGGTGCCTCCTAACATAAGCAGATTGGGAGGAGGCTGAATGGCTCAGCAGCTACAAAAACATCTCAATGAATTTTTATAAAGTCCCAACCACAAGAAAAAAAAATGAGGTTAAACATCTTGCTAGTGATTAAAAGACATAAAAGTATATTCTATTCTCAGTCACACAGCAACAGTGATTGTCCTGCTTAAACAGAAAATCAACACAGTGCCCTGACAATGAAAAATTGGTACAGACAAAGCAATTCAATTATCTGAGAATTTCACCGAGCCCATCCAAAGCAAGACATAGAAGCAAAAAGTCTCAACAATTTGCTAACTATCAAGTTCAAGAAAACCATGGGCTTTCCAAACAAAAAAAAATTTAAATGGTGAATAATTTATTTTTCTACTCTAAGAGTGGTTCTAGATCATAGCAAATTCACATTACTGACACAAGAAACAAAACCTTGGACATGTCATACAACAAAGATTTCTCAGAGGACAAGGAATGCTTATATCAGAAATATTACTCAGGAAATGTGGAATTCTGTCAGGATCAAGCCAGCAGACTAACATGCTGTGACTGCCTCAGACAGACAGGGGAAAACCATGACAGATAAAATGAGAGCACGCCGTTATGGTGAAGCTCTACTCAACTTTATCCAGGGAAAAGCTTAAAAAGAACATTTGAGGCTGGCTGGAAAGAGAAGAATGTTATGCCGTGAATGAGTAAAGCCAGCTGATAGAATGAGCTGCCTCAAGAAGCTGTTTGAAGATATTCTAGAGGGTGTTCAGATATAGAATGAAAAGGACCCTGGGCTCTCAAAGCAGCTCCCTGCTGAGCCTGGAGCAGGCTCCAGCTGCTCCTGGGAGCCTGGGACTGGACACACACATGGAGCCACCCCTCAGCACCTTGGGGACACACTCAGAGGACACACAGGACATCACCCTTGCCCTCAGGCACTATGCTGGCACTTGAACAGCACTAAAACCCAGAGAAACAACAAGTCTCAATGAAGCATACAATGTCACTGCCTCCACAAAGAAATTTTAGTTTCATGTTGTATGCTATCACCTTTCCTGTATCTTAGCTTTCAATAAAGGCATAAGATGAAACTCAATTTCAAAAACCAAAGCTTATAATTGCTGTCAAAACGAAAACTTTTTCTAGGTCGCCTTTAGGATTAGCTGCACTTTCTTTTGTCTGTACACCTGCTGGTATTAACTTACATTAATTTCCTCTGGAAGCTGAGGTGTCCTCTTATGTTGCTTGGATTCAATAAAATCTATGAAGAAAACTTGCTATAACCCCTAATATACTGTACAACACTAGATAAATTGTAGACTGACTCACACATTGCTTATCTCAAGCATAATAACCTTGGTTTGGCTTTGATATCCAAAGTACATCCACAAAGTGGGCTCAGGTTGAACAGGTTAAATGTGGTTTTATGGGGGGTGGGAAACACTTGATTTCCCTTCCATCATTTGTCAGAGTCTTTCCCTGTTTATCTTTTAAAACAACAACGACAGAGAACAAGCATCCAAAATCTCACTGTTTGAACACTTTTTAAAAGCACAGCCTCATGCAATATGTAATGGGTTTACATTCATTTCTGCAAGTCAAAAACTGCCAGGATTAGACTGGGACTATTCTCAGTAGCTGTTAGTACCTGCTAACAGGCCTAACAATTGCAGACAAATTGATCGTTTTCTCTCCAAATACCTAATGAGGCATGAAATCAGGGGGCAAACACTGTGGGTTTAGGTCAGTGATTTGTCAGAAAGCCATAAAACTGATGGACAGTGTAACTGTCTCCCGTGCCTTAAGAAAAAAAAAAATCACTCTCAAACGTAAAAATAGAAAATATATAAATAAACTTGATTTGAGTAAAGGTTTCATGGGATAACTGAAAAAAGGATTTTATTTCTAAAAGGATTTCAAGGAACCATGGTAATTCCCATAGCTACAGCTGACAAAATTTTGATGTACAGTGAGTCATGGAGCAGAGCACAACAGAACTGAACAACAGGCAATGAATTTCTTGCAGAAGCCAACCCTTGCAGCAGACGAGGACTAAAAAAAAAAACCCTAAGCTCACAGAAACATTTCTTGTTTCATTTGTGCATATACCCAGTTGCCGTGACCTTTTTAACATCAAGACAAGATTATGTGCAACTCACTTCATAGTCCGATGTCAGTCAGTTTCTGACATTCCCTGCCACAAACATTTCAGGACTAGCTGTTCTGTGAGTGGAGCTGGGGAAGCGTGGTAGAACCCATGAGTTGGGAATAGAAAATTTAGCAAGCAAAGATCCTCTTGCAGTAAAACACTAAAACATGTGTCCCATGTGAATTACACCAGCACAACTGCAGCAACAAAACCTTGCACAGGAGACCTCAGTCCACACTGAGGCTTGTGAGGTGCTATTTTTACTTTTCTACTGGTCTGCTTCAGGATTTCTGCATTCAACTTCTCTAAGTAATATTGCTGAGGACCTTCTCAATGAAATAACCAACTGGTGATAGTTAAGATAGATGTTATTTGCCCTGGAAAATATCCTTTTCACATATACCCACAGTAGCAGTGCTATGCCAGTATAGCCATGTCAATGGAGTAAATGTTTGCCTTGAATAAAAATATCACAGCAAAATTTCTCCCTCTACAGACAATATCATACACAAGAACTTCCAGGAAAAGGCTAACAATCACTGCTAGCTATTTTGCTGGATGGGTTTCCCAAAATTTGGACTTAACTAGAGTGCTTTGCACTGGCTGCTGGCAGCTACAGAGCTGACAATTCTTCGCCTAAATGCTGATCTGATCCTGTCTTCTCCTCTGCTTTGGTGCTCCATGAAGGCAACTTTAACTGAAGGCAAACAGCATAAAAGAAATGCTGAGTAACCATGAATCAAGCCCTACTGTTTAGTAGGCAAAAAACGTGGAAGGCTTCCTGGGGGTGCTGTGTGATCCATAAACCCACACTCACACTGACAAAGCCCACTCACAGTTCATTTATTCATGACCTCTTTGCTTCCTGCCACATCAGGGTGCACTGGGGAGAAGTAACACCCAGACAAATGATTCAGCATGCACCAAGTCAAAAAAAAAGTACTTCTCCCTGTTTGATTCTTCACCAGCTGTCAGATTAACAACCCTCATTTTCCATCAAGCCAAGCATGGAGAGGAGGTTTTTCTTAGGAAAAGACAAACCCTAAATTCCTCGAGCACCCTAACCTGTTACCAGTGAGTAAGCATTGACTGTCTTAGGTCTGTGCAAGGATTAGATGCTCTGGAAGCAACTAGAAGGAGGCTGAGTGAGACTGCTTTTAGTAATGTCCCTGCTTTTTGAATCAGAAATAAATTCAATACCTTTGGAGATGGGTAAAGGAAACACCGAAACACTGGGTTTGTGTCCCAAACGAGATCCAAACTGGCAGAGAGTGGCTGCACCAAATCCAAGTTTCTGAGCACATTCCCTTCAGCCCCAAAGCAGGGAACCCAGAATAGCACCAGGGTGATGCTGCATCGTCTGTGAAGCTGCTCAGACAACAGTAGCAGGCTGCAAGCAGCAGCCAAAATCCTCCTCAACACAACGACCTCACTGAGCAGAGGATGTTCCAGGCAATAAATTTATAAGGACTGTCACGAAGTCAGCCTGGAAAGGGCAGAAGATTCCCAAAGAGGCATCCCAAGGTCAATGCCAGTAAAGCAGAGGATTCTCTTCATGTGACAGCAACACTCAAAGTGTTGAGGGGGATTTTTTTTCAGCCTGACAAAATTTCTATTATTTCTAGATACCTCAAAAACTCCCCATAACATGAATCCACATATTCAACAGTTGTGTGCCAAAACATAAATGCCAATTTTTTTAATAACCAGAAGTCTTTATAACATTGCTAAATCAAAATTTAAAAAAACAGAACAACTAGGCCACAGAGCAATTTAAGCCACTACATACATGCTATTATATCCATAACTAACAAAGTAAAAGTTATTAGCATGCTACAAAATATGCTAAGGTCATTTTTAAGATTTTTTAAAATTAGTTTTATGGTGTTACCCAGACTTTCCATGACTTAAAGATTCAGTGTGAAATAAACAGTTCTGTTTGCGACATTACTTGATGACTTTAAGATAAAATAAAGCACTTGGCACCACATTTTCTACAAGGAAAAGCTCATGTAGGCTACTTATCTTCCTTTTTCCATTTATGTCTAAATGCTCCCTACCAAAACTATCAGCTTTTTTCTCCTTTTTCCCTGCAACAATTGCTCTCTATATCTCCGACTTCATACTTTTGAAAGAGTAGATGACAATATTTTTTAAGAAAATCATACAGAAACACAAAGCGGACAGCATCTGTACCTACTCAGTGTTCCAGCATTTTGTAGGAGTTAGACAGAGATGTTTGCCTTGAAGTAAAGTAATAGGATCCCTGGTGGTAGCAAAAATATATGACCACATTCTGGGTTTTTTTGTTTGTTTGTTTGTTTTTTTTAATCAAATAAGCCAAATAAAATAATAGGGACATTTTATTTCCATTTGACGCTAAAGTTTTAAAAAAACCCACTTCATGACATAGTGCTTCTAGAATAGAAGAATAGTAGACTATTTTAGCCTGTTTCATTCTAATGAAAAAGCAATTTAGCAGCATCCTCAATCTTGCTTAAACTGGAAAAGAAATTAAATCTGGCACTTTCCAATATTTTTCTGATTTCTAGACCTGACTAACTGGATATCATATAGGTGAACAGAATCTCTGGGAGATTTTTTGGATAAGGTGTAAGATCTTAAAATAACGCTGAACAATGTTCAAATGACAGGCAAAGTTATGAGCAATTTTTGCTTGATTACCTTAGAAATGTGAGGTGAGCTACCTGGAGTTTATTGAATACAGTTACAAATACTTTTCTCCTCAGTCTATCACAAAGCTTTTTGCAGGTCAGCAACAAAATCTGTCACTGCTTTAAGCTCTGGAAATCAGGACAATAGAAACCCAGCAACTTTTAAGCTATGATGAATGTCAACACTGCTTTTTTCAGTTTTTATGTGTGAGGGAACTGAGGGACACACAAATCACTGACTCTTAGTGAGCAGACACAAACTGGAGAGAGCAGGACTCCTGCTACTGCTCAACCAAAAATCCATTAAAAATAACCTCGACATACATATTTCTTTGGAGCACAAGCTTTGACACTTTTCAGACACCCTCATGAGTGTAAATGGCAAATGGAGCCAACCCGCACTGACAGAGAAAGAAATTTAAACTCCCACCTCTCACAGCTGAGATGACCACGACCCACAGAGCATCACCAACCAACTGCAGAAAGCTTCAGCCCATGCACCACACCACTTCAGAAGGCTACAAGGAACTACCCTGTCTGTCCTTCAGCCTTTTATACCCCTCCTGCAGTGCACCTGTGTGCCCTCTGCTCCCGGTGTGACTGGGCAGCACCCCTGGGCTGGCTCGTTATCGTTAATTGCAATCACCTGTGCTGCACAGCTGAGCAATTAGGGATCAGCTGCAGCCCCTCTCCCAATCACCACCAGCTGTGTGCCCACACCCACCCAGTACCACCAGAATACACCCGAATATTTCCACCACACCCAGTCTAGCTCCTGTTCCCCGTCATCCTTATCTAGACTCCTTTTACTCTAAACCCCAAAGCACCTCATTAAATTCCTCATTAAAGCACCATTCCATTTACACAGAGGACAGCTAATGTGATCAACCAAAACCAGTCTAAATCCATGGCAGATTTATTAATTCCCAAATAATATTAATTCCCAAATAATAATTCCCTGGAAGTAGCCCCATACAGTCAGCCTCACATATTGACACTAACAGTGAAAAAGTGAACACACCTCACTGCTCTTCCTATATTTATGTAATACAAATTGATGTCACAACCTGTAGCTCAAATATCTCCTCTCATGAATTATTCCCCTTCATTAACTCCACATATTTCATCCTGAGCCACACAAGTCAGCAGAAGCAGCCTCACTGAGGGTTTCTTGAATGATAGGGCTTCACAGTCTCTCTGTCACTGCTGAGCCACTGCATGACTTAATACGTGGAATTTAAAATGGTTTTCTTTAGTGGTCAGATGGAGAAGCAGCAAATGGCACAACCTACATGCTGTTAATCCCACATATTAAAGCTTTACATTCCTGTGCTTTAGAACCCTGAGTATCTCCTGAAGCAGGGATAAAATAATTCCTCCATGGGCTTTTCATTATTTTCAGACCACAATCCCACCAATTCTTCAACACTCTTCAAAAGGTTAGGTGAAAAGGTATCCTGATTTGTAGCCTTGCATTCCAAAGGCAATGGCAGTGTCATATTTCTATATGAAAATATCCTCTCCCTAATATCTTTCCTGGTACTGACACAGGCTACTGTAAATAACAGACTTTTTAAAAAACCAAGCAAAAACCTCTTTGCTGCTTTGGGTCTTTTGTGATGTTTCTACTCCATATGCCCAGTTGGCTTCAGCACTTCATTTTCTAATATATAAAAACATAGCAAAAATATACCAAAGTGATAAAAACCTACTGCTAGGTCTCAAGAGAGCACCTAGCTCTATGCCCAAATATTTATGGGTAAATAAAGCTGTGCTTTTATTACCCAAACTGCTGCCTCATGTCTGTCCCAAATGATTTGCTTAGAACTAATGTCAGCACAGCTGTGAAACCCCATGGAATTCACTGTTCTGGTACTTACACCAGCTTCTATGGCTAAATTCTTTTTTTAGGTTCTTGCCATGCCTTTCTGTATGTGCCCTAAGAATCATCTTCCTTACTATCAACATCCACTGGAGATCTGTTGGAAAGCCAGATAACAATTATTTAGTTAAACCCACAAAACCTTTGTATGGTCATTAAGAGGTAATTTGAGGCTTTCTTTTAGATATCACTAGCATCATCATAATTCGAAACAAAGAAATTATAAATTCAAGGTACAGGTGTTCTCTTTATTACTATCTTTGTTCTAAAAAATAAAAATTCCAAGAATAATTAGGGTGTGCTGTTACTATTTAGACATGGAAGAAATTAAGGCAGGTCAAAATTTCATATCTCCTCCCTGATAAATCCATTATTGTCCTGAAGGCTGGAAAAGACCTTCAAGATCATCCCAAACCAACCAACCACCCAGGCACCTCTTGAACACACAGCAGGATTTATTTTAAAAAGTCAACCAACCAAAAAAGAGTAACTTTTGAGAGACATTCTGGTGACCAAAAAAGAGTGACAGACTTTGGAGAGATGTTCTGGTGACCAAAAAAAGAGTGACAGACTTTGGAGAGATGTTCTGGTGACCAAAAAAAGAGTGACAGACTTTGGAGAGATGTTCTGGTGACCAAAAAAAGAGTGACAGACTTTGGAGAGATGTTCTGGTGACCAAAAAACAGTGACAGACTTTTGAGGGACATTCTGGTGACCCAAAGGCCGTGTTGGGTTTTTCCCCTAAATGAAGAGACAGATTTGAGGGGGTTTGGTTTTACTTATTTATTTAAAACAAAGAACAGTTTTGGTAAGAACTGGTTTTGGGGTTGGGGTGAGATGAGAAATAGAGACTGGGGGAGCTGGGGGAAGCACAGGTGTTTCCCGGGACAATACAGGTGACAACCGGGACAGCACAGGGCACTCCCAGGATAACACAGGGCACTCCCGGGACAGCACAGGACATCCCTGGATAGCACAGGGCATTCCCGGGACAGCACAGGGCACTCCCGAGCTCCGGCGCGGCCCCAGCCCCGGTCAGCGCGGGCCTCCCTCAGCCGCGCCGCCGCCGCCGCCGCTCTACAGCCCGCAGAGCCTGCAGCGGGCCGCGGCCCTCCGCTCACCGGCCGCGCCGGGGGCGTTCGCTCAGCACCGGCCCCGGGAAACACCGGAAAACACTGGGATTCACCGGGAAGGGCCGGGAAACACCGGGCCCCTCAGGCCGGGGCCGTCCCCCTCCGCGCCGCCAGGTGTCGCTGTCGCCGCCGCCGCCAGCCGGAAGCCCCGCTCCGGCCGCGCGCGGGCTCTGTGGTGAGGCGCCGTTGATGGCCGCGGCCCGCCGGGCAGCGCAGAGGGACGGAACCCACGGCCGGGACCGGCACGGCGGGACACAGCCCGCACGGTGGGAAACACACCGCGGGGAGGTACCGGCACGGCGGCACGCAGCCCGCGGGGAGGTGGCGGGGCGGCCCTGAGGGCGGGCGGCCGGCAGCGGAAGGACCGGGCCTTCCTTTCCCCGGGACATCGTTAGGCCGGGCTGGGGCAGGCTCCTCCTCGGCGGTGCTGCCCCTCAGAGGGCTCGGGCCGGGCGCTGAGCGCTGGGTAACGTGGCCCAGGTGCACACAGGGACCTCGGGGATGGCGCTTCCGAGCGCTTTCCTCTTTCCGCCGGGGAGAGCTCGCAGCAAAAGCAGCCGCGTGCTGCTCCCACGGGGAGCAGAAACGCGCTGCAGCTCCCACCAGGAATTGCTGCGGATTGATGGATGAGATCCCCCAGTTCCGTCAGCCGAGGTGACAGACGTGTTGTGCTTTTGTGCATTTTAATATAGGGAATGGCACATAGCACAGTCAGCGGGCAGAACAGATACCTGACATTTTTTTCCATAGAAGACAAATTAGGTTTCTCAATAAGAACATCTTCCAAGAGTCCTGACTTACAATCCACGTGCAAATGTTGAAAATTCAGACTATCACTTGTATATTGACCCCCCACCTTCCACAGCAGGAATCGGTCAAAAGTGCACGTTAGCACTGGCAGCAGGCTGGATGTAACAGACTTGAGCAAAGTCACTTGGTGTTGCCTGAATTGCTGTTCAGATGTTAACTCGGCTCTAGTGAACTTTGGTCATTAACAGCTCCAGTTACCTTGGCTTGAAACACAGACTTTGTGCAGCTAATAAAAAAATACTGTCCTTAGATCTGGTTCACTGAGATGGTTAAGTTTGATATGTGGTCTTTTAAAAAAGATTAAAAAAATCATTCACACACCAGCTACTGTGAAGAATTTCACTCTCCCAGACACAACCAGTACACTGCTTTTCCATTTTTCTGGGTTTTGCCTTTTCAGGACAGGATGTAGGTGAACATAAACATCCCAATTAAGACACACTCATTGTAATTAACACTCTTGGAGGATTTAGAGCAAGTGATTCCTTTATTTTGGTAGAGGTTTGTTTTTTAAGTTGTGGTGGAACATAGTACAAGGTGGGCTGGGGCTGTGGTGTGTTAGGGCCAGCACTGGGCTGGCACCAAACAGGGTGTGAGACCTAAATTATTTTCACTTGTAACCCAATAACCAGTAATCTGTGTCCTGCAATGGGGACTTTTTTGTCTAATGACACAAAACCACCCAAAGGCATGGAGGAGAAGGTGAAGAAGGATCAGCCTCCACCCTAAAACCTCCATCTTGCTTTAGATATATTGCTGTATTCTAAAACCTTAAACTCCCAAGTCTTCCAACCTGTGATATTACACACAAACCACACACCCATAATCCCAGGTCTGTCATTCAATTCTGGAAGTCTTTTCTGCAGTCTTAGGTCAATGCAGTGTTCTCTTGGGGGTCAGTGCCTGGCAGCACAGAAAGTCTGAAATTCTCAGCAGCCAGGGTTCCAAATCAGTCTGTTGTGGCTCAATTGGCATTTGGTAATTTAATTTGGTATTAGTGTATAACTGTGAAATAACTGCCCAACAGAGGGCTGCACACAAAGGCCACATAACCCCAAAAAATGCACACACCTGGAAGTGCCAGTCTTCGTGCATAGCCCAGCCTGGCTCTTGGAAAGGCTCAGGTTGATCCAGGGTGTTGACCTGCACCTGATACAGCTGGGAAAAACGTACAGGAAAGTGCTGCTGGATGGGCACTGCTGACTGACACCAGCCAGCCTGTGCAGCCCACCTCCTGCAGCCTTCTTCCCCCTTAGCAACTCCTTAGGTGAATTGTACAGCCAGCAGCAGTCCCTTTCTGTGGGCAGTCAGACTGGGGTTGTCCCAAGAGAGGGGGGCCCCAGGAAAACCAATGACCAAGTCTGTGTGAACAATTCATCCGCCTTGCTCCCAGATTGCTTTTGAGACAGTCATGCTGCTAAACATTTTGAACAGATACTTACTTAAGAAAAAAAAAAAAAAAAGGAATAGGAAATGCATGGTTTAGTTCTAGAATAAATTTTAGTTTTATCTGAAGTAGAAGGCTATAATTTCTTTACATGTTTTTTTAATTAGTTAAATCCAGTATGTCACGCTTATGGATTAAAGTTTGCACTGCAAATCTGATTGATTTTAATGTTTTCTCTAGGGTGATCTTCACAGAAACTCCTAAAGGCTTCAAAGATTTATTTTGGGCAAAATAAATGAGATAAGTTGTTTTGATGAAGTAAAATGGATCCTTGTTCAGTTGGAGTTCAGCTCCAGGCTACCAATGAGTGCCACAAGATCTATTACACCCGTCACACCGGCTTCAAGACCAAACAAGATATCTCTTCCTCTGACCTCCTGCTGCTTCAGCTGAGGACGGGGATAACCCTGTCAGAGAGCAACACAATCTGCCTCCACCATGCCAAAGTTTACATTGAGAGGTTTGAAGACTTACAAAAATCCTGTTGTGATCCCTTTAACATCCACAGAAAAGTGTCAAAGAAAAACTTGCGAGCAATTGACTTAGACGATGCGGCTTTTCTGAGTGCCAAGTTTGGGAGGCAGTTTGTTCCTGGTTGGAAGCTTTGTCCCAAATGCATGCAGATAATAAATGGAAATGTGGATGTGGAACCTGAGGAGCGACAAAGGAGAAGGCTGGATCCAGATGTATGTATATGGATCAGTTTTTCCATCCCCTCTGAACTATGCAAGCTATTACAGTTCATATAACTACTACACAAATTAAATTATTCTCTCATAGGAATAATAAAGGATGTAGTCTTTTAGATGTGCAGGAGTTTGCTGTATTTAAACCTTTGTTTGGAGAACCTTAATCTCCTCTAATTAAATAATAAGGCCTCTAAGTTTTGAAAAATTGTGTCTACTTATAAATTCATGTAAATACCAGACTGCTGCTGGCCTGGTATTTAGACTTGGACTTCACTAAGACTCTTCCCTGTGCTTTTCCCGTACTTGACACTTCTGTATTTGAATGCACCATGTTTCTTTAATCAAGAAACAGGTCACCCAAAGGTGGAATACAAGTACTGATGTAAAAAATCAAATTTGGTAAGGTGCAAATACATGTCATACTTTACTGGAATGCATGTAACATCAAAATCTGTAAATCAGCACTGTTCATAGTTGTTACATTTGTCCTTTACTCTTCCAGTCTATTCAGATCAGTAAAAGGAATCAATATTTTAAGCTGTTATTCAAGCCTTGCAAACAGCAAACTCCTGTGCTTGAAACTGAGTGCTGCAAAAGTTGCTTCTGAAGATGTCTCCAGTTAAAAAGGAAAAAAAAGACATTTCTGTTGCAGTTCATTACAAAATGAGCCTGCATAGAGCTGCATTAAGTGTACTCCTGGTGTGGTGTCTGGGCTCTGAAGGCCGTGGCATTTGGTCAGGGGCACTGATGAACGGGTGTGGGAGGACACTTCTCCAGGTGCTGAGCTTGGAATGTGGCTGGTGCCTAGCTGGGTGCAGTGTTCAGGCTCTGCACAGGGAATCTGCATCCTGAGCAAAGAGGAGCTGCATTGTAGGAGCTGTTCCCCTGCTTTGTTTTTCAATTATATGTCAGTGTGATTAGGAAGATGATTTGAAAGCAAAGATTAAAACTGCTACTGCAAAACTTGTGTTACTGGGGTTGAAGACAGGTGTAGTTCACCAGCATAAAGATTTTAAGTTGTTTCTCCTGGGAAATCATAGATTCATAGGTAAAGAATTCATCCAGCTTATTACAATATCCTTGACTGGATGTTTTGTTAAGAATGAAGATTTGTATTTATAACTAAGTGACATTTTCTCTTCCTTCAGGGGCGTACAGCTAAGGCTTTAAAGTCTCTCCAGTTTGCTAACCCAGGACGACAGACTGAGTTCACTCCAGAGACCAGTAAAAGGGAAAAAAGAAGGCAAACAAAAATCTCAGTGTTTAATTCAGACAGGTAATTTGTTTGCTGTAGTTACATTAACTTTCATTTTAAAATAAAATAGCCTTGATGGTCAGCCTGTAACATTATCTATGTGGATGTTTGTGTGTATGGTTCGTGGTTTTAGGGATGTTGAATATCCCTCTCATTCCTGAGATAAATAATATTCAAGAGAAGATAAAACTTAGCTTACAGTTCATATTTCAGGCAAACACAAAAAGGTGTTTGTGAGGCACAATACTACATAGACCATAGATGTAGCTATTAACACATGCATAAACTAAAATTCTGATAATAAGATAAATTTGAATACCGGAAGATCAAGTAGGCTCCACTTGAAATATTGGTCATCATCTTTCTGTAAACTCAGTAATTACACTTGGTAAACAAAAGCGTGCAAGTTAGGACTTTACCTTCCTTTTGAAAAACAAAAAGTTAATATCCAAATTGGATAATACTGGATAACAAGTTACAACCTTCTAATGTGACTGAAAAAAAAAGACATTTTCTATTTGTCAAAATATACAAGAAATAATCACATAAGTGCGTTGTATCACATGAAGTGTACCTGCACCAGACAGAAACAGACACTAAATGTGCTGCTCACCAACTACACATCCTTCCCTCTCCCTCTGTTTCTCCTGCTTAGTTTGGGCACAGAGCGGAGATGCAGTTAGGACTGAGAAACAGCAAATACAGTGAGGTATCTTTGAAATTAACAGTGTTAAAGTGAACACCTGAAGAATGCAAACTTCCCTCCTGTCCCGGTTTTGCTTGGGAGGCATTCACAGAAGCGATGCAAAGCTTTTAGCCACTAGAAGGCTGTACATGCCTCTGTAAAAAACACATGTTAAAGAGAAAAGAAAACTTCCTTTCTGGGCAGTTCCTTTTTTCCTTCTGGCCTAAAAAAATCAGCGATTTGGCATCAAAACAAAAAGGGGATTTTAACACGGAAAACACCTGTTTGTTTTTCATTGTACAGGCAAGTTATCCCAGCCAAGAGTAAGGTGTACGACAGCCAGGGGCTGCTGCTGTACAGCGGGATGGACCTGTGCGACTGCCTGGACGAGGATTGCCTGGGCTGCTTCTACGCCTGCCCCAAGTGCGGCTCCAACAAGTGCGGCACCGAGTGCCGCTGCGACCGCAAGTGGCTCTACGAGCAGATCGAGATAGAGGGCGGGGAGATCATCAGGAACAAGCACATGGGCTAGGGCCATGGGCACGACTCCATCCTGAGCGCATGGGCCGCGCTGCGGTTCAACACGGCACGGGCAGTGTGTTTGGTTTCATTTCATGGAGGCTGTTGGCACTTGTCAGGACCACGCGGTGAGTGTGCTCACTTCCACAGTAGTTCTCAGCGTGGTTGTGGACATAACCGTTCTGCTGTCTTTTCACACTTGAGTTCTGCACTGTAACTGCTTCTTGCTCATCCAGGTGGGATCTCACTGAGCGGCTGTAGTCAAGCACAAGGTGCTGAATTCTAATGCGATCCATCCTGAGCCACTCACTATTCTTTCACACATTGTTCTGTGGAATGTACCATCTCTGTGTATCCCTCATTTCTCCTTCTCAAATTCAGGGCCTCGCAGGTTTTAATCTGTTCTATGTCAAAGTTCTCAATGAGTTTACGTGCGGTATTAATAGAGTTCTCTTTCTAGTATTAATAGTGAATACTGTCTCTTCCACAGAGTATTGAAGCTACATCTGATAAATCCAATCCTGTTCACTTAAAAAGGAGTCAGAAGCATTTAGGTGTTCAGGTCTCATCCCAGTTAGTGGGATTTGAGGTCAAGTTATCCTTATTAATTCATAAGGATATGAATTCATACGAATTTATATTAAAATATTGAAATTAACCTGTCAAGGCATTGTGTTAAAGTAATAAGTAATACTGTTGGTTTCTGTAGAAAGTAAAATATAAGTAAAATTGTTGGTTTCTGTAGAACAAAATTAAAATAATTTTGCTCTGTTATCAGTCTGTAATTGGACTGAACCAGTACTTCAGCAACCCTCTCCCAGTTTTTTTCTCTTTTTACTGATTTTAAAGGTTTAAATGCAGGTGAAATGAACTTGAGTGTCTGTTTCCAAACCAGGGTTATCTAGACTGTTACCAAAAAACCCAGATGAATGGAAAGTATCTTCAGTTGATACATTCTCTGTCCTCATAATATTAAACTTTTACACTATAACGAGGCTTTTGGAAAAGCTTTATAAATTAAATTTTAGTAACATTTTCATTCTTTGTATTTTTGTTGTGTTTTGTATAAATTTCCTATCCTTTGATGACTTGGAAGATCTGCATGTTTGTTGGGTCACGTTATTTCAATAATACTGTTAAGTTCATGCAGACTTACTTGGTAAAGTTGTATAACCTTGCAATGTGCTCAGCAGATCTTTCTCTGTTCTGGTGTCATGGATGTTGCCTTGCCAAAATCCAAAGTTGTGCTTTGACTTATGCTGACATCTGCTGGTCCTGCTGGAGTATAAGCACTGATATGCTACAGTTTTATTAAATCTGTTCTAAAAATAATCAGACTCTTTTTTTTTTCTTTTTGGTCAGAGCATTGGCAGTTGTTGCAGTGGATATCTCTCACTGTTTGACTTATGCTGACATCTGCTGGTCCTGCTGGAGTATAAGCACTGAGATGCTACAGTTTTATTAAATAAGTTCTAAAAATAATCAGACTCTCTTTTTTTTTTTCTTTTTGGTCAGAGCATTGGCAGTTGTTGCAGTGGATATCTCTCACTGTTTCATTTTTTGAGCAATCTTTTGACTTAGGTGAAAATATAAACAGGTAACTTCCAGGAGAGTGAGAGGGGAGAAGCTGGTTGAGTCATGTCATTTAAGTGTGGGTTTTTGGTTTTTTTAATTAGCCCAGAGCTGGCAGTACCCACTGTTAATAAACTTAACAGGCTTCCATGTGTGTGATGAGTGTAATCCCTTCAGGCCCACAGCCAGATTTTGGATTCACTAACTACCAGTAATTTAAGGTGCCTAGAGTACAGAGTATTAGACCTGTATTTCTCCACGTCCATGAAGTCTGTGCAGAGTTAGTACATTCAGCTCTCATTTTACAGCTGCACTAGCAGGTGATTACTTTCCCAAATCAAACACTTGTTTCCTAACAATGCAAACAGTGAGCACTGTCCCTAAGGTCACTTAGGGTTTAGGTTTTTTTCTGGTAAGAAAAATGACATTTTGGTGTTGACTGTTCACATGTTCTCCTAACATATTTAAGACATTTCCACTTAGCTGCCTAGCCTGTAGTGTGTCGCTAAGTTCAGTAGCATGTTTTTATACAGTTCCATGTGCCCCACAACCATTTTTCTCTTAAAAGCCATTGTTACGTGTCAAACTTTACCAACTTGCTAGATTTAACCTGCTTACAGCATGAATTTCTCTTTTTGCTGTTTTTATAAGCACAACACAAACTATTTTGTCATCATCTAACGTGAGTACGTGTGACTCCCAGCAGCACATGTACTTCCCCCTCTGCCAGAACTACTCACAATTAAGCCTGTTAAACAGGACAGTGTTTTAATAGAGCCAAAGGAAACAACTACTTTCCATAAAATCCAAAATCCATAACCACTTTAAGCTCTGCATGCAGTGAAGCTAACTGCAGGTGTACCTCAGTGGCTGTATTAAAACTTCCCTTTTGGTATTAATTGCAAAATTTACGTCTTGGCAAAGTTTACGCATTCAAGGGACAAAAAGCAATGACAATAAAAGACTGGTTTATGAAGAATGCATATCCCGTGAATCATTTTGGGTTTATTGAGCAGAAACCCCAGAATTATGTAAGAAACCAAGCTAGTCCTTAACACTACTTTCTCACGCAGAGCTCAAGTTTAGAAAATGGTCAAATTTAACATCTTCAAAAGTCAGTGAGGATTCTTCTGTTGACCCTGTGAGAATTGCTGCACAAACCCGTGGTCAGACCAGAGACAGGATGTGCACCTTTGTGAAGCTGAACATTTAAAACCAATTAACTATTCCTTGGGATAATTTGTGTTAAATACTCAAATAACAATATAGTGTGTCAGGTAATTAACTCCGAGAAGCTTTGCACTAGCTTTTTCAAAATTATGCTACAAAAAGACATTTTTCTTTTGGACTATATTATATCCTTATCCTTAGACACAGCATGAATCTGGGTTTTTTAATCAGTTAATTCATTACTTCAGTAACAAACATAAGACAACTTCTAACTTTTGAATCTCTTACCATTCAATATATCAGAGCTGGAAGTGGACAGACCTACACAAAAATTTTAATTTTGTAAATCCAGAAGTCAGAATTAAAGCTTCTAAAGGGCAAGAATAAAGCAGTTAAGGTGACAAATTTGTACCTATTTTAGATCTATTTTAATGTTCCTTTTATCCTTTTCTCATAGGCATTGCTCGTATTAGCCAGCATGGACAACTGCAGAAACCCTGTCACTGAAATCCCATAGTGGCAGAGCTCCAGAGGGGTTCAGTGGACATCTGTCCCTTGGTGTGTGACAGAAACAGCTACAGCAGTCAGCATCAAGGCCTGAGTGCTCAGTCTCATGGCAAAACACAAACACACCATTGCCAGCTGTCATTTGTTCTCCCCTAAAATTCACCCTTTTCTTTTGTCATATTTGTGTCTCAAGAAATGCAGCATTTTTCAGCTGATCTCTCAGTGGAATATAGGCTGTGCTGACATACGGTAGTTTGTCCCTCATGATCCAGGTCTTTTTTCCAATAACTCCTCAGCAAACATTCTGAAAGCTTTGTTCATCTTTATACTGGTTTCTAACCAATACTGCACTAATGCAGCTTTAAATAAAGGCCCCTCCAGACACTTCTCTCCAAATTACACATTCCTTTAAATCCAGCTGATGGCAGAGGAGCAGTCCATTGAAATTAATATATTCAAAGATCATTAATTACAAGTTGCATCTAATATTCACCAAGGTGGAAGCCATAACCAGAACTACTGCTACTAGGTTTCAAATCAAATAGACAGCAGTTAGATTTCAAATCATCAGCTGTCCTCCAACATGTATTAAAAAATACTGCAGGGAGGTGTGAACCCTGGCCATTAAACTGCCCAGTTCACTGCTGGAAGGAGTTTTGTGCCATTATCCCTCTCTGAAATAGGGAATTTCCGTGTTTCAAGTCCCTCACACCCAGCAGAGGGCATCAGCTTACTGCAAACCGGTCCATGAGTTCCGTGGTGTGCCTCCAAGAGATGCGACCCCAGAGCTGGCGATTCCTCAGAGAGGAATTCATAGAAGCTTTCAAAAATGGAGCACAGGACAAGAGAAGTGTCACCCACAGCCACGAGGTTGCAGTAGAGCTGACTCAGGCGCAAGATTTGCACTTAAGAGGAACTGATTTTCTTTTTGGGCTTGATAAGAGCTTCGCACCCAATCCCCAAACACCTCGATGATTGCTAGTCCTTTCAGAGGAGAGCAGCACACTTTTATAGATACATTTGAATTTTACTTTCCACTATAAAGCTTGGCTTAGATCTCCTGCCTGAATATAGCCTCAAAAATGCAGTATTGGGTAGCCAAGGTGGCACTCACAGCAGGGCTCTGCTGTCATGGGCAGAGTGGAAAACTTTCCCAGACAAACAGGGAAAATTCCCCAGACAAACAGGGACAGCATTTTACCAGAGCAGCTACAACAGCAGCCAGAAGCAGCCAAGCCTGAGGCTGGGGTAGGGACAAGACAAGAGAGGGACTTCCCCTGGTTTTCCCACCATAACCAAGTGGTGAGAAAATTGCTCTAATTTTTCTCTTCTTCCCTTCAGTAGCCCTGTGCATTTACTCAGCAGCAGATTAAATCTGGATCACACGCTAAGTGACTTGGCTTTCTAAGCTCTAGTTAGGACAGCATTAACAACTTGTGTCATAAGCTCAGGTCTCCATCTCACCCACAGATGTCAGCATTACCTACTGCAGCCTCCTCAGAGTGGCTCCATGCAGAGCTCCAGCCGGCAGCCTCAAGTAAAAGCAATTCTCTTCTATCATCTTGGAATTTCTCCATGTTATTCTTCCAGTTTTTCTTGCTTTTTAACTGATAGGTCTACCTACTTTCAAATTGATTGTTTTAGCTGCTGAATTAGAGCCATGAAGTAGACAACATCAACATTTTAAAATTAATATATATATATATATGCATGTATGTATACACCACCAAGCACCAGCAGTGCAACTTGGGTAAGCTGGTTACCAGCACCATCACAACTTAAATTCTCAAAGAGAAGTCACTGGGAATTCAAAGATCCTACTCAATTCACAGCTCTTAAGGCCTCACAAGTCATCTGAGAAACATTTTAGCATAGCCACTTGGCTTAAAGGTAGAAAATAAGATTTTAGCAAATGTCAGTAACATAAGTTTTCATAATTCACCATTTCTTTTCCTAGTTAATCTTGCATTAGAGTACCTTTAAAATCCAGGTGAAAATGAGTTTTCTTCTCACTTCATCCATTTTCTGTTGAAAGTTTGCAGCATGCAAAAAAACCACCGCCAAACCCCATAAACAACCCAAAACCCCACCCTCAAGGCTCCAAGCTGCTCCTCTCCTTCTGTTTTATAACATGGTAGTGCTCTCCCAGCTGACTTGCTTGTCAGTTTTCAATCAGATGGGCTGAATCTTGACAGCTGGCTTCAATGCTCCTGGAACTTCTCTCTTAACCATCTCTTTTTAGCAGTCATTATAATTAGAGTGATTATATTTTGGCTAAGTTTTCATTTGTTATCTTTGTGCTGCTTCCTGGGAGTTTCACTTCAGTCTCTAAAAAAGAGAGAAAATTAAGAGATAGTTCTCTGCTAAATACACCTGTGCAGGATGCCAAACCTCCAGCAGGCTCCTTAAATTGTCAGTCCTGAGGGAGCCCCAGACGTCAGCTGCACTGTTCCATATCTCACCAGTGAGCTCCAAATAACAGTCCTGGGCATTTGGGTGGAATTTCTCAGAGCAGTGAAGGAAGCCAAGCAAAGAGGTGTGTTCTGCCCAGGTGAAGTGCATCAGGATGAAGTGCTGAGACTGACAGACCTGTTTGGACAAAGTCACCACTCACCCTCACTGGTTATGTGTGGAACAGGAGGAGAGATTGTGCCCAAGATCTTGTGATCCTGAGGAGCCACCATGGAAAGCAGCTACAGAGTGTACACTTAAAATAAAATCGCCTTCTGTTGTGGGATTCCCAAAATAAAATGCTGGGTAACCTTTGCAGGATTGTTCCCTAAAGATCCAGAGAAGCCTGAAGTGCCAAATGCCTGGATCTGAACTTATGTTTCCCTCGGGATGAAGCTTGGAGATGGGGACAGGGCAGCCAGACAGGCACCAGCAGAACAGATGACTTTCCTTGTGCTTTCTGTTGGACGTGGTCAGTGTAAACAAACTGGGTAGAAAGCAGTAATTTATACTAAGGAAAGTTGGTTATATCTCCAGACAAAACCAGAATTTTATTTTTCACAAGAGGTTTTCTTCCTATTGGGTTTGAGTGTTTGGTTTTGCTTTTATCAAAAACCCTAGAAAGGCCAAATTTACCCAGCCTAGCCTGTGCCAACTACCTCTGCTTTATGACTCCCCTGTGTTAATTTCTTGTCTGTGAGCTGCTGACTTCTTGAAGTACAGATTGGGCTGGCTGTGGTTTGGAGCAGACGAGGATGCAGGGCTGCTGTCAGAGGACATCTGTCACAGGCGATGCTGCAGAAAATGTCTGCAACTCCTTCTGTGCTGGGAGGAGCTGCAGCACACAGCTCTGTGTGCACACTCCAGGCACCTTTGACCCAAGCTGGGCTAGCATGGTTTTCCTTGTGCACCCTCTCAACAGACCCTGCCTCCTGGGCTGGAAGTTCTGTTTTTGCTGCAGAGTGGCAGAACCCACCTCAGTAACACTGTACCTGTAACTTATTTCATTTCTGTCTGCACAGTGCTCCAAATGGTGCAGGGCTGAGTCAGATCTCAGTGGTGTGTGTGTGTGTGTGTGCACACGTGTGCTTGCAGGACTGTAAAGTGCAGCTGATCCAGCCAAACTGGGAGAATCTCCTCTCTTAGAAATACCAGGTACAAGTGGCATGGGTCAAAGTTGCCACTGATCTGGAATAGTTTGAATCTGCCCAAGAAGGAAGAAGTAAAACCACATTTCTGCCTCAGTGTGTGTTCTGTCCCACAGGGCATGAGGAAAGGGGACCTGCACTCCATTGTATTGACTTTAATAATTATTCAGGAGTTAGCTGGAGGGCTGGAAACTCTGCTTCTGCCTCTTCTGTGCTTCAGTGTGATTTTAAAGGCCCATCCATCACTGAGGTTCAGCTCAGTATTTGGACACCACCATGTGGAACAGAGAGAGCTTCTGGAGGAGCAGAGCTGGAGCCCTTTCCCCTTCCACATCTCTTTTTTCCACTGACACCACTAATTACTGTTATGTTATCACAATGTTATTTTTCCCAGCCAGCACTGGTTGCTGATGCTTCTCACATGTCCAAAATGGCTACAGACATTTCAATTTTGTTTCATTTTTCTCTGTTCTTTGATGGAATTGCAGACAACATTTCTATTTGAATAAAAAGCAAATAATGGATGTCAGAGTATGCATCAGGGAAGCTCAAATTGGTTTTTTCCAGTTACGAATCTATTTCAAATAGGGTAAGGCAATTAAAGGATAATTACTAGAAGTGCAAAGCCAAGGTTATGATCAGAAATGGTTACCCTTTCACTTCAAAGGGCTGTCTGACTAAATAAAACATTCCTGTGGGGCAAGTTACCCTGCATTTCTGCAGGTATCCAGGCACTGCAAGTAGAGTGGCTCTTCCAGTATAAACTACCACTTTGGCAAAGGGGACAAATATCAGTGGCTTTATCACTGATTGATATAAGTTCACTGCTTGGTATAAGTTCACTTCAAGATAGGATATTAATTAATAATACGTTAGTTTTTAATAAGCAGTATCATAACAAACTTTTAAATAGTACTGATGGTAAACTAGTCATACTTCCTTAGCAGTGAGCTTAGTTTGAGCTGCCATTGCTTTGATAAACACTCAGCAGCAAGATAAAGAAGTGAAAAGGTAATTCCCATGTTCCCCAGGCTTTGCTCACTGAGCAGCTCATCCCAGGGGCTGCTGTTCCCCAGTGTGGGGATCAGGTGTGGTGCAGCAGCTGCAGAGCAAAGCCCTGAGCCCACAGCAGCTGTGGTGACCTCCTGTTGCCACAGGCAGGTCCAGGGGCCCAAACAACCTGGCACTGGTGACGTGGCTCTGGCTTTTTCTGGCCCTTCAGCTGCCTGCAGGGACACATTCCCTGTCCTTTCTAACAGCAAAGGACCTCAGCCTGAAACACTGCCAGAGGGTCCTCCCACCTTCCTGCGTCCTCCTGTACCCAACTGATGCCTCAGGTTTGGCTTTTCTATTTCTCACATTCTGGGCTGCTTTAGTGTGTGGGTCTGGGCTTCACAGGAGGGCATGGTGAACTCTGTGCACAGAGCAGGGAAAAAAAACAATTCCTGCTCCTGCTGGGCACCAAGGACAAATGATCCAAATCTCAGCCCCAAGAGCACAAACCCCGTGGGCTGGAGAGAGAAAAACAAGCAGGATGGGAGTGCAGGGGCTGAGCTGGAATTGGACACTGAACTGCAATGTGCACATGGAGCAGAGCTGATCCCAGGGAGAGACCCCGTGAGCGCTCGTGCATTTTGGGGCCATTTGGGTTCATCTTGGCTGCAGCCCTGGCTGGGCTCTTGTGCTGCCCAAGGTGGATCCATGGAGGAGATCCTTGGAATGAATCCCTGCTTTATTCTGTAGCTCTGCCCAGCCTCTACTCTGGGGCAGCCTGCACAAGGCATCACAGCCATGGCAGCGATGGAGCCATGGGGACAGCCCAGGGGGGAACTGGGGGATCCTCTCTCCCCTGGAGGGGCTCTCCCTCTGGGGTTTGGCTCTCTCCTGATCGGAGTGTTGAGGTGAGCCAGAAGTTCTCCAAAGTGCAGCGTTCCTCTTCCAGAGCTGACTTCACTCCTGGGGAGCAGCAGGGCCGTGCTGTGCCCTGGCTCATCTCAGGGCCATCCATTGGGAATCCAGCTGTGGCAGAAGTCCAGTTGTGCCAGCTGTGTCACCCACACAGAACTAAAAATTACTTTCCTATGGCACGAGTGTATGTTACTGACTATCACAAAGGATTGTCAGCCCCTGTGTCACTGCCAGGGCCTTGGGCAATGGGGCTTTTTCCTTCTGCTGCCTCAGAGAAGGCTAAAGAGGATCTAAAATAGTTGATAACTATGGGAGGTATGGTTATAGATGTGAGGGTGCTTCAAACCTCACTCGGATGAAGTAATGGACTCCCACCCTTCAGAAGTCCAGACCTGCTGGAAATTCCTGCCTTTCTGCAGCAGCCTGTCTGCTGCTATAATGCTTCAGCGTCAGAAATGATTAGCAAGGTTTTGCCAATCTCTTTTATTTAAGTGCAGGAAATAAAGCAGCAATCCTTTATTATTAGCTGCTTTATTGGACTGGTAATAGTGCCTAAAAAGGGTTGGGACTCCAATTTGCTCCTCTTGGAACCACTGTTTGCTGTGAGAGCACGTGGCCTCATTTCCTGCAAGGGTTTCAGAGGGACAGGGACTGAGCCTTGATCCTGTTTCATTTGTCTTCATCTTTTTCCTGGAGGTGCCTGGCAGGCAATGCAAAGTACCTGTTAGCTGCACCGTGGCAGCAAGCCTCATTTCAGTGAGTGTTCCAAACCACTTGTGTGAAAGGCACTGGGTTTGGCTGTGCCCACTGGCTTTCCCCTGCCAGGCCCCAGAAAAAGGGTTTCATGATGTCTTGGGAAGCAGCTGAGCCCCACAGAGCAGCACACCCCAGATAACACAGAAAGGTTCAGCCCCTGCTGCTGTTAATCCCCTTGTGCTCCTCTAATGAGAAGCCAGATGGTGAAACTAAACATACAGAGAATTTGTTTTAAACAAATATAATAATATTAATAACAATAGCGACACGAATAATAATAGTAATGATGATGATGATAATTATAGTAATGATAACATATTTCCATGAAGTGATAAATTGTTTTCTTTCACATGTCATGTGTCCAAAACATTTACTTTTCCTGCATCCCACAGTACCTGAGGCAGACAAAATTGCTCCTGTTTACAAACTGGGTAAATGGGACAGAACAGCAGACCAGGAAATACTAAGCCCTATGGAGCAAACAGGGAGTGGAAAAGCAGCTGAGGTAAAGCGTTTCCCTCATTCCCTGGAGGTATTTCCCTGTCTCAATAACTGGAGGAATAATAAGTGGATAAATACAATATCTTATTTAGCTGTGTTGTTGTTGGTTGGAGCCCTTTGTCTGCAGCATACTCAGGAAAAACTTTGGGATTGATCTGGAGTGCACAAGCCTATTTTCTATTAAAGTGTATTAATGCCAGGTTCTGTGCAATTAGTGAAAAGTCAATTCCCATTACTAGTTAACATTATTGAACATCTGCTTTCTTTAATAAAAACCTATGTCCAGCATAAAGACAATAAATCGATAGGCAGCCACTTTCTAAATCTATCCTGTCTCCTCCAAAAATGCAGAGAGTGCTGCCATTTGGAGTCAGAATGGATTTACAAGAAGAGATCCCCTGCAACTCCTTTTTGTTTTTTTCTCCTTTGGAAAAGCTTTTCTTTTTCCTAAGAGCTGTACACCTGCAAACTGCTGTTAATGTTAAATTTTACATTCATTCAGCAGCATCTCAGCCTGGCTTGGCAGAAATCAGGGAAAATGAGAGAAATTTGAGAGTCTCACATGTTTGAATCAAATATAACTGTTATGATTTCTTTTTCTGTGAGGCTGGTGAGGCCCTGGCACAGAGAGCTCATGGCTGTCCCATCCCTGGAGGTGTCCAAGGCCAGGCTGGATGGGCTCTGAGCAGCCTGGTGTGGTGGGATGCTGCCTTTCCAGGGCTCATGGGAAGGAATTAATTGCATCCTACCACAACAGCAGAGACTTCTGAGTGAGTGCCAGGAGCTCACCTAAAAATCAGACCTGCAAAAGGTCTGCTAGGTGCATTTTTAAGCTTCTCTGTGTACAGGCTTCATGTCTGGTTAGCCCTGAAATAAATGAGCAATGTTACTTGAAATTAACAGAAAATAACTAAAACAGGAGGAAAAAACCTTGTGAGAAAAATGAAAGCTAAAGGAGAATTGAGTGGAGGTGTGAAAGATTTATTGTTCTTCTGCTGATGTTTCTTTAGTTTACTCTTGGCTTTCACTTTCCCCATGGATCTGCAAAACCCCAAAGGCTGCTGCTCAAAAGTGAATAAAAGGCAGCTGAAAGGCAGCTGCTGTCAGTGGCCTTTTTTTTGTTGTTAATGTCACCTGCAGGACCAGGGGGAAAGCAGTGACTGGGTGACAGAAGGAGCTAAAGATGCCTCAAGGAAAGCAAACGTATTTTCCTTCATTCTTTATGAGAAGCAAGCAAATAAAACTGCTCTGCTTCTTTTAATGATTATTTTCTAAGCATCCAAGCAGCTGAGTTGTTAGTCAGAATGAATGTAGATGAAATTCAGACATAGACAAAGCTATTTGTAGGAATTTGGTTTTTATAGACACATTGGCAGTGCTTTTTCCCCAGAAGTATTACATTTTGATTTAGCTGAGGAACAGGAATTGTATTTTGCGATTTAATTACACGATTGTGACTCACACTTGGTTACAAATACTGAGCAGTGAAAATGGAAGCAAAATGCAAGCTATCTGTTAGGTAAACATGTTCTTTTAAACTGTTGACTGAATTTGAATAATGAATAAATTGGAGGAAATGGCAATCTGCTTGTGGAGGTTTCAGAAAAATAAAGAAGGGCTAAGCTCAAAAGGTAAATTATTAATGTTGGTATATTCGCTTTGCTCCTGTTATTTGTAACATAGGAAATGTGATTTGTGTGTAGGTGTCACTTTAATATTAACTCAGTTGCCAGCTCAGATCTGAACTAATGAGACAGATGCAAGTCTTTCATTTCCAGAGAAGCATTTTTAATGCAAATGAAATCAATATGGTCAAACATTCTGCCCAAAGAAGAGCTGAAGGCTGGGCTTTGGGAGGTTTTATACTCTTCATTTTCTCCACCTGTGGTGGGACAGACACTTGCACACATGGAAGAGGATGGTGACATCAGCTTCTGCTCTTGGGAACTGGGATCAGCTTGATCAGGAGCAACTGCAGCACTATAAAAAAAAAATAAATTAAAAATCAGATAGTTAGACACAGCTGCGTACAGCTGCAGGGGCTGAGAGCTGGGGAGTGAGAGCTGATGCTCTTGGGGAAGCCTGCCAGTGGTGTGGTGAGTCTGAAAGGCCACAGCACTGGGTGGTCCTCAGGTCCTCTCCCCCTGGAAATGGGTCCATGGGAATTACCATGGCATTTTTCTTGGACAACAAAGGGAAATGGGTCTCACCTGGCTCTGAAGCTGCTCAAAACAAGGAGGAAAACCCCCTGATTTTTGAAGGGAATCCCCTAGAAAGCTGGGGAGATCCCTCAAGAGAGCAGACCTGCTCTCAGGACCCTTGCAGGGCTGCAGCTCCTCTCCCTTCCCTGCCTGTCCTGCCCGCTGTGTTGCACCAGGAAGGTGCACTGGTGAGCTGGAGGTGCCACCCAAGCCCTGTGGAGCATCCCTGGGACCAGGAGAGGCCATCCCCCTTCCAGCTGGGTGTGTCCAGCCCCACTGAGCTCCAGTTCACACCCCTGCAGCCTGGCCTGGCTGCAGGTGTCCAGGTGTCACACGCAGGGGAGGCACTGGCATGGACAGAAAAGCTGGGAGCTGTCCCCATCCACTGCAGCTCTGAGCTGGGATTTTGGCTTTCCAGGCATGGGAAACGCTGAGCATTGAGTGGAACCATTCCCCCTGGCCTGGATGGCTGTTTTAGAGCAGAGCAGCCCTGTGGTGACAGGTAATGGCACGAGAATGAAATAACCCTCACCACCTTCAAGATCAGCTCTCTCAGCAACACACCCAGAAGAAATAATAATGGGAGCTGGCTTTTTGTTTTCAGCTTGGGCAAACCTTGTGCCAAGTTCAGTGGAAGTTCACACCTGCGAGCTCCAATGTGTGAAAATAATATTGGCAGGCAAAATTCAGCCCTTATTTCCATACCACAGGAGGACAGCAGCTCTGGTGCAGCTCCAGCTGCATAGAAATGCCTCTTTATTTAACTCAGAGCTGAAGACACTGTGGAGTTTGCTCAGGCATCTCAATTCTTCTTTCATGTCTTCAGTCCGGGCTGGAGCCAGCTTTCACACCCCACCGAGGCTGTGAGCTGCCCTGCACAGGGGCCAGCAGAATGCTGCCTTCCTAAAGGCTCAGCAATTCCCTCTCTTCTTCTTCCCCATGCTGCTGAGTCCGTGTTCCCCAGAGGCTGCTTGCTAAGGGCACACACCACGCCAAAAATTAAAAACAACAAAAAAAGAGGGGTGGGGTGGGAAGGATGAGGAAACAAGACAAACCTGCTGTGCATTCCCTCTGTGTCACACCAACAGTGTCATGCAGAAGGAAAATTGTTCCATCAGTGACTGTGTTAGATTCATGACCCCAGCACAACCTTGAATTGGCCTTTAGTTGTCGCTGATGGGAGCTGAAGAACAGCTCCTGTCGACATGATTGCTGCTCTCCAATGAATCAGAACACACAGGGCACAGAGCAGCACATTAAACTAGCAACAGAAATATATCACTGCACTTTTATATAGATGTATTGCTTTTGCCCAGGCACATAAATGATTGGGCTATCCACTTATTTTTTTTCCAAGGACTATAAATTAAAAATAAGCTAAGGGTTTGGAAATTATGTTCTCTCTCTTTCCCCCCTCCCTTTCTCTTTCCTTTTTACTTTTTTACTCTTTTTTTTTTTTTTTTTTTTTTAAACAAAGCCGGGTAGCTATTTTAGGTCTGCAGTAAAACATTTTAAAGGTAATCTTACTGCCTATGCCTACTTGACCATCCTTCTTTTTTCTAAGAGAAATCTACCAGCACAGTTCTTGCTTAGGTAATTTAACATTTCAGTTTGAGCACACTAACTGTAAGTATGGATCACCGTGCTACTTCTGCTGCTAATGAACACCTACAAGGCTGTATTTTTTCATTTGTCAAGACAAGTTTCTGAAATGGCAAAATCTATGTGTGCCAGGTGCTGGGGGGGTTTTCCCCTAACCCATATTTTATAAAGTAAGATTATTTCAATATACTTTGACCAAAGGTCACTTTGACTTGAAAGTTAGTGTGATGCACTGCTGCATAATTCAAGGTAGTGCCTCAGAAATGGAAATGTTTCACCATTCAACTGCATTTAAATTTTGCAACTTTCTCTGTTTGCTGATTGAATCATCTGTTTAAAATATCCCTTTAAACTGGAGGTGATATCACCAGATACCTGTCAAACCTGGGGTACATTTTCTCCATTGCACATTTCCAGTTTTTTGCAGTTCAGCACTTACCAGCTTTGCAGCCAGAGGTAGCAGCAATAGGAAAGCTGCTCTCCTTGCATCCTTCCTCCAGCTTAGGGAATTTTGTGTTGGATGAAAGGCAGAACAAGAGTCCAGAGATCCAATTTTCGTGGTTTCAGCCAGGGCAGGCAGGCACCATGGTGTTTTTTCCAGCCCTGGAAACCCTTGTTCAGGTGAGCAGCCCCAGGCTGTGAAAGTAGAACAGCTGACTGCCACAGGGTAAATTTTTCCTATAAGGATCTGTGAGACTGAGCTTGCCAAATTGTTTTCTGCTGTTTTTTTTGTGTTTTCAAACCTTTTAAAGTTTACTTTTCCTGGAGTACCTGCTACAGGAGTTTGGGGGTAGCCACGTGTCCATGGACTGGATAAAATGGTTTTGCTGGCCACAAGCAAATGACCTGGTCAAAGAAAAGAAATGAGCTGGTCCCAGCTATTTCCCCTCATAAGCACCATAACTGTGTTTCCTCTGTGTCTTTTCAGCAAGCCTTGGGTGATTGAATCTGTGCTGTGCACCACTTCCCAGCAAAACCAGTAAGGTACCAATGAAAACCTGGCTGCATCACTGTCTTTAAAAGACCCAGTAATTTCCAGAAGTAATGCTAGCGTGGTCTCAAGGCCCACAGTTCACCCAGGGCTGATGGGTGAAGGGCAGCAGCTCCTCTTTGTTGTGTTTTCTCAGGGAATGGAGCCACAGCTGCAGGATAAAGGATTTATGGTGATCACCCACATGGAGAGCCACACTTTGCTTGCCCAGAGGAGCCAGATGTCAGGCTTGGACTCTGCTTTCATACAGCCACCATCTCCCTGTGGATCCAGTCCCTTCCAGAGCCCACCTGGTGGTCTGCCCATGTCCATGTCCATTGTCCCTGTTGCCATTCTTAGGGTAATGGATGCTGATAGCCAGCCCTCCAGATTCAAAAAATAATGTCATTTTATTTAAAGGAAAAATAGACTTGTAGCTAAAGGGCTGCCCCAAATCATATCTCTCCCCAGTTTACCTCGTGGTCTTGGGAAAGCCAAGTAGCTGGTACTTGTTTGCTGAGCTGGGGAATTAGGAAGTTTGGCACATCTTTCTTTTTTTCCTTTTTACAGAATTCTTGTAAGTCTTTACTTTCTAACAGCATTAGCATGTCCTAATTGTTTACAAACTAATTTTAAGCCTGACTGGTGCTAAGTTCTAGACCTAATGAAGTTTTGTGTCCCAGAATTTGCTTCTGAGCACTTTAGACTGTAAGGATGAGTTTATTTCCACTGCCCTCCTGTCAGGCTTGAGGGGATCTCCTGGCAAGGGCATTTCTCCCTCTGTGCCCAGCAGAGAGTGATGCCTTGGAGTGGCTGCCTAGAACAGAGGCTAGATGAGATTAAGAGAACAAAGTGGGTGTTTATTAAAGGCTTTCAAACAGGTACACCTTGGGCAGTCAGAAGCCTCTGAGGCTACACCCAAGAGGGATGATGGTCACGAGTTTTCCAGACAGACCCAAGTTTGGTCCAATAACATATCAGGGTTAATCCTCCAATTACACTTTCAGGTAATGAAGTTGTATTTGCCCAGTTTCCCCTCCCCAATTCACTTTTGTTTATACTTTTCAGGGCCTGAGGCTGTAGGGTGTCCTTGGATCACAGGCTCAGAGGGATTGTTCTGTCTGACCACAACGTGAAGACAGTTAACTACACTGTGTATGCAGTTTGGAGTTGTGCACTAATGCAGTGCAGGGTTTGAAAACTACAGAAGCTAAAATCCTAAGGCATCAAGGGGAGCAGAGGGGGCAGAGACACAGCTTGGCTTTTGCTCCTCAGGGAGAAAGGGATGATCTCTCACTAAGCTGGGGACTGGCTCAGGTATTTCCCTGTAGTGATGCCTTGTGCAGGCTGCCCTAGAGCAGAGGCTGGACAGAGCTACAGAATAAAGCAAGGATTCATTCCAAGGATCTCCATGGATCCACCTTGGGCAGCACAAGAGCCCAGCCAGGACTGCAGCCAAGATGAACCCAAATGGTCCCAAAATGCACGAGTGCTCACGGGGTCTCTCCCTGGGATCAGCTCTGCTCCATGTGCACATTGCAGTTCAGTGTCCAATTCCAGCTGCAGCCCCTGCACTCCCATCCTGCTTGTTTTTCTCTCTCCAGCCCACGGGGTTTGTGCTCTTGGGCTGAGATTGGGATCATTTGTCCTTGGTGCCCAGCTGGAGCAGGAATTGTTTTGTCTCCCTGCTCTGTGCACAGAGCTCACCATGCCCTCATGTGAAGCCCAGACCCACACACTAAAGCAGCACAGAATGTGAGAAATAGAAAAGCTGAAACCTGAGGCATCACTAGAGGAAGGAAATTATAGGACTCTAAGGCCAGTGAACCTCTGCCAGCTCTGGGCAGGAGCATGCCTGCATGTTGTTTTCTTTGAAATACCACATCACTTTCTAATGTGGTCTTAAAAGGCCAGAAAACTCTTCAGAGCAGCCACAGGAAATGAAGAACGAGGCTCTAGGAACTGTCTCAAAATGGGATAGTGGTGGCCAGTGAGCAGCACAGGCTCCCAGCATGGTGTTCCATGCCCAGCACCATTTACATCCAACTGTAACTCAAACCTGCTCCTGGTCCTAAGAGAGGTGAAGTTCAAGTGATCATCACTTTTAGGCCAGTCCCCAAACTCAGACAAACCTGAAATATCCCCCCAGTAAGTATCACTGGCACTTGAAGGACACATGGAAAGTCACTGCTGAGAGGTGCTAACTTTTCTGATGATAATGAATTCATTTTCTGACTCCTGGGTGCTTTGTCAGCCCAGTCAGGAGATGGTTTATAGCACAGCTCCGCCATTGCTGCTTGCTTATTGATGTCATGAAGTCCATAATTTTACTTAGGGTTTAGGTTATCACCAGGTGTTGAGGTTGTATTGGGGTGGGGGGCGTGGGGAAATCTTGCAATGTCCTCATCTGATCTATTCAACTGTGCCTGCAGCAGCTGATGTGAAGGGAAGCTGACAAATTCCTGATATCAAGCCCAGCTGTCAGCACAACACGGGGTAATAGCTGTCCTTGTCAAACGTGCCAATGAATCCAGCAGCGTGGCAGGGCAGGGCTAAAGGATGGACTCCCCATTCCGGCTGAGAAATGGAAGCCTAAAGCCTTGCTGAGTCCATTCCACCTCCTGAGAGATCCTGCAATCTCACCTGAGCTGTCTGTTCTGGGGTGAGGGGCACTTCAAAAAACCCAACACACAGAAGAACAGCTCGCTGCAAGAGCAGGTAGAGGTTTCATGTGAATCTTCATTTTAAAGGTGGAAAAGTATGGGAAAAGAAAGGCTGTGGAACAGTGCCATAATATTTTGGAGTGACAGTTTTGTTCAAATACTGCTTGAAGCCAAATAGAAACTACAATTAGAGGAATTATTTCTCTGTGAGAACCAGAATGTGTTCTGGAGCCTTCCTGCTAATGAGAGAGTTGCTTTTAGAAGAAAATGTGGCCATTGTCTTAAAAAGTTGTGGAAAGGCAGTGTCAGCTCAGCAGGCTCATTAGCATAACCCTTTGTCTGGCTTAGAAATATTTGTTAAGAACTTCTAAAACAACAACAAGAAATTGCTGTTGGAGTTCCCTGACTACTGTGCTGACTCATCTACTTGCAATGGAGATTTTGGTTAATAAATGGCTTGAGGTCTTCTGGCTTTAGAGGGCAGATTTTATATTAGGTATATTAGGTACTCATTTTACCAAAAAAAAAAAAAAAAACAACCCAAAACAAAACAACTTTCTTCTTTATCTCCACAGCACAGGATAAGGTTGATAAGGATAAGCTTCTGTGGGCTAGCACAAATCATGAGCATGAGCCCCAGGGAGGGAACAAAGCTACCTGGGATTTTAATGGATGCTCTGAGAGTCTGAAATTAAAAAAAACCCCTGGATCTTCTAGGATAATTTAGTAGAGTTTTTTATGGGGAGGGACTGTGGGTTCTTTATGCAGTTCAGGAGGTGATTGAGGGACATTACAAGCACGGGCAATGATGAGAAAAGCAGATGAAAAAGGAGCAGCAATGCTGGTAGCTCTGCTTTCCTGCTTCCTAGGATTTATGTACTTAGGGATGAATTTAATACTTGGTGATCAAAAGAGTTCAAATAGTGGTTGTGTTAATGATTTCAGCATAACCTCTAAATCCCAGGGTGGCAGTAGGAATCTTCAGCTTGGTCTTAATCTCCTGACATTTTTTATTAAGAGCAAAATTAAGTGCTGTTGCCTGATGATAAAGCCTCTTATAGAAGTGTGAACTGTGGCACTGCCACCACACTGTGCCCTGGTCTCAAGCCCTGGGCACACCAGCCAGTCCTTTCCAAAAAAATTAATTACTAGAGGATAATGCCCTCTTGGGGTTTTTGTTTGTTTGGTTTTTTTGTTGGTTTGTTGTTGTTGCTTTTTTTTTTTTTTTGGGGTTTTTTGGGGGGGTTTTTGGGGTTGGGGCTTTTTTTGTTTGTTTGTTTGGTTGGTTTTTTGGGGTTTTTTTGGTTTTGTTAGAAAGACACCTGCAGGGCTCCTGGCTCACACAAGAGTTATGCATCTTGCAGCAAAACCCACCCTGTCTTGGAGTTCAGCTCACCTGTGCTCTGTGGCCAGAGAAATATTAATGTGCCTCAGAGCAACACGGGAATCATCTCCCCATCACTCTTCTCCCCTTCCTCCCACACATTCCCTGAAGGATATTGATCTCTGATGGGCTGGCTTTCTTGAGCCAATTTGAAGAAAAATTGGGATGGAAATAAGTGATATTTGAAGCTGCTCTCAAACCTCAGGACAGTTTATTCTGGCTTTGCTACATGAGTCACAAAGACTCCTCAGTTTCTCAGTGTTATCTGCTAATTGAAGGTAATGGCACCCCCAAAGATGAAAACTGCCAGCTCTAGTCTTGATTTTGAAGCTATAAAATGTGGCAAGGTCTAATCCCAAGAGCCTGAATGCAGGGCAAGGATTTTGGGGTTGACATGCTATTATTGTACTGCCCCCACTGCAGGGGGGACACTCCTGTAGCAGAATTGGATGGTGAAAATAAAATATAAATTATTTTTAAAAATTAAAATAAAATAAAATAAAATCTGCAGAGTTTCTTTTCCTTCCTTACACGCTGAGCACAGGGGTCTGATAAGCTCTCCTGGGAGCTGTGCTCACTCCAGGACAGTCCCACCACAGTGCAGGACTTGTGTTTGTCCTGGCTGAATTTTGGCCTGTTCCTCCAGTGTGCTCCCATCCCTTAAAACACTCCAAGATCATTGGCTCAAAAATGAAATACTTATTTTCATGTTATTTTAATAATCTATTAATTATTATTATTATTTAATTACAACTAACTCATATATAATCAATTATGACATTATTAATGTTATTTTAATGTTCCCACATAGGATGTGAGGAAGGCAAGATGTTATACTGACAGCTCCTACTTATTAAAATGCATCTAGGATACATCCAGAGAAATAAAAATGGGAGGAGGACACAGTGGCAGCTTTTCCGTGCTCCCCCACTCCCTGACCTCAGGTTACTTGAGTCCCTGTTTGTGTAAGATAGGTGGCAATAATATCTGAATGCTGTGGCCTTCAGTGAATGCAAGGTTTAAGATGTGAGGGGGAGACATCCATAAATTCTCTGTGATGAATGGTTGGCAGTTTCATTTGAGGGCTTCCTGCTACAGATATTTAACATTTTTTCCAAGGTGTCAAGGTTTAGCCCCAGCTAAGCCCCACGCAGCCACTCATTTATTCCCCCCTGGAGGGATGTGGGACAGAATGGCAAGGGTGGAAGTGAGGAAAACCCTGGAAAAGGATTTTCCAGGTAAAGACAGATGTAAAGACAGTTTAATAGAGAAAGCAAAAGCCACAAAGCAAAGCAAAGCATGGAATTCCCTCCCCAGTTCCCCTGGGCAGGCAGGAGCTCAGCCATTCCCAGGGTCCAGCTCCCATCACGGCAACTTGGGGAGACAAATGCTGTCACTGAGCCTGCCCTCTGCTCCTTCTTCCCCAGCTTCACCTGCTGAGCATGAGCCCATAGGGGCTGGGATGTCCCCGGGGTGAGCTGGGGTCAGCTCTCCTGGCTCTGTCCCCTCCCAGGGTCAGCTGTCCTGGCTGTGTCCCCTCCCAGGGTCAGCTCTCCTGGCTCTGTCCCCTCCCAGGGTCGGCTCTCCCGTCTGTGTCCCCTCCCAGGGTCAGCTGTCCTGGCTCTGTCCCCTCCCAGGGTCAGCTCTCCCGTCTGTGTCCCCTCCCAGGGTCAGCTGTCCTGGCTGTGTCCCCTCCCAGCCTCTTGTGTTCCCCAAGCCCCTCCTGGGTAGGCTGAGAGGAGAAAAGGCCTTGGTTCCGTGTAAGCCCAGCTCAGCAGGAGCTAAACTTTTCTGTATTATTAGTTAAGATTTTCTAAACTATTTTTTAAGCTTTTCTGTATTATTGACACCACTTCCTTAAGCAGCCCATAGCAGGGAGGAGGGAGAGTTAACCCCAGCCCAAACCAGCACACGGGGGCCAGTGCCAGACACCAGGAGCAGGAGGAGGTTTCAGCAGCACACTTGCACCCCACGGGCACGAACATCACGGCCAGCAAAGCCAGAGGGTGGCAAAGCTCAGTCCAAGGCAGCACGAGGGGACTGGGGACACAGCTGGGCTCTGGACGCGGCAGGATCCTGGCGCTGATGCCAGCGCTTTGCTGGGCAAGGTGGAGGGTGCAGCTCCCAGCTGGCAATTCCCTGCTTCCAGCTGGAGCCTGGGGCCAGTTGTCACTCCCAGCTGGTGGCCAGAGCCTGCCTGGGTGCCTTCCCAGAGGCTCCTGTGGGTCCCCACACCATGGGAAGGGCTGGGCATGAAGGAGCTGCTGTCCTGGGAGAGCAGCACAAACATGCAGGATCCCCTCATCTCAAACGTTATTGCCCTGGATTGTGGTTGTGTTTGAGGGTCTCAGGACAAGGAAGAGATGAGAATCTTGACTCTATGTTTTAGAAGGTTGATTTATTATTTTATGATATTATATGATATCAAAATGCTATACTAAAACTATACTAAAAAGAATAAAGAGAGAATTCATCAGAAAGCTGGAAAGGAATGAAATCATAGTAAAATCTTGTGACTCTCAGAGTCTGACGCAGCTGCATCTTTGATTGGTCATTAAGTAGAAACAACTCACACGGACCAATCCAAGATGAAACTGTTGGTGAACAATGTCCAGACCACATCCCACAGCCATCAGATAGTTATTGTTTGCATTTCTTTTCTGAGGCTTCTCAGCTCCTCAGAAGAAAATCCTAGCAAAAGGAATTTCATAAAATATCACAATAACACTGGACAAGTCTTTGGGAGTGCCAACAATCAGGAGGCATGCAGAATTGTCTGCTGCTCCTGCAGCACCAGTCAGTCACAGGCAGCACAGAAAGGTGGGAGCAGCAAGCTGGAAGCTGTGCTGGTGTGTTTTGAAAAGGTCAGGGAAAGCTGGGCATGCTCTCCCTGCAGGTTTAAGGCTGCACTCTGAACCTGCTGGGGAGAAAGATCCTGTTAGTCTCTCTTTTCTCCAAGGGCTGGAGCAAGGCTTCTTTGTGCCCTGAATTCCACTTGAAAGAGGAGGGCATGTTATTCCTGCTCTGAATCAGGTCGAGTTTCTCAATATTCAACAAGCAATCAGAAAGGGAAAACACACAAAATCTGTTTGTAAAGCCTTTGTCTGTGTCCTCTGCAACATTTCTGACATAAAACACGTTCTGAGGCACAACTTGGAAGCAGCTTCTCATATTCTCCTTTTGGTGAAACAATTGGATCCACAAAGCTCAGTGCAAGGCTCACACTTGTAAATGGGGAGGAACAGAGAGCTTCTAAATGAAAAGGCATTTTACTTTGTAGATGGCCTTGTCCTTATTTATTTTTCAGGGTACTTTTCAAGTGAAGTTTTTTCCCCATGGTTCTGTGATCAAAATATGAGGGGAAAAAAATAATCTGCTCACCACTAACTTTTTTTTTTTTTCATTTAGAAATATTTCAATGTGAGCACATTGATTAATAGAATAACTGCAAAGTGACAGGGTGTTTTTTTAAATCATGAGATATGAAAGCAGTTCTAACAAAAATCTGTGCCCGTTGCTTCAGCTTTGCTGGACTCTCTTTTGCTACAAGAAGTGGAACAGAATCTCAGGGTGAAAGGGGCAGATTTAGGGATTTTGGGACAGAGTTAATTTCAATCTAGAGGGTTAGATTTCTGTTCTTACCTCTGCACACAAATCCAGGATCTTTCCCCTTTAATGCCCAGCATTTCATTCTCTCCTCTGAAGAAGATGTGAATGGAGACATAAAAACCAGCAAATTGAAACCGGGCCTGTTTGGACAGGAACAGCTACAAACAGAGAGGGAACAGAAGGTGCTCTGAAGGCTGGATCACCCTCTGGGTGTCTCTGAGGGCAGAGGAAGGCAGAGCTCAGGCAGCAGCCCTGGGTGAGTGCTGGACCAGCATCCTCATGGCACAGCAGATGCCACCCTCAGCCTGCCTGGGGAACAGTGAAACCCAAGGGAGGAGCTGAACAGCAGCTCTAGAAAAAAGAGTTTTCAGCCTGGTTTCCCCCAGCCTAGATGTCTTTGGAGCTCCTTGTCTGCTCCAAGCCATTCCAGGGCTCCCAGGCATTTCTGTCCCAGCAGGGTGACACAACCTCCCTCCTTAGGTGGCTCCACTCCCTCTGGCAGACACCACCAAGACATCCTGGCTCCCTCAGCCATGCCCTATTGATTTCTGCAGCCTCTCCTTCCCTCAGGAATTGATCAAATGAAGAACAATCTGAGCATTTAATGGGGCTCCTTCAATGCGATGAAGTTTGATTGCTTGAAGTTCATGATAATTATTTATGCTGACAGCACCCTCACAGACAATAAAGCCTGGCCCTTTCCAGAAGGCTTCTCTTCATCAGGGAATTATTTTAATCCTGCTGTGCTTGCCTGATACACTTCTCATTATTAAATATACTTATATTTATATATTACTATATATACTATATAGTGTATTACTATATAGTACTTATATATATTACTAAATATACTTATACGTATTATTAAATATACTTCTCATTATTAAATATATTTATATATTACTATACAGTATCTATACTAATATATATATTACTAAATATGCTTACTTATATTTATTATTAAGTATACTTACTTCTCACTATTAAATATGAGAATAATGATCAGAGAACAAAATGTATTCTATTTCCACCAAAAGTGGTATCAAAACTCTTATTTTTGTTCTGTTCTCACTTACCAAATAAAACCCAGCACCAGCAGCTCACCTGAAGTTTGGAGGTTAACAGCAGAACTTTTGGCTCTCCTGGGTGGAGGATCAGGGCTCTCCCTGCTCATTTGCAGTTGCACAGGACTTATAAAATCCATTGGTGATGAAAAGTGCAGCATTTTTGTAAAGTCTAAGAGGTCTGTCTTGAGGATTGCATATAATCACCACTCCGAGTTAATAAACAGATTTATCTGTAAGTATTTTCATGAGTGGCGGAGAGGCTGAAAATAAATCTCTTGCAACTTCTTGAGTAATGTTATTAAAAACCCTTGTGGTTGGGTACAATGAAACCAGTCCTCAAAGTGTGTGTGTGTTTGTGGGTATCCCACAGAACCAGCTGTCCTAACCCCTGAGGATGTTTGTCCATGCACAAAACACCAGCAGGTTTTCATTTGTGCTGTGTGTACACACACACAAAGCGAACACAAGATTTGGTGCATTTATACACACTGATAGAAATACAAAGGTGTAAAGGAGCCCTCCCCTTGCAGCTGCTATAAATGGAGCAGTGTAACTCCTCAGCCCCCCAAAAAGTGAAAAGGCAAAAAAAGAGAAGGCAATTTTCTGATTAATTTTTTTTTTTAACTTTCTTCCCCCCCACTCACACAACAGCTACATCCATCCTACTTTTCTCTACAACACAGCTGTTAAAATAGAACCCATTCTGGGACAGCCCCACACGAGTGGGGCTGGGAGAAAAGCAATGACTGTGGCTTTCCCAGCAGGAATGTAGCACTTACCTGGGCTGGGCAGTCCTCCTGTGGTGGACAGGGCTCTGACACAGACTCCTGGAATGGTCCTTGAGGCTGCTCTGAGCAGCCAGCCCAGCATCCCTGCTGTGTCCAGTGCAGCTTTCCCTCTGCAGAAATCTCTTGCTTTCAGATGCAGGAACAGCTGCCTTGCATTACACTGTGATTCTCCAGCCAAGGGACTGAGCAGAAAAATCAGCCTCCTAAGCCATCTAAATGTAAAAGCTGTGTTCCTGGAGGAAAGTTGGCAAACATGAATGTTGAGTTTGCAGGGGTCCCCGGGACGAGGTGAGAGATGAGTGAATCTGACTCTGTGTTCTCAGAAGGCTGATTTGTTATATTAAGATGTGATATTGTATTAAAGAAATGCTATACTAAACTATACTAAAGAGAAAGGATACAGACAGAAGGTTTAACAAGAATGATAGTGAAAGCTCGTGACTCTTCAGAGCCACAGCTGGACCGTGATTGATCATTAAGTAAAAACAATTCACATGAAACCAATGAAACAATCACCTACCACATTTCAAAGCAGGAAAACAGGAGAAGCAAATCACATAATTATTGTTTTCATTCCTCTCTGAGGGCTCTTAGTTTCCCAGGAGAAGAATCCTGGGCAAAGAGGATTTTTCAGAAAATATCACAGCAACACGTGAAAAGGGAACTGAAGCTGCACGGAGGCAGCAGAGTTCCCTCTCCTGCAGCAGTGACACACAGCCCATTCCCTGCAGCTGGACAGGGAAGGAGCAGCTGATCCAGAGCGGGGAAAGCACATTGGAGGAGTTCCCTTGGATGGATGGCCATGTTTATTCCCTGCTTTGGCTCTCATTTGCTCTTTGTCGCATCTCAGCCCATCCCTTTTGGACCGGGTGTCAAAGCACATCTCGTCTAGCTGCATTGCTCTGACACCCAGTGGTGCCTTGGCTCTTCCATCCCCCCGAGGGGCCAGGCAGGAGGAGGCTGGAGCTGCCCCCAGCACATGCCAGGGTTTGCATTTTGGGGGCCAGTTGGCTGCTTGGAGCAGAGGAGGGTTTTTTTGGCAGCACCTCTTGATGCCATGAAAGGGCTTAAACCTTTGAAAAAACAATAAAGCAGGGAGGCAGAGAGGGAGCTGCTCTGCTTCTTTAAGGGACAGAGTTTGTGTCAGCCCCTCTGCTGAGCAGCTCATGCCGTTCTCTGCCCTGCTCCAAGTTTCTCAGTGACACTGAACTCCAGGTGACCCTCGCAGACAGTAATTGCTTTAGCATGGGCTCGACAACAACAGCAAGAACTGCTCTAAAAATAATCAAAGCTTAAAATAAATTCCAGCTCTGGAGATTTGCTCGTGTGAGGAATCCAGTACCTCAACTGCATTTTCCTTGAAGAGCACCACAGTTCTTGGCAGCTGGGAAAAATGAGAGTTTTCAAGGGATTTCCAATGTCCAACCTGGCAGGGAGTCAGCCAGGAAGGACAGCAGGTGGCCTTGAAGGGAACCTCATGTGACAGCTCCAGGCCAGCATCCCTGTTCACTTACCCCAACAGCTACCTCCCTGAAAGGTGGGATTTAGAGAAAACCAAATTTAATTGCAGTGCCTGGGATAAATGCCTTTCCTCGCTTTGTAGCTGTAAGAAAATGAATTTAAAATGGGTTCATCATACCTGGCAATAAATACTACCTAAAAAATCATCAAAATTCAGTCAAAAGTGCATGTAGTCACCCTTGCATAGGGAGAATGAAACAATTCTCTGTCCCTCAGCAGGAAAAGGGGGAATTGCAGCTGCCAGTGCTGCAGGAATTGCGTGCTCTGGAAGAGGTGCCCCCAGGACACACACAGAGCAGAGGCAGCTCTGCAGTGACAGAGACTTCTGGAGCATTTCCTGTTATAACAAACCACCTTATTTAACAAAAATAATCATCAGGGCAAAGCAGCCCTGATCCTGCAGAAGTTTAAAGAGGTGTATGCACCTTGCTGCTGCACTGAATCAGGGGTGCAAATTTTCAGTAAATTCAATAGAAAGGAACCCTTCCTTTTTCAAGAAGAAAGTGTTTGACTTGAAGAGAATGCAGTTGCCTTTTTCCAACCCACACAGCTGTGGCACACACAGGATGGATTTCGATTTGATGAGTAATGAAGAAGAGGAGCAAATTGTTTTTTCCCATGGCTCTTTTTTTAAAGACATTTTTCTGTTTCCCAGGCTGACTTTCTGCAGGCAGCTGTCTCACAATATGAACTACTGAAAGTTAGAATGTGGCACAGCCTCCCCTTGTTCGTGTCTTAGAGGATGGTACATTAGGAAAAGGCTGTCAGGACATTGGAGAAGAACCCCAAAGATGGAATTGTACACAGCAGTCAGTGAGTAATTGTGGGACATGAATTAGTAGAAAATTCTTAAAGCTTAATCTGGCAAATATTCCAGGCTCCTGTGTTTTACCCTCTTAGGAAGACTTCAAGTATTTCAAGAAAAGAATTCACATCAAGTTTCAATCCCCTACAGCAAACATGTAGAAAATAAGTGTTCCAAACTTTAAATACCAGTGGGTTCCAGGATGTGTTGTGTGAGGCAAGAGGAGACAATTTCCTGCATACAGCTGTCTGGAAACTGGCTTCTTTTTCTTTTCCCTCCCCCTCACCAATAAAAGCCAGAGTCAGATCCCAAATGTAAACTGAAATACTCACCTGACAGCAAATATTCAGATATATTCCAGGCAATTTTAAAGCAGCATTTTCTCCTGTGACAGATGAAAGATCTGAATTCTGAAAACATATATATATAGTCTACATCCTTTGCTTGTTTTCTGATTAAATACAATCTGCTTTATCATCACTGCTGAGGTCAGTTTGGTCCAGCAATTTTTGATGAGACACTGCAGTGGACTTGCTGTTGGCTTTTTATTAATTGCCTACATTTTTGAAAAAAATTGTCTGTATCAGCTTGCTAAACAACAAAACTCGTGAAATCGCTTATTTTAGTCATCATTTGGATTTGTAGTAATTAGGCCTGTAATAGTAAAATGAGATTTTAATGCTGATTAATGAAACTGCTAAATTGTCAAGACTGCTAGCCACAGTTATCAGTCTCTGGAGGCTGTGCCCTAAACCAGTTGTCATCATATGTGTAATATGGCTCCTTTTGTAGGGCCAGATGTGAAGCATATGGTGACCTATTACAGCAGGGATGAGCTGTAAGCCCACCAGGGCTGAGCTGTGTTGGACAAGCTATGAAAAAATAACATCCACTGATCACTGCAGGGTCACAGCAACTTTCCAGAGGGTGAGGGGTGATGAAGGACTTGGGAAACTGCCTAGCTGAGGTGAACATTCCTGTAATTCTGATTTTCTTCCACGTTTGCTTGTATCCTGGAGGAAAGCTGTGCATGCAAACACACTGTAGAACATATTGCTGCTGTTTGTACTCTTTATTTCCATACCGTTCTCCTTCCTGCCTGCGTCAGGGAGGGAAATCCTGCAGGGTGCTGGCTGCTGGCAGGAGGAACCTGTGCAGTTCCCCAGAGGAGGAAACGTGCTGGGTGGTAGGAAGGATGCTGGGCTAGCCAGAGCACCAAGCAGTAGGCAGGAAAATGAAAATTAATGTAATGAAAGTCACTGCCCTCGTATGCAGAGACAGTTCTGGTGTGCTGGGCACATCTCACTTCCTTTTGGCCATTGTCACTGGGGCAGGGTCCCTGCAGGAAAGCAGTGAGTGGCTGCACTGAGCTCAGGAGGGCCATCCTGAGAGCGCTTGTGCCCCTGGGAGGAAAGAAGAGAGCAAACTTCTCTGAACAACTATTGTATTTGCAGGGATCCCTGAGGCAGGGAGGAATGCTGAATCTGACTCCATGTTCTCAGAAGGCTAATTTATTATTTTATGATACCACATTATATTAAAGAATACTAAACTAAACTATACTAAAGAATACAGAAAGGTACTTACAGAAGGCTAAAAAGATAACGAAACTTGTGACTCTCCAGTCTGACACAGCTTGGCAATGATTAGCCAATGTGTCAAAATAATTCACAGCAGAAACCAATGAAACAATCACCTGTGGGTAAACAATCTCCAAACACATTCCAAAGGAGCAAAACACAGGAGAAGCAAATGAGATGATATTGTTTTCCTTTTTCTCTGAGGCTTCTCAGCTTCCCAGGAGAAAAATCCTGGGTGAAGGGATTTTTCAGAGAATGTGAATGTGACAAACAACCATATTTCCCCTAGCCCATTAACTTTATTGTAATCAGAAACTGTGTTTACTCTTCAGTACACTGGCAGGTACAGCCCAGAGCAAAACGCAATGGGCTGCTTTTCGGTTTTGCTGCTGCCACTTTGTGTTACTCCTGAAATAATTCTATTATTTCATGGACAGTTTAACCTATTTACTCATGTGCAAATGGACAGGGGCTGAAGATCAGAGGGGCTTCATTTGCCATGAGGAGCTTGCTTCTGCCTTTTCTCAGAGGGAAAAGCAGCAGCTGACCTGGATGGCAGGTCAGGCACTCTGTCCTGCAGGTGTGTATCAAATGACCAGCACCCTGTCAGCCCAGGGTGGAGTGGCAAACACCCTAAGCACAGACACAGACTGGTTTTCAGGGGCCAGGGAAGTGCACACAGCTATTTCAGTGATAAACACAGGAGTCAGCGTGCAGGATGATTCAGGTGATTCATCGGCACGTGCACGGTGCTTCACAGTCATTGCTAAAATCAGTGCTGTAATTGCTGAGGGTCACACTCTCCTCAGGCAAGATGCTCTTCTTTGAATGTATGCTTGGAGGAGGGAGAGCAAACTTTGTGGAATCCCCTTGAAATCTGTCATTTTTTCCAGCTGCCAAAAAATCTACTACAACACACTTCCAGGGTTTCTTGCATTGCCCTATTCTTGGGCCTTAGGATTTTTCTGTCCCATAGAACTGCTCTTCTGTCAGGTCTCACTGCTTTGTATGTGGGGTCACAGCAGCCAGCCCTGCACCTCTGACACACATGAGCAGCATCACCAATTTCACAAAATCAGATCCCCAAAAATGCTGAAACTCCACCCTACAATTCTGGAACTATGCAAGGACTATTACTATTAATATTAATATCAATATTAATACTATTAATTATGATATGAACAATAATATAATATTAGACAATATAATGTGCATATAATAATATATAGTTTTGATATACAAGTATAATATATAATTATAATAATAATTGTAATATTTCATTATAATACATAATTATAATATATAATATACTATATTATTATATAGTATATGTAATATAATAAGATATATTATATCAGATAATCAGTATCTGATTTACTGCAGCAGAAGCTCTCTTCAAATTGTCTGCCAACAGAGACAGGTACTTTTATTACATGGCCAAGCTTTCTGTGACAAATAGTGCTACCACAGCTTAATTGGCATTTCTACAAATATTCAGGTCTGTAAATGATACTGGTGGAGGCCATAGCTACAGCTGGGGCTGTCTGCATATGGCTCCTGCACTGGGGATGGATAATTTGTTCCTTGGAAAAGTCTGTTTTCACAGTAACATGCTCACAAAGCAGCCTCTCAAGTGCCACAGTGTGGGGAAAGCACATCACAGGCAGAAGGTAATGACTGCTGACACCAGACCAGCTTTCCTCTTGTTCCAAATAAAAGCCAGCAAACTCGAAATCATCAGTACCTGCCCCCATTGTTCAGGCTTGGCTCTAAGCTGGGAACAAAATCTATCAAAATGCCATTTCAGGGGGGAAAAAAAAAATGCACTGTGTGACACGTACAAGTCCAGCTGGCTGGTCTGAACAACAGTAAATTGGGATTAAGATTTCAACAAAGAGCACCTCCTACTAAGGAATAGGGCATTGGGAACTACTCCACACACACACACACACAAAATCCCCCTCCAGAACTCCACCTGCCCTCTCCAAACAAAAGAAAAACCTGGGGTGGGATGGTCTTGGAATTGTTCCTGCCCTGCAGTTTTGGCACACACACCCCCTTAAGAAGGAAGATTCCAATAAACAAGTCATAAACTACTGTTTGTCTAACATTTGCCAAAACTATAACCTGTGTATTCTAGCCTGGAAGTCCAGTTTGTCTCTCAAATGCCCTTTTCTGTTATCTATTGGTTACCTTTGTATCCAGTGATAGTTTTAATGTGAAATCTTTTGTGGGCTTTCAAATTATTTTATTCCTTTGAATTAGGATAAGAAAGCTGGTTCATTCTCATTGTATGATCTCTCTAAATAAGTTGTGAGGAGTGGAACAGCAGCAAAAATCAGAAAATGAGGATTCCACCCTTAGTTTGGCTACAGGCCACTGGTGTAACTGTGGCTGATCAGCTTGATTTTCCTCCCACAGCTGCTCTAACAGTAAAAATAGCAGAGTTATTGGCTTTTTGCTTTCCCTGATTCTTGTTTGACTCAGGCTCCACAGTGAAGGGACCCTCTGACCATGTTTGACAAGGAACACCAAGTCAGGGAAGTCTTTGTGCTCCTGGAGTGCAGCTGAGAGCTTCAGCTTTTATTCACATAGCTGACAGTTTGCTGCAGGGCATTATGGTAAGAAAAGTAAATTTTGTATCTGACTATCCACTATGCTAAAGTCTGACTGGTACCTACAGCAGCTCCAGAAAAATCTTAGAACAACAGCTAAGAATTTTTTTATAAGACATGCCAGAAAACCAGAATTTTTTAAACCTACTTCCAGACACAAGTGATGGGGTGTTCAAGAGTAACAAGTCACTGGCAAACAAAACATATCTGAAAATCTGGCCTCAATTTGGTACCAGAAACACAAATCTCTAATAAAAACAAAACACCTGAATTTCATTTTAAACTGATACAGCTCTTGGGTTTCAAAGTTTTGTATTGAATGTAATTGATTATGAATAAGTCTATGCATTTTGCAGTTTCAAGTCTGCAGAAAATTCAATAGCACTTTGTGCAAGAAGTCGTTCTGTTGATTAGGAGAACTTAATCAATACAGTTTAGCTCCTCTTAGGAACTGCCCCTCTCCCAGCCAGAGCTGGGATTGAGCCTTGTAGTGTCAATATGATGCTCAAACAGAGCCTTCAAAACTCTCCAGATAGCTCCTAACATAAATGCAGTAACAACAGTTTGTACCTCACAATAATGCAGATTCTGTACCTGCTCCAGACCCCTTAAAGAATCTATGACAGTGCTCATAAAAAAGGTTACATTCTTCCTGCAATTGCAGTAAGTCACCAGAAAAGAAAATATTTTGCTGTGGTCCTGGCACAAGAGTGAATGTTGATAACGCTTGAGCGCAGCAGGCAAAACCCCTCATGTTTGTGGTGCTGTTCCTTTAGTAACTGAGGGCCCAACAGACTGACACTTCTGAGCCACTTCAACAGTAATGGCAATAAAGAAATACATCTTAATGCAATTCCTTTTATTTTATACCTTTAAGTCTATGCTTTCTAGCCCAGCTTTTGGAATATGTTGCCATTTATCTGAACTCCTTGGACTTTGTGCAGTCCCGACACCTCAGTCCATAAATCTGACAAGCCCCATTGTGCCACTGACAGCTACCTGAAGAAGTGGTACCCACTGTTTGGGGAAGGGATGATGGTGGGCTGTTCACTCAGTTACCCTAAACTCAGGTTTTTGTCACACCCGCTTTGGTGAACAAACCTTCACAAAATAAGTGACTGAGCTGTGTGGTAAGAATTACGGAGAAATGCTGCCCAGAGGAAATGAAGGGCTCCTCTGATTCTACTCTATAATCAACAGAAAGCAAATTGAGCCTGAGGAAAACAAGAGGGAAACCAAATGAGCTGTATGCACATAGCCACATCCTAATGGAATCACTGCTGGCTCCTGCAGAGGGGGAGGCAGGAAAGGGACAGCTGGATGGGGAAGAAACAAATCAATATGGATCACTGGAAACTGATTTAGAGCACTGGGCTCACTCAGACTTCTCTTGCATTTTCCCTTGATTAGGCTGGCAGGAAGTGAAGGTGGAAATGTTCAAACCTGACTTTAGCCTTCCATGCTGCACTTAGGCTGCACTCCTGTGTTGGACTCCCTTTCCTTGCACTTGTGCAGGTCAGGCAGACCTCTGGCAGCTGGGACCTGCCCACAGGGGTGCAGAGGGTGTCCTCTGGCAGCTGACATCCCTGGGCAAGCCTGACCACAACACAATTTCATTTGAGTAAATTAGCTGGTGATGGTGCTCAACAGCCTGGTTACAGCAAATGAGGAATCTGCAAGGAAGTAGGATTAGTATCAAGGAAAGGAAATACACTTGCTTTTACAATGCATTTCTCCTTCCATTAAGAAGCTATGATGTTAGACAGAGAAAAATCAGAATGCCTGCCTGCCTGTAACTGCTAGAGAATATAAGTTGAAAAAAAGACTGGGGGGACAAGGGAGAGAAAGGGTAAAAAGAAAATTCCAGAAACATAATTCAAACACCTGTAGTCAAAAAGCAAGGTCTCAAGAAAGGCCCTGGGGTCAATATAACACAGAATGGAAAGACTACAGAGTTTGGAACTCTCCCTGTGACTTAAATTACAGATAGTTTCCAAGAGTTTCCTAAATGAAATTTGTCTAAGGAGAAAATATTGGTGTCAGTGAGGGGAAAAACTCTGATTCACAGAAAATGGAAAAGAGAAAGGCAGCCTCAACCAGGAGGCAGTCATCAATCTATTGCTGAGACAGTCTTGGCAAAAGCCATCCTCCTGGTAGAACTTGCCTGGAGTAGAGCAGATTGATTTGACAGTCTCTTAGCCTAATAAATGCTTGACCCCAAGGTCTGCTGAATTCACTAAATCCACTATGCAGAGAGAATTGGGAACCAATCACCTCTGGGGAGCATCCTGCTCCTCAGCCCTCCCCTGCTGAAGGCCTTGACTGCTCTCAGCCTCGTGGAGATGAGGAGATGGAAGCTGCTCTCTCAGGAAGAAAGGTTAATCGACTGCACTGCTGCTCATCAATCACCTGGAGCATGCAGCACTTACAATAGGTAGGTCTCTCTTCCCACCAACAGGATCCTGCATCTTAACCAAGCACCATCTCCTCCAGCTGGAAGGATGAGTAATAGGCAGGAGCAGAGTCCAGAGAGATGGCAGGTGTCTGATCCAGAGCCAGCTGAAGTCAATAGAAAGACTCCTGGTGAGTTCACTGGGCTTGGACCAGACCCCAAAGAAAGACTTATTACCCAGGGTTTGTTCTGCATACATGCATCAAGCTACTTTCAGCAGTGAAAGATCCTTGAAAAGAAGCAGATTCATCACACACTTGTGCCTCCCTGTGAAACCAAACTTCTACAAACCATACTGTGTCCCAGTCACCCTGACTGTCAGATAAGGCTGACATCCAGCAAAGGAAAATTACCTGCCTGTGACAGCACGCACAGACACCTAGACATTTCAAAATCTCCAAGGAGCACAACAAGAAAAAAAGCCAAAGTGCTAATATTTTCCTGGCCTTTTTTGTAATTGCTGCTAGCCAAAATGAGAGCTTCCTCAGAAGAGGAAAACTAGAACAATTCCTGAAAGGACAAAAGAGAACTGAGGGAGTAAAATTTAAAATACCCTGGCATGGAGGAGAACGAGCTCAGTGCTGAACCACCAGCAAGGTGAAGCTGACAGAGCCTGAGAGAAAAAATACCAGGAGAAAACCCAGAGTTAGAGAGCAGCCCTGAAGACTTACCTCTGTAAATTACCAGCTGCATTTAGCATCAGCACCAACTGATGACACAGCAGTCGTCATGCATCCTGTGCTTGATGGGTCCAAATGGCAGGAGGAAGCCTTAGCCTGCTGTGACAAATCAGGCCCCTGTATCCCAGTGCAGAATCACTTAGAAACACACCTCCTGCACCACACAGCCAAAAACCACGTGGCAAAGAGCTGAAACCAAGACTCACACCTTTGGAGCATCCATGGCTACAGGTACCAGCTCAGAGGTTATCCCAGAGGATGCACAAGATTTGCTCCTTCACAGAATCTTTACTAGTCTTACCCAAAGCAGAGTCCTGGATGAACTTCCACTGCCATCCACTCCTTTTGCTGCCAGAAGTCTGCTCAAATCCTGGAAACAAAGCTGTTGGCTTGGGATTTCTGCTTTTGCAATAACCCAGTTTCTATTAAGAGGCAGAGACATGACAGCCTGGTGCCATGCACCTCCTGCTGCAGCTAATGAAGAGGTGCCAGGCCCTCCAGAAGGCTGGAGAACAACACAGATACAGTGGCTGTTCTCTGCTCACCTGAAAATTCATGGCACTACAGAGCATCTGAGGCTGTGGGATTTCCTCCTTATGCAGGGACAACAAGCAAGAGATCAGTGAAACACAATAATCCAAGGTGTGCTACACACACCATTTCCGTGTGCTCCAAGAATTGCTTTTCTTCCAAGGACAGCCATCTCAAAAGCTCTTTGCCAGCAGACAGCTGTGGTTGTCAAAACCAATTTCCTTGTGTTCTCACTGCTAGCTGAAAAAAAACCCACAAGACAGACCCTGCATCTACATCCAGAAGTAAGGACTAATATTTGGTGACCTTTCTTCCTCTGGCTCAGTTGATAAAGTAAGCAGCACTGCAAGCAAAGTGAGGCAGATATCATTAAGGAGTGAAGGTACCTGTCTATTTCATATAGGAATTCCACATACAGAAAAAGAACTAGATTTAAGAGATACAGCAGCTTCTTCCCCAGCAAAGACTTTACTATAGAAGCCTTATAAATGTGAAGATTTTGGCCAAGATCTGTGTCATGCTTGTTGCATCAAAATGCAGACAGTGCTCTGCTGTAAGAGCCTTGGATTTGTTCACCTATTTTGTTTGTCTATCAATTTTTTCTAACCTTTGTATCAAAATAATGTCCAAAGTTACCAACCTGTTAAGATAAATGGGGATGCTGACCCTCTCCAGGTGTTGTAACTGAGGATGCAGATTCATGCAAAGTGTGCTTTATTTTCTCATGTCTGAAAGCAGATTTTGCAGCCATAGCTGCTGGTTTGGAAGAAGACTCTGTTATTATCTATATAGCTGCTGGTTTGGAAGAAGACTCTGTTATTATCTATATAGCTGCATGCAGCACCACCAGCAGGTGCTGCAGTGTTTGTCATCCCACTGGCATGCACTGAACCCCCTGCCCTGCCAGTGCTGGATCCTGCTGCAGCCACAAAACTGACAGGAGATCCACAAGAAAACTGATCTGTTCCACCTACTGACTGTTCATGTTTTAACCTACTGACTGTTCATTTTTTAACCCAGAGTGGGTGAGCATGAGACACCTGCAGCTCGGTGCTAATGACCAAGCAAAAAGGCTCCTGCCTGGGCAATTCTTCCTTGTGTCATTTGGAAGAGGATCCCACAAGGCTTAAATTTGGTCACAGTGACCTACAACACCTAAAGAGAAAATCCCTTCTGCCTGAAAGGAGTGAGAGATGGATGGCAGAGAAACAGAAGGGAACTCTCAGTGCTCCACTGACCCAGCTGACATCTGATGAATGGGCTGCAATATGCATGTATTGAGAAAGAGAAAACTTCTCACTTACCTTTATCATCACTCCCAAGTTGTTCATGCCACCAAAAAACCACGGAATTCCCTTGAACCACGTATTTAAAAATCTTGCAATTTTATTTGCATATAAAGGCCGCTAGATATAATATCACAATAAATTTAAAGAAACAACTGCTTTTCTAAATTCCATTAACAAGGTAACATAAAACAGAACGAAGCTCAATAGCATTTACAGTGGTGGAACAGAAATAACTATCTGCAACAATATTTTGTGCTAGTGAGATTGCATTTACACACAGTGCAAAATAAGAAAAAGGAAATAAAAAAGACAAGAAGAATATTTAAATATAAAGGACAACTAAGCCTTATTTTATTTAGGCTTGATTGTATCCATTTGACTCTATACATGCCTGAACTACAACAAAGATTTAACTCGGGCTCTTGAAGGCCTTGAGCACTTGGAAAAACGTGTCACATCCTTCATAATTTAGATGTGCTGTACAGCATAATTTTGCAGATGCTATACTCGCAATATTAAATCCTAGCTTAGTTATAATGCACAAAAAATACATATATATATAAATTCATATTTAAAAGGAGTCCGCATTTACAATTTTTCTTTTTTTTTTTTTTACTGCATGAAATACCTGCTCTTTGCAGCTTTCACCCCCAGTCTTTTAAAGCTAAAATAATTTAAAAAAAGAAACAACAGAAGGTAGATATCACACACAGGCTGTGGCTATCAAGATCAGTCTTTATAAAGCAGGTAGAGACAAACTGAGAAGCCTATTTTCCCCTTGCCACATTCTACCATGAATAGAAACAAGTTAAAGTACATGCACACATGTCAAGAGGTAAATGGACCCCAAAACATTGTTTGTGCTACTAAAAAAATTGATATAAATTGAGATAAAAAGCTAACATTTAAACCTAGGGAAAAAGAAGACGCTTAAAAAAACCCCGACAATAACAAAAGTTGTGCAAATTTGGGTGTATTTAAATGCTGCCTATTTTTTAGCTTATAATATAATATTAAAATAAGGTCTCTCACTTATTAAAAGAAAGCTTGGCTGTCCTTTTGAGAACACTATAACAATTTACAATGGCAAATTTATTGGAAAACAAAATTCATTTTACAAATTCACAATGCTTTATCAATTTAAAATGAATGCTGCATTTCCAAAAAGCACAACCTCTAACTTCTCTTCTTGTTTCTTTTGCACCAGCAATTTACAAATTAAAAAAAAAAAAAAAAAAACCAAAAAAACCCCAAACCCCATCCCCCAAAAAAAAACCCCACAGTTCCCCCAAAATCCCCCCTAGCCCCTATTTTGAAATAAACATGAAGGTAAGTTTTTAATTAGAAAATGGCAGTTTATAGACCTTCCCCAGTAGTGCTTCAGGATCCTTGAGGGGTGGGAAGGTCGAAGATGATGGGAGGGTTGGTGGGCTGGAAGCTGACTGTGCACGTGGAGGCGTTGATGTAGGTGGTGTAGCCATCTGTCATGATCCCATAACCTGTGGGGACAAGGGGGCACGCTCACTGTGATGCCTCAGGTTTGGCTTTTCTATTTCTCACATTCTGTGCTGCTTTAGTGTGTGGGTCTGGGCTTCACATGAGGGCATGGTGAGCTCTGTGCACAGAGCAGGGAGACAAAACAATTCCTGCTCCAGCTGGGCACCAAGGACAAATGATCCAAATCTCAGCCCCAAGAGCACAAACCCCGTGGGCTGGAGAGAGAAAAACAAGCAGGATGGGAGTGCAGGGCTGCAGCTGGAATTGGACACTGAACTGCAATGTGCACATGGAGCAGAGCTGATCCCAGGGAGAGACCCCGGGAGCGCTCGTGCATTTTGGGACCATTTGGGTTCATCTTGGGTGCAGCCCTGGCTGGGCTCTTGTGCTGCCCAAGGTGGATCCATGGAGGAGATCCTTTGAATGAATCCCTGCTTTATTCTGTAGCTCTCTGAGACTTCAGGAACTCGTCAGCAGGTTAAAAACACACAAATGCACATGCTCAGGCTGCCCAGGGAAGCTGTGTCTGCCCCATCCCCAAAGTGCTCAAAGCCAGGCTGGACAGGGCTCAGAGTAAGCTGGGATAGTGGAAAGCATCCCTGCCCATGTCAGAGGGCTTGGAATGAGATATCCTTAAACTCCCTTCCAATCCAAACCATTCTTTGACTCCATTATTTAATTTATATATCTATTTTAAAAGAATTTTATAAAAGCTTGAGTGTTTTCAGCTGACATCCACAAAAAGCTAACAAAAAGGCTTGAAAACATCCAGGAAGTATTTGGCCCAAATGTACTTAAAAAAAAAATCATTGAAAAAAAATCCCCAGAGTTTCATGGAGGAAGAAAGCTTCCCATTGCAAACCCACAGAGGAAAAAGGTTTTTTCTTTTAAACCATTATGATACAGTCCAGATCAGTGCTGTCTGAAAGCTAAGATAAATACAGCTACCCACAGTGCCTATCAGAAAGAATCATCACTTCAGAATTGCTGCACTGTCCACCTGTATCACTTTATTTATTTAGACTGGCAATTCTGATTTAGATCATCTCACGGTGGGGAAAACCTTGTTTGTGGTTGTTTTGCTTATGGGGAAAAACCTGCATCACCAAAATGTGTGTATGGCCTCTGCTTGTTCAAGGGAAGGTGGTGCATGTTCATCTCAGCTGGGGTTGGATACAAATTAATTGCATCCTGAGATAATGCTCTTAACACTTTGCTACTTCTTCCTGTACTGAAACAAGCCATTCTTGTGTCTTCTGTGTAAGTACTAGAAATTATTTTAAATTTTTGCTGGTATTTGTACAAGAATTTATTTGAATGCTCACTTGTAATATGTCCTGCCGCCTTTCCCAGGAGATTTAAATGTGGTGCTTTCTCACAGTGATGGTCCTGTACATTCAGACACCCTTAGCACTGTTACAACCTCTCCCACCCTTAGCACTGTTACAACCACAAGTTTCACCACCCAAATTTACAATTTACACATTTCAGCTCGGAATCTTGCCATATTCATTCATTTTTAATATGTGAGGACTAATATTTGTACAAAATACCCAATCTTTTTAATGGGTGCATTAAAAGACTGTTATTTATGCCTCTATGCAGAGGGTCATGTCAGTATTCCCAGTATAAACTCTGTATTTACAGATGGCAGGCATGGAAATCATTGTATGAAGTCACAAGGGCTTCAGAAAAACAAACACCACTGGCAGAGAGAGCTGCCCTCTTTTTATTTTGCTTTTATGAAGTCCTGGAAATCTTTAGGCCTACGGAGAACCTAGTTAGAGACAATGGAGAAATCTCCAGGGGGAGAACATAAAACATTTCATGTGTAATTTTGAGTTCTGGGGTCATGAAGTGTTGCACTGTCTCTCAGGCAGAACTCCTAGTGTTGGTCTCTCAGCCACACGAAAGCCACAGAACTGTATTAAATATTTAAGCATCTCCAGAATGTATTTAATATCCCAGTCTCTTCCACTGCCACAAACTGAGCTGGTTGTTTCTGGAGCTGACACAGGGCTCACACTGCCTGTGCTGGCAAGCACAGAGGGGGAATATCTCCTCTGAAACATGACACTGATGCCTGCCTCGAGATACCCTCCTTTCTGCTTCCCCTTATACCCTGAGGGAGGTGAGCAGAGGCAGCAGGCTGTCTCCACATTTCCTTTTTCTCCTCTAGCATCTTTCTTAGCTCCTGTGCTGGGAGTAATGGGGATAATTTTCATTTTGGCTCGCAAGTGTGGGGAATCTCATCTGTTTCTCTAACCGAGTTTGTCAAAACTTGAATTGCTTTCAAATAACCTGTATGGAACAACCTTTGCAGCACAGTGAAAGATGTAGGTGGCTAAATGTAGCACATATTCCTGAAACAGTCTGCTTTAATTCTGGAATAAATTTACAAAGTGCCACGCAGGCAATCACTTCCCTGAACTCCCTCCCTGCTTTAATCCAATCTGCCATTATCCACAGCAATACTGCAGAAAAAATGTGCCTCTGGAAATCTGAGGTGAAGCAGGGAACAGCTCTGCTCCTTACCTTCATGAATCCCACCAAAGACATGCAGTTTGGGCCTTACTCTCCTCTGCACTGTGTTCAGCAGCTCCACACAGCCCACTCTCTGCAGCTCCTTGGGAACCCAGTCTCGAAAACCTGAAGGCAAAAAAAAGCAATCAGCGCTGTTAATTTCCCCTATTCAGGTGAGGTTTCACCTAGTCTTTCAGGAAGTCATAATTCACACAGGGTTTATTCCATTATCTCCAGTCATAACCTCTCCATTAAAGCACACAATGGCTTTTAAGAAATGTTTCACTTTGTCTTCCTTAAGATTTCCTCCCTCCATCTGCATTAATATTTTTCCTGGATGTCATTTGTTTTTTTGAACTATAGGTTTCTTCCACCTTGAAACCCCAGGGACTGGGCATTGCTGCAGATTTTTTCCTGGCACCGCTGCAGATTTTTCTTCCCTTTCCCCTGGCTCTTACAGCAGTCAGCTCTGTGGTTACTCCAGAAATGAAACAGCTCAGGAAGATGAGCTGAGCCACCCCTCAATCCCAAAGATTTAAAATACAGACTCCCACAGCTTCTGGGGGACCTGGTCTGCAGGCATCAGGTCACTTGTGAGCCCTCATCACCATGCAAAAATTGCGAAACAGCTCTCAACAAGCCAAGTGACCACACTGCCACTTGGTCTTCTGGACAATACAGACAAATGTATGAAAAATCAGTCCCTGCAGGAGCCTGCTGCCTGGACTGGCATGGGAAGTATCAGCAGGGCAAGGGAACGAGGAGGAGTAAAGGGAAATCAGGAGCCACGTCCAGCTGTAGCACCATTCTACTGACTTTAGCAAAAACATGCTGGGACATGAACTTGCCTCAATTTTAGAGTGACCAGAGAGTCCAGTTACAGCTCTACCTCCCTTAATAGTCACTTAATATTAATAAGTAAACACATAATTAAAAAGCAGTGCTTTATCAATGTTATCATGCAGGCTGAGACCTAGAGCCCCTCATTTTAGGGACAGTACTGACACCTAATCTGTGTCTGTCGTTGAGACACAGTGCCAACCTTTTGAAACTGAACTTCATTATCTCCTTCAAACACAGAATTTAAGCAGTCTTATTCAATGACAGCACTCATTATTGTCTGCAGCATCACAGTATTTCTGCATGAGCCCAGCTCAGAGCAGATGGATGAGCAACCCATTTGAAACAGCACCCATGAAACATTATAAACACACTTGGGGTTTTGGGGTTTTTTTGCATCTTTGGGAAAATGAAGTGATTAAGAGAGTGCTGTTCAAGGCCCTGGGTTACAGCATGCTGGCAGCTCCAGCAAGGTTAAAGGGAATTTGCTGCTCTTCTTACAACATTCCCTAAGTAGCATTAAAAAACTAACCAGAATATAAAAGGAGCAGTAAGTACACTGGTCAAAAACTTTCTGGATTTTTTTTCTCCCCTTAGCTTGGATTGCTGACTCTTAACTTAATTGTGGTAAAAAACATAAGCATGCATTAATTCCTGACTCCACAGTCACCAAGAAGCTCTAAAAGAACACTGAGCCAGCCTGGAAGCACTTAAAATGCTGGTTTGTTTTATTGAAATGCCCCATGCAATTCTGAGAAGATTTTACATATTCACTACCACAAATGTACTGAGTGACTGTGATTTGGCCACTTCCTGTGATTGTATGACCCCTTGGGTTGCAAGAACTTCCTAAAACCCTGACAAAAGTCCTAAAACCGTGACAAAAATCACTCTTCTCACAGTAAGGGCAATGAAGACACTGCCCCACTTCCTCATGCTGACAAGTGACATTTGTAAGAGCTCAGCTGCTGTAAACCCAGCTGAGAGAGTTAAACCACAGTCCCAGGCTGCCTGCCACGTGTGTCTGGAGGAAAGGCAACAAAAAATTCATTATTCTGGGTGGGGTGGAGACAAGATAGTGGCACTTCCCAAATGGGTTCAGAGAGGGCTTCAAGGACTTCAGATATGCCAAAACTGAGCACTCCTGCCTCTGCTGGATGAGTGTCCTGGGGTCCTTCTGGGACAAGCAGAGCTCAGTTTAAATCTTAAAACTGAGATCAGCGAATGACTGACACTGACAAGACAAGCAAAACTCAACTAAATGAGAAACTTTAGCTACCTAATGAAGAAACAAATTATGCATTCATAGGCTGGTGCTTACCTGTCATTAGATCAAGTTAGGAACAATTATCTAAGAACATAATCTTATTCCTTCACAGATTTTTTTTTTTATAAGCCAATTAATACCTTTAAAACTATTCTTACATATTCTAAGTTTACAAGGACATTACCAAGGAGAATATGTGACTACATAGTTCCAAACTCTTGACTGCTACTCTCAAACCTTAAAATGACACGACACTGTAGTGAGAAAAGGTTTCAGAAGTTTTAGTCAATCTCTAAAAAGTCATATGGGATTGAAAACGGGTTGTCAGATGAATACTGTTCTTAAATAAAATGTCAAACTATAATGGTTATGGTGTCAGATATTTGATCTTCCCTAGCTTGAATTTAATTTAAAAAATCAAGTTTTTTATGGAAACTCAACGGATCAGCTAAGCCTAATCATCATTTTCCACTTCTTTCAGAAAGTTTTTCAATCCACAGTTTTTCTCTGGGTGCAATTACAGGATATCTTACAGCATTATCAACTTTGCCCACTTTGAAAGTAAAATTCTCACGCAAAGAATCACACAGAACTTTTGTTTCACTTACCAAGGGGAGGTCCATGTGTCATTAGTATATCAATTCCCTCAGGAATAAGGTTCCACTTGTCTAGCAAAGACTGACCTCTGGGTAGATTAAAGCCCCATCCATTAAACCATGGTGTCCTTTGGGGGAAGTAAGACAAAATGCATCAGTGTAAAATAAAAAAATCTTTTTCCTTCTCCAAATTTTCTGAATGAAAACAGTTTCCGTTCTTCGGGATGCCTCTAACACACACTGATTTAAATACATACATATGTTAAAATATACATTTGAATTTAGATTAATGTCTGATGCTGGGTTTGTACTTTGAGTGCGTTCAGCCCTGGGGGCATTTACTCACTAGAGAGAAAGGGAAAAACACTAAAATAACAAAGTCTGAATCTCGAGGTTTTTGTCACAGTTTGGGAATGTTCAAACTCCTTCCCTATGCTAACTAACAAAACAAACCAAACTTTTTTTTTTTGAGGCAAAAATCAATTTCTCCCAGCACAGGGCAGCAGTACCAGTTCAACAAGAGGCTCAATGGGGCAGCACCATCTGTACCACTGTGGCACCTCACTAAAGTCAACCTTGCTCCTTTCAGCACTTTTATTACCAGAACACTGTCACAAAACTGGGGTTTGAACCCCTGAGCCTCCTACAGATACAGGAAAAACATAACAAAAACAATGAAAGAACACATAATAAAAAATAATTAGAGAAATAAACATTCACACAATGTTTAGCCTTACAGTGACTTTTTAAAAGAATCTTATCATTTAAAATTCATTTAGTATTTCTCAAGGAAAACTGACTCCCTCAGTGCTCTCTCCAGCAGAGCACAGAGTTGTTCTGAGACTGGTTTATCCACCAAGCCAAGCACGTAGCAATGAAAAGCACATTTTCCAGTACTTTTTTAACATAGAACTTTTTCAACGCATAATTTTGATACAACTATATCATAATAATGCCTTTCCCTATCAAACAAGTAAACAAAACAATTGCTCTGATGAAATACAGGACTATTTAGATTTGTTACCAATAACCTTTCATACAGCTCTTAGTATTGTACTAATTTTAAGAATTTGCATGTGTGTGTGTGTGTGTGCTTCCTAGAGGTCAGGCAACAGTTTTAGACTTTGTTTTCAAGGTAGGATTCTCCTGTCCTAGCCCAAATTTCTGAAAGTTCTAGGCAGGATTCTCCTGTCCTAGCCCAAATTTCTGAAAGTTCTAGGCAGGATTCTCCTGTCCTAGCCCAAATTTCTGAAAGTTCAGGCTACTCCTGGAATCTTCTGTGTGCTGCAGTTCTGAAAACAGAAAACAAAAACAACAAACCAACTTTGAAAAAACCTGTACCTGTTAAACCAGAGATCACTCGAGTCCTGTGTAATTTCATTATGTAATCTGCCTCCTCTATCCACTAAATTATTCATTTTTCTAGCCTCAAACATGCATTTGAGTGGGAATGCCCTGCTGAGACGACGTCTCTAATTTTTATTTTTGTATAATGAAACATTTTGTTTTGCTGAGACAACAAATTGACCAATGAGGACTGCACCCAGCTCGATGGATGATCTGCATTCCTGACAACTGGCAGTATGGAAAACCAGCAGGCACTGCTAATATAGGGGCAGGAAGGTCACTGGTGCCTTTGTGACAAATAATAGACATATCCCATGTAGTCCTAATGGATAATGCTCACACTACACACACACACACAGGAACTCATTCAAGCTAGCAGGCTTCCTGAATGAACACTGACAAAAGATAGGAAAAAAATTAGATGTTAGTCCAACATTTCATGTGAGCTGTGGGCTCCTGTGTGCCCGGCCACGAGGCTTCACCTCTCACAGCTGCCTTGCTCTGCACCCACCAGAACACCTAAAAACCCTCCTGTGTTTAGAGCAAGGTCTGTGCACCCTGCAGGAGGTGTGTGTGCAGCTGGATTAAAACAGAAGGCTGTGTCTTGGCTTCAGCTACACCACAAGAATTTCTGCTTTCCTAGGACTGGCTTTCCTGAAACACCTATCTAAGTTCCCCTTCCTCTAACACTCCTGGGGTTTAACCTATGGAGATTATTGTAACCTTCAGGGCTGCAGGCAAAAGTTAAAATATCGTTTGGCTAAACATTCAGCTGCTTAAAACAAACAAACACACAGAGCTGGGGTCAAACTTTTCACTGTCAATTAATGATTCTTTCCCCACTTGCATTTCTCCTGCAGATAAGGCTGTAGTTATTACAACATAGTTAAAGCTGAAATGTGAAACCACATCTGTGATTTCTCTGGAGCTCTTCGGAGACCACGACCACAGAAAAAACCTGGATTTGTCTGCAGGATTTTTATTTTATTTCTTCTGAAGCGCTGTGGAAAGAGGAGGAGGGGAACCTGAGCTCAGATATATTCCTCATTCACCAACCTCTGTAATTAGCTGTGACTAACAGGCGCCACATGGGAAGAAAACTTTTGAGAAACCTCCCTCATTATGGACAAAAAAAAGATGGTCAAGTACTTATTTAATATACTAAAGACTTTTATACAAAAGGGGTAAATCAAAGAGAAGAGCAGGCACGAGTGAGGAACACCTGGGTTACAGATTTAGGCTTCAGGCATTTAAAACATGAAACAGTGCAAAATTCCTGACAGCCCTGCATGCTGGCCAGGCAAACTGAGGGTCCCTATTTTGGAATGGGTCCAGGCCTTGCCAGGAAACCAAGCATGTGCTCAGAACACCGCTAAGAAGCCAAAGAGCTGCGGGGTTTGGGTGGGGTCACAGGGAAGGTGAGCTGATGTTTGCTGTGCTGCAGCGAGGATGGGATGGGGTGGGTGTGCTGTGAGCCCAGTGAGGGGCTGGGTACCCCAGCAAACTCCAAATACCTGCAGCAAACACAGCGCCTGCTCTGTGTATCACAGAGGGATATTTTACTCCTGCTGGTGCCTTTTTTTGCACACACAAGAGTCAAATAGAGTCACTCTCAACGCCTAAATAACTTAGAAGAAAAGAGCTGTGCACGGAGTCAGGTGCCTTCTGCAATGTATTTTCAGGCTGATTACTCACTGTGAGAAACCACTTCCCGTCTAGGAAGAAATGTAGGTGATGAACTCTGGCTGCACTGCCATGGTTTAACCCCAGCTGGCAACCAAGCCCCCCACAGCCCTTTTCCTTACCTCCCACTGGGTGGGAGACAGAATCAGAGGGGTAAAAGCACATGTACCCACTCGTGGCAAACTACAATCAGGCACAAGTAATTAACAAAGGCTATTTAGTCATTACCAGCAATATTTCAGACCTGACCTCGTTCTTCTTCCTATGGATCTCGGAGTTAAATATTTCAGCCAATTCCTAAAACTTCATTTTTAAGTATAGCTGGCAACAGCAGGAAGTTATTGGCTGCTGAGTAATGCCACAAGGGAGGTGTGGATGGAAAGCCCAGAGGGACTGGTAATGAGAGATTACAAATGATTTTGTCATTTTAGGTTTGATGGAGCAGAACACGTCCTCACAGCCTGTGTGCAGAGGAACCTAATTGAGGCTGTGCTGCTCAGAACCACACCTCACAGCATTCCCCACGTGCCATCAAACCCCACAGGAATTCCAAATCCACAGGAATTCCTGCTCCCTAACAGCCCAGCCCTCCCTGACCGCAGAGCTTCCTCATCCTTTGGGGAGGGCAGCTGTGCTGGCAGCAGATGTGGCACAGGGAATATCCTCATGGAAGGCAGACACCTGGCCCATCCCTGCTCTCCTCAGCTCCTCATTCCTGCACAGGAATCCCCACAGATCCCCCTCCACCTGGTCTTTTGGAAGCTAGGTTTTCTGCAATTAAAAGGAGGAGGCTGCAAATTATCTTCACACCTCGTGCTGCAAGAGATGCAGACACAGACATCATGCCAGGAGGGAGGGAATGCCAAGCTCGCCAGCAAGACTCATCCTCCTTTTCCAGGTGCACTGGGAGAACCCCTGGACAGGACACACAAATCCATCTGCTTTTAGCAGCAGAGAGCTGCAGCTTCAGCAGGTGATCACATCTCCCTTCTCCCAAGTAAACACTGGACAGCTTTATTATTTTACTGATACATGAAAAAATACCCAAAACAAACCCAAACCAACCTGCTACAGAAGCACAGCCATGGAGCATAATTTCATGACACAAAAAAATCACATGGAGGATCACTTCATAACACAAAAAATCACATGGAGCATCATTTCATGACATAAAAAAATCACATGGAGCATCATTTCATGACACAGAAAATCACAACTGCTCCTCGGTGCATTCACCTCAGAAGCAACACTACCACATGAGGAAAGGGGACACAAAGCCACGGCCAAGTTCACCCAGGTAGCACAGAACTGTCAGCTCCTTCTGCACCTTTAACGCTTTTGAAGGGTGGTAACTCCTACAACCTACTTTCATCTCTTCTCTGATTCATGAATTTAATTACCTGATCCTCAGAGTCCAACAGCTCAAAAGGTAAATGTACAGTGAGACCTTCTAGATTCACATTTTCCTCTTAACTCCACCAGTAAATCCATTTATTTCAATAGTTACTTCTAAACAGGATTAGAAAAATGAATTATCTCATAGGTCGTTAATCCCACGTATTCATTCATTTTTAAGGCTACCCAGTCTTTTAGGACAGCTTCAATTTTATCTTTAATCCAATGAGTAAAGTACACAGGAGGCACAAATCTCAGCCAGCCTCCTTCCACAGGATAACAGCCAAGGGAGCATCTAAAAGGCATCCCAGTGGGAGGCACTTCCACACCACCAATAACAATAACAAAATGCTCTCTATTTTTATCAGCATTCAAAGGGAGCACACAGCCCTGGCTCACGAGGGGGGAGACAGCTCCAGCAGCAGAACAGAACTGGTGGGACAGGCCATGGATGTGCAGCCCTGGATCGATTCTGGGAGGAGGAGGAGGAGGACAGGAGAAGGAGAAGGAGAAGGAGAAGGAGAAGGAGAAGGAGAAGGAGAAGAAGAAGGAGAAGGAGAAGGAGGAGAAGCTTTCAGTGCTCCCATGGCCCAAGGGCACACACACAGGGTTTGCCAGAGCCAGCAGCACACACTGCCCAGTGGGAATGCACACACAGGGGCAGGGACAAGGGCAGGAGAGGAGAGCCTGGGGCATCATCCAGACAAAACACTGAGCAGGGCAAGTGCACAATGCCTTGGAAGCCTCAGGGTTCAGCTTTTCTGTTTCTCACATTCTGAGCTGCTTTAGTGTGTGGGGCTGGGCTTCACATGAGGGCATGGTGAGCTCTGTGCACAGAGCAGGGAGACGAACCAATTCCTGCTCCAGCTGGGCACCAAGGACAAATGATCCAAATCTCAGCCCAGGAGCACAAACAGCGTGGGCTGGAGAGAGAAAAACAAGCAGGATGGGAGTGCAGGGGCTGAGCTGGAATTGGACACTGAACTGCAATGTGCACATGGAGCAGAGCTGATCCCAGGGAGAGACCCCGGGAGCGCTCGTGCATTTTGGGACCATTTGGGTTCATCTTGGGTGCAGCCCTGGCTGGGCTCTTGTGCTGCCCAAGGTGGATCCATGGAGGAGATCCTTGGAAGGAATCCCTGTTTTATTCTGTAGCTCTGCCCAGCCTCTACTCTGGGGCAGCCTGCACAAGGCATCACACTGAGGAAGCACATTTTAAAGCCACCTAAATTTGCCTTCAGTGCCACAAAAGTACTTTTTTGGGCAAAGCTCGTTTTTAAAGTGAAGATTCCAATGCTTTTTCGTAATGTAACAACCATCAGGAAATGGGAAAGGCTAAATAGTTTCCTAAATGTGCTCATCATGTGCACTGCTGTGGCATGGGTGAGAGGCACAGCCTGGGGGCTCCAGCTGAATGCCATTGCCAGCAGCACTCACCTGCTGTGCCTCAGTGTCCCCTTTAGAAAGTGACAATAACAACACAGAACAGAAAGGAGCACTGCTTCCTTGGGGTTTTGCTTACCCTGCATCTTTAAACAGCTGAAGCTCTCACAGAAGTGAATTATCAGTGCTGCAATTATGTTAGCCATGCACCTCCCTATTACCAGCCTGCACTGCACTCAGGAAGTCTCTAAAACATAGTTCAGCTATTTTCACAAGGTCAGAAAAACCTGAAACCTCAACAACCTGCTGGTTGTTTTGATTGGTTTTATTCTGCAGGTTTTTATCTCTCTCTTTTGACTTACAGTCTCTAACCTCTGAGTGCTGGTTACCTAAATGACAAAGCATTTGAGAAGCAGGACCCCCCATCCTGCACTGAGTTTGGAGGGAAGGGGCCCTGCAGTGCCTTTTCCCTGGGGAGCAGTCCTTCACAAAGAGAAGCTGCAGGATCCCCCCAGCAGCCAGCATGACCTGGCACACTCCTTGCACCAAGCCATTATCAATTTCTGACTGTACAAACTGGCCAGTGCAGGTTTTAAACTCCTGTCAGATACAGATTCAGGCCAGGATCTGTGAGAGCTGTGAAAAATCCAGGACCTTTTCTGCTGCCATACATCTTGTTCCATGGATGTGCTGATCTGGACCAGATTATCACATGAAACAGGAAGAGGACAGCAGCAAGTGCAGCTTTAGCCATCCATACAGCTGCAAAATGGTACAGGGAAAGAACCCTCACCTGCACCTTCCCTCTCTCAGTGCCTGCACATCTCTGCCTCCAGGCTGCTCCAGCTGTTATTGACAGGTAACAGCTCTAGTCCCCAAATCTACAGCCAAATCTACTACCTCTGTGGATACCTTTCACTTATTTCTCCTCTCTGATGGTCCAGACCAGCCACTGACATCTCCTGCCCCATGTCTGCAGTGGTTGGTGATCCTTTTTGCCGAGGACTGTCCATTCAGTTCACATGCTTTGCGTTAACAATACCAGAACACCACAGACAGTTTTTATGAAAACTCATCTGTGGGGAAGATGTGTTTTAGTAAACAGAACCAAAAAAAGTTAAGAAACAAATGAAAATACACCAGGGTTTAAGAGACTTGAGAGCAAAGGAGCAGGCAGGCAGGAGGTTGGAGCCCCAGTAATGTCACAGAGACACTGAGGACAGCAGGACACAGAGCACATCAGTAAAGAACACAACGAAGCAGGGCAGTGGACACCACCAGGAAACCAGTGGATACTGGAAAGCAGAGGAAGGGAGTAGGTGAATTTCTCAAGTTTATGATCCAGGCAACCTTTGTTTAAGTATCCAAATTGCTCATCAAAGAGGAAATTTCCTCTAAACCTTCTGGGCCTTCCCAATCCCTAACTGTATTGCAATTATTTTATTTAGGGCTTTACTTAATGAGATCTGGGAGACATTTTAATATCCCAAAAAAATGAAAATCATTCAAACCTGACTCAAGGGCTAATTTCATTCTACTTTTAAAAGGCACAGAATTACAAAGGCCTATGAATAGAAGTGAGTACCAGACCTTACATATTCTGTGAACAGTTGGGGCTGGCTGGAAGGATAGACCTGGTTTAAGCTAGGACCAGGCTCAAATGGATCCAGACATTAAGCACATTGTGTTTCCCCACACAGCAGTGGTGTTGCACTGTGGCAGCAGCTCAGACCTACAGATTACATCCTTCACTGACTTTTAGAACTGCTTCTCATTCTGGAGTGGGCCCTTTTACTCCTTCAATCCCACACTGCATCCCAGTGCAGGGCACATGCACCCCTGAAGCATCAAAGGATGCTGCAGCACGGAAAAGAACTTAAATGACTCAAGTTCTTATGGCAAGATTTTGTGGTCTGTGTAAAAACACAGAGAACCTTAAAATATCTGTCTGAAGGAAAAGGAAGGAGCTCTCTGGTCCTGATTGTCACCACAACATAAATGAAATGTCTGGTCCCGGGGACATGCCAAGGGAAAGAGGAAAAAAAAAAGGAAAAAAAACCAACAGCTGTCTAAAATTTTGATTCAATTTTGCTCAACAACTGTGCATGTTTAGGAATGATGCTTGGATGCTTGATTTCTCAGAGCAAGCGCGATCACAACATGCTATTGTACTACATCTTCAATTAATTTCCTACATTCCTCTTATTATCTGTGCAGGAAATGTAAATTGACAGAGCTTCCACCCCAGGTCAGTCTGGGAGAGGCTTTTACTAGCAATCCTGCTTCTGTGATGACAACACACATTAAAGTAGAGCAAGAAAAGAAAAGAAAAAAAAAAAAGTAAAGAGCTCTCCCCCAGCACACACTTAATAGTGCATGTCTTCAACCCACTGGGGCAGTCTGTGTGCTTGACATGTAAAACAGCAAAATCTGAACATGTTTAATTACAGCCAGTAGTTGAATATTTTATGTATTTGCAAAAGCAGCATTTGGAAAATATTAACAGAATGTTGGCCTTTAAAACAAATAAGCTACATTTCAGTGAATTATGAAAGAAATGTTGCCAGATGTAAGTTAGTGTAACAAATAAAACACTCCAAAGTAGCTGTGTCAACCTGCCCTATTAGTGAAATTGGTTCTTGCTCTTAAGAAACAGCCTCTAGATATTTAATTATTTGGAATGCTCCTTAAAACAGAATTCTTTATCATTGATAAAGTCTCTGTAGTTCCTCCAAAAGGCTCTGAGGGTCAGCAGATGTGACAACTTGTTCACTAATTAATGCCACAGACCAGACAAACTCCAGACACATATTTTCATGTAGTGTTTCAGCACCTTTTTATATGTTTATATCTGCAGCCTGTGCTGCTGCTGATGTACACAACATTAATGACACCTGCAGGAAAGGTGTTTGTTAGACTGAGGAGCTCTACCACACAACATCACAAAGAAAAAGGTTTGGGTCTGCATGTCTTAGCTGCCCGTGCTTTTCCCATTCTGATTCCCCGAGTCATCAAACCAGTTTGGTGTTTCTGAAAAATACATCAACCAAAACCAACCCAAAGGAACACCATAAGCACAAACCTACATCACAATCACAGGAACCTGAAGGCTTTCAAAAACTCTTTCAGGTGCTTTAGAAGCAGTAAATAATTCAGGCTCAGAACAGTCTAGACAGAGCACTGTTCACAGAGGTGCAGAACAAGGCTGGCTAACCCAAGCATAAATCTGCCAGAATATATAACTTGCATTAAGTCAATCAGACAGCAGACACAGAATTCTGCCCTCCATGGTTTTCACCATTAGTCTTTACCAATAACTCAATTATTCTTAGCTGCTCTGATGACTTAAAATAAGACACTGAGATTGCTTATTACCAGATGGTACTGTTTATCTATAAATACCACCACTATTTTTATTTGTGTTTTGCTCTAAATGCTGGCCAGCATTCCTCAATAAGAAACTGAAACTTTCCAGAATGCCTGCTAGGAAAACCAAACAAGGCTCACATGCATTAAGTCCTCCACACACGCACAGCCCACAATATTTAATTGTAGGAACTTGTAACGTAATCTTCTAAATATTTACAGAAAAGAATGGAAACAGTTAGTTATAATTAGGTCACAGGATACTCCCAGCATTTCTTGTTTGTCTGAGGTCTGTGCTACCTTCCGTTCCAGCTTATTCTTGATGCAAAGTCTCTTATCCTCACTGACCAGACGAAAACTGAGTTCCCAGGGTCACAATACATATTGTACAATACATATTATACTGTACCTTAGTTGGCACTTAGGTACAGTATAAAATACCATGCCTTGGTCTTAAGCCATCATTTACTGGTTTACTCTTCAGTTATAAGTTTTAAGAAAGTGTCATTTATGTGAAAGTTATGCAAATTTGGTTCATTTTCTTCATTTATTACAGACCTTGCTTCATGCAGAAGTTTAACATCTGGCACACTCGAAATTCCACCTTTGCTGAAAAAAGTGATCCAGCCTTGGAGTCTGCAGGAAGGGCAAGATAAAGCTCTTGTCCAGTCTTCATCAAAAACCACTGCTACCTTATCTGCCAAGTTCTGTCTACCAACAAACTTCCTCTGTAAAAACAACAAAACTTCCTTTTCAAACAAACAAACAAACAAACAAACTTCCTTTCCCATCTGGGGAAAGGGATGATCATGGATCTCAAAACGCACATCACACCTCCTTCTCAGCCCAGGAAGCCTCAGGAGAGGCTGCAAACAAAGTCCACACAAACAGAAAATCTCACTCCTGATGTGTACCTGATGCACTTGTGCGTGCATATATTTATATACATGTACAATATAAATAAATATTCATTCCCTGCTGCTCTGCCCCTATCAGGGGAACTGAAAAGCAGCTTGCAGAAATGGCTCAGTGCACTCCCAAACCAATGAGAGCTCCAAGTGCTGCAGCACTCAAGCATGGCCACAGGAATGTGAGCAAACATTTTCAGGTTATTACCTGGAGGAGCTGTCTTATGCATGAGCCAATTCAGCAAATCAGTTAAAGTAATGCAGTTACTTGATCAACAGATGAACACAAAGGGGAAGATATGACAGGGGAGACTGAGGGAAAAACATAAGGGTCATAAAGGAAAAGCAGCTGAAAAGACTGGAGAGAGCATTCAGCATCCCAGAGGCAAAGAGAGCATTATTTTAATTGAAAAGGATCTGTTTAAGCAGTGGGTCACTCCTGTTTGTTGCCTTCAAGATTAAACAAGGAACTCTGGTGACAACTGGGTCATTTACACAGCATTTCATCTTAAGGTTCCCCACCTTGGTGTTGTCCTTCTGATGCCTTGTGCAGGCTGCCCCAGAGCAGAGGCTGGGCTACAGAATAAAGCAGGGATTCATTCCAAGGGTCTCCTCCATGGATGGAGGAATGCTGAATGTTCTCTCCAGTCTTTTCAACTTTATGACCTTTATGGGCAGGAACACCTTCCACAGCACCAGGTTGCTCAGAGCCCCATCCAACCTGGCCAGGAATATTTCCAGGGATGGGGCAGCCACAGCTGCTCTGGACAGTCTGTGCTAGAGCCTCACCATCGCCACAGTAAAGAATTTCTTCCCATTATTTAACCCTGCCTTCTGTGGTTTGAAGACACTGCCCTTGTCCTGTCACTCCCTGCCCATGTCCAAGTTCCTCTCCAGCTCTCCTGTAACCCCTTCAGGCACTGGAAAGCTGGAAGGCCACCCTGGAGCCTTCTCTTCTCCAGGCTGAACAAGCCCAACTCTCTCAGCCTGTCTCTGCAGGAGAGGTGCTCCAGCCATGCTGTAGTGCCACAATTACATATTCACCCCTTGGGATATTAAATACTCGTATTTTTTTTAAAAATATGCATTCAAAGAAAAGTTGTGAGCTCATATTACCAGTTCCCAGCTGAAGTAAATTTTTTACTGATGAGTTACCAGGCTATGAACTGGTGGTTTATAACAGAAAGGCAGACTGACATTTAAATAGAGTGGCACTAGAATAATGGCTTTACATTAGTATTTTATGGGAGGCTGAATAACCACAGAGTTAACATACTGTATTTTCTGGCAATAAAAAACCCTTTGAAAACAAAAGGTCATTTTATTTGATAATGTAAATGAATTAGATCTGTATTGTACGGCCAGAAGAGTAAAGGAAAGATTAATTCTTAGAGAAGAAGTCAATATATCAGGATGGCTAGATTGGTTTGGTTTTAATTCCTTAAGCATGCTGTAAAGCCTGCAGTTCATAACCCACAGCCATATATTGCTGTACACTGGGGGTTTTAGCACAGGCCCAGGACTCGAGGCTGATCTGATAAAAATCTGAAACTTGCAGCGGGCCATTATGTGGGCAAACTGTTCATTTTATATTCACCTCCTTGTCGTGTCAGTGCAGAGGTCATCTAAAGAGGGGGCCTAATTAATCAAACTGTCAGAGCCCATGAGGAGGAGCATGTTAATGGGACTTTTATTTCACCCAGGAAGGCAGGGCTCTGACAGGAACCAGAAAATATGGCCTTGATGTTGCTGTTTATTAGCAATGCTGAGATCAGCCCTAATAGGTGCCAAGCAGCCTGTGTTTGATAAAGCACTGGGTGTCAGAGCCTGCACAGGCAGACAAGGGGCACGGGGGGGGGACAGGACACCTGCTCGTGCCTTCAAAAGTAAATTAAAAACAAACAAACAAAAACCAACAAAAAAGAGGAAAAACAAACAAATCAGCAAAAACAAAACCCCAAAAATCAACCAACCAACCAAAAAAGGAGAAAAACCCAACCAACAAATGAACAAAAAAGGAAAATAAAAAAAATCAAACAAACCAAACAAAAAACCCTAACAAAAACACAGAAAAAAAACCAAAAAACACAGAAAAAAAAACAAAAACAAACCAAACAAAAAAACCCTAACAAAAACACAGAGAAAAACCAAAATACACACAAAAACCCAACAAAACCCAAACCAACAAACAAAAAACAATGAAAAAGGAGAAGAACCCAACCAACAAAGAAAAAAGGGAAGAAAAACCAAACAAAAAACCAAACCAACCAAACAAAAAAACCCAATAAAAACACAGAAAAAAACCAAAAAACACACAAAAACCCAACAAAACCCAAACCAACAAACAAAAAACAATGAAAAAGGAGAAGAACCCAACCAACAAAGAAAAAAGGGAAGAAAAACCAAACAAAAAACCAAACCAACCAAACAAAAAAACCCAACAAAAACACAGAAAAAAAACCAAAAAGCAAACAAACAAAACCAAAACCCCAAAAACCAAACTAGCAAACAAAAAACAACAAAAAAAAGAGAAAAACCCAACCAATAAACAAAAAAAAGGGGGGGGGGGGGGGAGGAACAAAAAACCAAAGGAAACCAACAAAAAACAAATGAACAAGAACCTAACAAAAACAAAACGCAAAAAAAATCAAACCAGCAAACAAAAAACAACAAAAAAAAGAGAAAACCCCAACCAACAAAACAAGGAAAAAAACCAAACAAAAAACCAAACCAACCAAACAAAAAGCCCCAACAAAAACACAGAAAAAAACCAAACAAAAACCCAACAAAAACAAAACCCCAAAAACCAAACAACCAACGAAAAAAACAACAACAAAAAAAAATAGAAATAACCCAACCAACAGACAAACAAGGAAAAAACAACACAAGAGGCAGCAGGCACACAGAGCATGGGGTGACAGCCACTAAGCACAGGTGGGGCTGGGCTGTGAGCACAGAACCTGAGCATGTCTGGGACACACGCTCCTTTCTTCAAAAGTAAATTAAAAACAAACAAATAAATTAAAAACAAACAAAAAAAAATAAAAAGAAAGAAAAAAGGGAAAAAAAAAGAGAGAAAACCAAAACCAAACAGAAAACCAACAAAAACCAAAAAACAGAGAGAAAACCAAACAGAAAACCAACAAAAACCAAAAAACAAATAAAATAAGAAAAAAGGAGAAAAAACCAAAATCAACCAAAAAACCAACAAAAACCAAAAAACAAACAAAATAAGAAAAAAGGAGAAAAATCCAAAATCAACCAAACAAAAAACCAACAAAAACAAAAACCAAATAAACAAGAAAACAAAAAAATCCAAAACAAACAAGCAAACACCCAAAAAATCCACTAACAAAAACCCCAAACTGACCAAACAAAAAACAGAAAGAAGCAAAAAAGCCACCCCTCACCCTTAAAACACCAAAACCCACCAGCTCTTGTCCTGCCCTTAGAAGTCAGCCTTTGCAATATTTTATGCCTGCCTGACTTGCCTGCTAGACAAAACCCTAAATTTGGTGCAAGAGTGCTGAACTTAAAGGACTGCCTTGATGGGAGGCCAGCACAGCCCTGATGCCCTCTGAGGGCTGGGAAATGCTCCAGGGGCAGCACAAGAGCTGGGCTTACCTGAGCCAGGGTGCAGCAGGTGAGGCAGGCACGGCTCTGGCAGCACTCAGGTCTGTGCCAGAGCAGGCACCTCAAAGTTCAGCCCTAGCCCCACAGTACACAGCGCTAAAATAATGCTAAAATAAAATTGCATTTCTTGCCCAAAGCCTTTCTCCAAAATTGATGTTCTTAACAAAAAATGCGTGCCCAGAGTAAAGAAGAAAACCAGGATATCTAGAAGGGAGTGAGTGGGAGATACAAGAGATGCTCAGTTTTTGAAGGGCACTGGACTCATCTCAGCAGCAGCCAAGGCATTTGCTGTGTGGGTGATATATGTAAAATTGTAAATTAATTATTTTAGTAATGCTCCCCTACACGATTTCTCAGACTGCAATGTATTTTATACTTCAGGCCATGGTAGGCTTTATAATTAACTACTTTCTGAAGCCATTTTAATTATTCCCCCCCCCAACACCATTATTTCCAAATGAATAGAGAGCTAACATTAAATAGCCTTCTAAATAGAGAGCTGCAGGAATCTGCTCTTGCAGGATGAAGCACTTGGAATCACTACCCTAGCAATGCCACCAAGAAGGTTTAAGCAGCTGAAAGGAAATGTGTTCCCAAAGGGAAACCTCGGGCACCAACAGGGCATGCAAGTTGCCAGCTGAATCTAAGTCTTTCTTGGTGGAAAAGGAGAGCTACTGTGGTTTTGGCTGCTCAAAATATCCTCATCCTGAATTATCTTTTTCTTTTCTGCATTGTCTGGGTCTTCCTCTTGAAGCCAGCAGTGCTAGAATTGGAACGAGGTGATTGAGAACCAAGTTGTGTCTGACTGGGGTGACTCAAGAGCCCGGGCTGGCCCTGCCTTCCCTCTGGGAACAGCTGCCCCTGCAGGAAATGGAAAGACAGAACCTTCCACAGACACTGGAGGGCTTGATTTGCAGCCTTGGGTTGATGTAAAAATAAAAGGCACAGGCATTAAGCAGAAAAATGATAAATGTATGTTTCTATAGTCGTAAGAATAAGCCTTAAGTAATGAGAAACTGTATTGGTAAGAAGGGTTTATAGTGTAGTAACATAATAGTATGGAGTAAGATAAAAGTGTAGATGCTATAATAAAGCACGTGTGTGTACATTTAATAGCAGCCCATTGGATAAAAGTATCCATGGTACAGAAGAATTAAGCAAAGGTGACAGGTTAGGAAAACAAACCAAACTTTGTGGCAACTTTCCATTGGATTAGAAAGTTCTATATGAAAAATGTAATGAAAAAACTTGTGACTGCTCTGAGCTGTGGCCGAGTTCTTGCTCCTCTAAAATCTCACAGCCTCTGAGGCTGATGTTTATCTGAGCAATAAATCATTTTTAGCCCAACAGTGGTCCCCTTCCCTTCATTAAGGTATCAAAAACAGCCCCCTGCAAATGGACAGGCACAGTTCCACCCACAGAGGCTGCAGAAAGGTGTTTTTCTCTGTTAGCAAAACATCCTGCTCCTCTCCTGAGCCTCCCCCAGCCACAGGCACCGCTCTCTTTTCCTGCTGAGCCTGAGGTGAGGCCCCTGACAGCACCCTTGTGACAAAAATGGGAAGATCTTTTTTTTGGTTGTTTGGTTATACGGGGCTCAAAACTTCAAGCAGCCCAAATGTGGGATTGGAGAATGACAGCACTGGGCTCAGGAGTGGCTGTTCAGGGCTGGAGCTGCTTCCCTGACAGCAGAACTCACAGCTTTACCACCAAACTACACCTTTAAAGAGAGCAATGCACTGCTGCTGTAAAAGAAAAAGATGAAGCACAATAAAGACACTCTTCCTGTCCTAATCATCTGCTGTTGGCAATGCCCTTTTGAATGGTAAAAATTATGTTTTTCCTTACACTGTCATACTTTTTAATTTAAACATAATGCATGGCCCCGATACTGCACAGAAAATACATTAGATTGAAAACAAATGCAGAAACCTAAAACGCAGTTAAAATTACTGCCTTTGAAAGCTTTAGATGACTGATTCCACAGCTACAAGGAAAATAAATGTTGATGTGTAAAATCTTAATGGTTACAATCTGCATTTTTATATTTCTTGGCAATAGTGGTGTTAAAAACATTAAAGTGAGTTCACTGTTAGCAAATGGAACAGTGCAGAAATTTGGGACTATGCTGAGTATTTTTTAAAAAGTAGTGAAGAGGGTTTTCTGTCATGGGCAGTGCATTAATTTGCCATCACCATGGTATTCTGTTAGTGTTAGGGTTTTACTACCTATATTGCACTATTAGCTTCTAGGAGGGGAGGTCTGAATTTTTTGTAGTGTCACAACTTCATCTAGAAACTTTGTGTAGTATGACCACAAACCTCCTGCTCCAAAGGTTTTGCAAGAGTGTATTCCTAAAATGCCTGCCTAACCTCATGGAGATATTGCTCTTATTTTGAAACCAAAGAAAAACCTGCACGTTAATCCCAATGACATTGCTACAGGAACCTTATTTACAGTATGATTAAAAAATGGTCCTTTCTTACAGCCTCATTAAATCTAAGCCTCATTTAACTACTGGGACACTTTTACAATGGGTTTACTGACGTACCATGATAAATGTCTGTATAACATCCTCCAACAATAGCCCTGACTACAGCCATAACCACAAAGTGTATAAACACTGCATCAGCTCTAACAATGTGCTGTCCTCAATAGTAGGAAGTGAAGTCCCACTAAAGACATTTTTACTAAGCCCCACGTCTCCAAACCTGTGTTTTGGTTTAGGTTTGTTCATTGGCTTCTCTTTTGTTTTGGGGGGGGGGGGGGGGTTCTTTTTTTTGCCTTCCCGTTCGCTTCTTTGTTTTGCCTTCTCAGTGGGAAAAGAAATTAAAATGAGGAGAATTAAGACGTTAACCTTTGAAAATATTACAGGCCCCTTTGAAATTGTGACCTAGGCAGAAAGGCTTCCTGAAATTTGACTCTTTGGAGATAAAAGGCCTGGCAGCTGGATGAAAGCAGCCCTACCCTTTTTTCCATGTCAGAGAAATGAATGGCAGAGTTTATGAATACGTGTAAGTCACCCATTCAGGAGCCACGCTGGTGCCTGCTTGTCCTGAAATATCAGTGTCAGGTTACTGTGCAAAGCAAAGTCTCTGTGAGCCAGCACTGACTCCATCCAGGGCAACAATGAGGGCCACAAAAAAGCCCTTTGGAGATTTAAGAAACTCTTCAAACTTCCAGGTGAAGAATTAAAAGACATTTCTGCAGGAGTCTTGTTTTCAAAACTCCTCTGTAAATGGTTATGCACTGTAACTTACCCCTGCAAGGCACAGCCATCAGGAGCACCAGAATGTTCAACAAACCAAAAGGGAACAGGCTCAAATGCTTTCCTGTTCCTGGCTGGCCTCTGATTTAATTTCACATCAAATGATATCTCAAAGCTGGACATGGTAAACCTGCAGGATTTTTGCTGGAGACTAGGGTCTGACATTCTGTCTAAATGAAATTTCCCAGTTGTCCCAAACACTTTTTATCTTATTTCCATGCTAGCAGTTTGAAATGTCACTATGCATTGCCACAATGACAGATGAGCAAAGACACAAGAAAACAACAGAGCTGCTTTCTCCAGTGAACCATGCCTGGCAAATGTGAAAATTCACTTTTGCCTCTGGCTCCTGACCCACTCCCAGGTATTGATGGTAACAGAGAGAAACTCAGTAATGTGACTTCACACAGGCTGAAATATTGAGCAGGAGCTAAGGAACCTTTGTATGTACGTATGTAAATACTCACATTATTTAAAACCACCACTAAGGGTCAAATCTTACTAATATTTTTTTTTGCTTTCTTACCACAGGTTATCAGATCCTGACAGCAACAAACACCCTGGGATACAGGAGATTAAGTGACGTGGCCATAATACATATTTCATGCAGATTAATAGACTGAGACCTAGATGGTAGTGGTAAAAAAACTAAACATCCTTCAGAAAACATTTCTGTAGGAGATGATGCCTCCTGCTCACAGGGATTTCAGAACCTGCAGACATCCCCTCTGTGGCAGCAGGGAGACCACAGGAACATTTCTCACTGCCCTAACTCACAAATTCCTATCAACTACAGCGACAACTTCAAGACCAAACTGTGAACGAGGGTTTCTCTTTGCTAAATCCTGCCGTAGTGAAATAATAATCTTCTTCCTCTAAAAGGCAGCTCCTCTATATAGGCTTGCTCGTGCCACAGAGCTGACAGCCGGTGGGAGATGGGGTCACATTAGCAATTCACACCTGGATATTGCTTCCCCTGTCCCATTTGAGGCAGTGCTCACTCTGCCCCTGCGGTTCCCCTGCCCTGAGCAGACAGGCAGAGCTGCCACTCCCTGTGTGACTCCTCCTGCCGAAAGGAGCAGGGAGCACTGGCATGCAGCAACCTCTGCCAGCGTGTGAAATGCTGCTCCCACCCAAGCCAGGGCTGGAAATTTCGCCCATGATTTATTTTTCAGTCTCTTGCTGTCCTGCTCTTTGATATTGCTTTGCTTCTGAGAGTGCAGAAGACGTGAAAAGGTGCATTTCTATTAGCAGCATCCACTTGAAAACTTTGCATGCTACCCTCTTTATAAGGCCCTGCTGCCTTCCATTCCCCAACACAAGCTGTTACTCAGCCTTCCCCTGCCTTTATCATCAGAAGAAATCATTTTGACTTAGCATAATAAAGCCCAGAGGTCACCGTGATATCTTTTATAAGCATTAGGAAACTAACTTTTTAGTGGAAGGCGGGATAAAAATCAAGTTCTGCACCATATTTTGGCTACATTCCCCTGAGGAAGTTCATCTGCACAACTCTTTTCTTTAAAAGTACAAAACTGAGGCCCCAGATGGCCAGAATTTTCCATGGCTGAGATGACACAAATGAGGCACACCATATTTTGGGGGTATATTTTCAGAGCACAGTGAGATCCACCTGAAACTTTCCTCTTCCAGGGATGCAGGAGATCACACCTGGAGACCCACAGCCAGAGCCATTTCCTTAGCTTACAGTAATGCAAGCTTGGCTTTCTCCTTAGCTTGGCTTCCCTTGCTACACCTGAGAGAAAAAAGGGAAAGGAAAGACTGCTGGGATGGTGAATTCAGTTTATACAATACTCCAGTAATATTTTAACTTGCATATTTAACTTCTATGTAAGATTTTACTCCAACTTGTATTTTGACCAATACAAGTGGTTAAAAAAAAAAAACTTCCTCAGAAAGCTCTATTCAGGAGGTATGAACAAAATACTCTTTAAAAACCAAACAGAAAACTAGAGGAATAGCCTCAACTTCTACAAACATTCCTGCAGAAACACAGTGCATCTATTATACTTCTGTGCAATATTATTGTACTTCTATGCAACACTATTATATGCAGCACAGTCCATCTATTTTCTCATATCTCCCTATACCCAGAAATAGGCAAGAGGCTGCATTATATGCTGGGCAACTGCAATCAAGCAATGGAATCAGCAAGAGGATTTGGCATGTTGAAGGAGGTTTGACACACTTTGCATAGCAAAACCTACGAGCCCTACCAAACTTTGTTCGCCAAATCGCTAGAGCAGCTCAGTTTCTGCCTGCAAATTTATAAAATTTATAGAATTTATAAAGGGGAGAGCAATATTCACTGTCGTGCCTCTGCCTAGCTGCTTCATTGCAAGGTGTATGTGGCCAGATGTATTGGCCAAGTGTTTAAAACACAAGCAATGCCTGTCAGTCATTTTCCCACTGTATTTAACATTTTGCAGCGCTTCAGTCACTTTCATGACACCCTTACAGAGGCAACTTTATTTCTTACAGTGCATCAGGACCAAACATGACCTGTTTTCATTAGCTACAGTGCATGCAAGTCTATTAATACTAATAGACTATTAATACTGCAGCTAGATTCAGCTGTTCAGAAGTCAAATATTTGGTGCAAGGCAGTTTCCTTGGCTCCCTTATGGGCAACAGAGAGAGAGAAAAGCCTTTTTTGTAAAGGGTACGTGTAAAGCAGCTGGGATGGATTGCAAGTGCTGCTTTCAGTCTCCTTCTATGAAAACAGGGAGCTCTTTTTGTAAAGGGTACAACGTGTAAAGCAGCTGGGATGGATTGCAAGTGCTGCTTTCAGTCTCCTTCTATGAAAACAGGGAGCTGAGGAACTCTTGCTTAATTTCACACTGCAACTTTAAAAAACAAAACAAAAGCAAAAAAAAAACCCAAACCAATATCAAGGCTCCAACCCCAAACTGACTGTACCTTAAGGGACAGGATACATTATATAAAATAAAGCTTCTGCAGAAATGTGGTGAGATAGGTGTTTGTTCACACGAGCATGCACGTATATATACAGCACATAAAATCTGACACCTAAAAAAATATATATATCAACTTCTGGCAATATTGAAAACCCCTCAACATGCTTCTTGTGTGCAATGCTTCTAAGAAGGCAACTGTGATACTGCTTTTAAGCTATTTTAGTAAGGGCCCTTGACAAGCTTCACATAAAATATTCAGCATTGATGCTTTCAAGTCCACACAATTTAGCTTAAAAATCTCTCTTCTTCAACCCACATTACAAATAGGTTTATTCTAAAGGTGGTGTGTGGATTAGATGTTTCCCTTACCCTCCCAAAGCATGGCTGCACTGGGCTGCAGCACAAGCAGAAACTGAAAAACAATTTCTTTTTGAATTAAAATTATTTCTTGAATGTTTTGATAGTTTTTAAGGATTTCAGAGGCATTTCACATAGTGTTTCAAATAGTTGTGTTTACATCTCCAGTAAGTAACTGTAGGGCTGAAAAGCAGTCAGAATTAGAAGGCTACTCTATTAATTTTAGTCCTCCAGTATGAAACCATATTGCCCATGCCTTTCTTTTCCAAATTAACTTTTGAAATTACATCCTTTCTTTACAGAATTGAGGGGCAAACGCTACTGATTTCAGAGAGAGCTAACTTTCATCCTTCATCTTTTATTTTTCATCTGCATATTGAACTGATAACCTGCTCAATGTAAGGAAGCTCTTTAAATAATGCACTGAAATACTGAACAAACACAGGAAAATACAGCATTAACATGACTTTTCAAACCATAGCTGCAATGAAGGCATAAAGAAAAAGCCTTTTTCAAATTCTCACAGACCTGAAGACTCCAATAGCTTTTTTCTGAGCTATTTAGATGCCCAAGCTGGCATCAAGATGCAGACATGGCTGAGCCTGCATGCTGTATTTCACAGGGTAAATCTGCAGTCCTGACTCAGGCAGAATTCCAAGTACAGTATTTTAAATTTTTTTCTCATCTCCAGGATCAAACATATGATTTAAAGCCTACTGAGATCAGTGGGAAAATCCTATTGGCTTCAAGGAGCTTTGGATGAGACTCAGAGGACCTGACTCAGAAAGTTTTCCAGGGCTGAAAAATGCATCTAGTGAGTTCTAGGCCAATTTTGTAGCTCAGCACCAAAAATTCTGGTCATCTTAGTTTTTTTATCTCAACTTTTCAATCCCAAACTTTACTGATCAGGCATTTACTTTATTCAGAAATCTAATATTCAATAATCAATAATCAAAAGCCTCTTTTCTGCTCTCCTTCTCCTCTCCATTTGTTACACTTGGGAATTTTGTCACTGGCAATAGAACTCATGATAAAATAGAGACCAATAACACTTTTAACTTCTTCCAGTGTTACACAAAGATATTTTAACTGCTGTTGAACTCAAGCTATAGGAAATGGTGATTTCAAAGTGAACTTGGTACAGTCATTGAAATATTTCCTATAAATATTTTAGATGGTAATTCTATTCTTCCCAAAGAGAAAATGACTTAATTATCAGGGGCTTCTGCTCACAGTATTCATGGGAGCAGATATACTTTTTAGCATATTTAAAGAAACTAAATTATGAAAAACAGTTCACACAGGGTAATTATTTGATAGTTCATTATGATGAACAGTACATTTATTTATAATAAGTGCCATGTTTTATAGCATGATACCAAAATCAGATAATACTTCCTAGCTGTTAGAACTCTGGTTATTGAGAACTTTAGACTTTTTGTGCTGATAGGCACTGACTCCTAAGACAATATTACATTTGACTTGAGGCTGTAGAAAAGGTTTCTAAAATTGAATGATAAAATTGGGATTATGGGTGTGCAGTTGAAATAAAAGTGTGTAATATGACATAGTAAAATACTTAAGAGTTTAAGGTTTTAGAATACAGTAACATATATAAAGTAAGATAGAGGTTTTAGGGTAGAGGCTGGCTCTTCTTCACTTTCTGCTTCATGGGTTTGGGTGGTATTGTGTAATTAGATAAAAAATTCCACACTGCGGGCCACAAGTGGTTAATTATCAAGTTAAAAGTAAAAATAATTTAGGTGTCATTTCTTAATTAAACAATTTATCCTTTGCCATTCCCCGTGTTTCATAATCTCCCATTTAACCTCAGAGCATGTGCTCACCAAAACCTCTACAGGCACAATGGCTTTCTTTAGCTGCAGAGCACCAGGCACACAAGGCGAGGTTTGTGCAAGGCTTTAACTTCTGCTTGACTGCAAGATATATCCAAATATTCTCCCTGTTTGTCTTGGGAGTGGGGGAACAATGTTCCTCTGTCTCCTCATCCCAGCTCTGATGGCCACAGACACTGAGACCTCATCTCCTCTGAAATGAGGAGAGCTCTGGATTCGAAGTGGAAAAATATTTAATTGAGGCAGGTATTGGCAAGACATTTGCTGCAGAGTTATTGCAAAACACATTTCATTAATGACAGTGATACTAAAGCATTGGAAATCCATAAAGGTGGAATCAGAAAGACAAAATGCTCATGGAAGTCAATGGAAATGAGCTCAGGAGCCCACTTTGCTTACAAAGCCACACCTTCTTTAGAGTTAGTAAAATTTTGCACAAAGGATTAGTGGCATGTTACCTTTTATTTACATAAAATCCCCATTAAAAAGGTAAGAGAGGAGATATGAATAGTGAAAACACAGCAAGGGAGTGGAAGGAGTCCATGTTTCCACAAACCCACCATTACTGACACTCATCCAGAGGAGCTGCTTTAACAAGTGACATTTTTCACACCACAATTTGCAGGACAGACTCATGCCACTGCTTTCAGCCCTTATTTGAGAAATCAAGCACAGAGACCACGGAGTGCAGACTTCACCTGCAGTTTTACCACCAGCCTTTCCTGCCTGCACAGCTCTCCAGGCTCAGCAGCACAACAGGACCCTGTGCCTTGAAGGCAGCTGCCTGGAGGAATCGCCACCCTAATGAAAAAAAAAACAATCCAGCTGCTGGGACAGAATATCAAAATGAGCAGCTCCTGTTCCCTAGCAAAGTTTGCCCTTTCTTGTCAGCTTCTGCTGAAGTAAAAACGACTTCACCTGAAATATAACCACCAGAGTGAGGTGAGAAGAAAGTGCAGTATTATTAGGAGCAAAGTGAGAGCTGCGATGTGAAAGTCACAACCCCCTCCACCCCCACTATTTATTCCAGCTAGAATAACAGCTTTGCTCACGCCGATATTCACCTTCTTGTCACTTGAAGGGAAAGAGAAGACAGACCAACTTTTAAATTATCTTACATACCACACCTCCAGAAGTGATTAATTCTTCTTGAAAGGTGAGTTAAGAACAGCAACGAAAGAAAAACCTAGATTACTGTACATGGGCACAACTTCTACTTGACCTAACCTCAGACAGAAAGATTTAATTGACCATGCTGTAAGGTCAGCTGCCACAAAATTCTGATTATCTAAGGTTTTCAGTGCACAATTCAGCATGATGCTTCTGTGACAGAATCACAGAATTAACTAGATTGGAAAAGACCTTTGCGTTCCTTGAGTCCAAGCCATGACCTAATACCACCTTGTCACCCAGACCATGGCATTGAGTGCCACATCCAGGCTTTTCACCAGGGATGGTGACTCCCTGGGCAGCCCACTCCAGTGCCCAATCTCCCTTTCTGTCAAGAAATTCTCCCTAATTTCCAGCCTAAGCTTCCCCTGGCGCTTTTCAGCCTCCCTTAAGCTTATTTAATCAATTATTATTTATCCAACTTTATTATTTCATTTATTTTATTTATTTTTTCATTCATTATTTAATTTATTATTTAATGTAACTTAATTTTAACTATTTATTTAATTTATTCAATTGATTATTATTTATTTGATTTATTATTTAATTCATTTTCTAATGTTATTTTTATTATTTAATCCATTGTTTAATTTATTATTTAATCTTACTTATTTTTAACTATTTCTTTAATACATTCGATTGATTATTTATTATTTTATTTATTATTCAATTTTAATTTTTATTCATTAATTTAATTGCTTTATTATTTAATTTATTATTTAACCTTACTTAATTTTAATTATTTATTTTAGGCAATCGATTATTCTTTATTTAATTTATTGGTTTTTTAATTTTTATTTTTATTTTTACTAATGGATTTATTTAATTTATCATTTAATTTATTATATAGTCTTACTTAATTTCAATTAATTATTTCATTTATTGGATTTAACCTTTACATATGCTCAAATTAGGCTGAAAACCACAGGGACCTTCCATTACAGAAACAAAAGAGGCAAACGAGGAAAACCTGTGAGAATCCCTGTGGAAGGAAGGCTGAGCTGCAGAGCCCATGGCCAGAACCCATCAGCCCCAGCAGCACTGGAGCTCTCCAAAGCTGCCCCTGGTGTCAACCTCTGCTGCCATCAGCCACCACAGAGCTCCAGAAGCAGAGCACTGCTGAATTTCAGCTTGCTGTGTTTGTGTGTGCAGGCTCTGCTGGCAGTCAGGGGGCTTTTATTATTTCATTATTTATTATTTGTTGCTGCTTTTCGCTGCTCATGGTGGAAGAAGGCTGACGCCTCTCTTCTCCCTTGCAAAAGGTCTCCAGAAATATTTCAGACTCTACTGATTGGTTGCCTTCTTGCACAAATTGTTTTAAGTAAGTTTCCATGGAAAAGGGTATTTTGGAATGCACAATTGGAATGATTAACAGCTAAAATTAAAAAATAAGGTGGGGCCCGCCCTTTGGTGCACGTTGTTGGTGCAACCTTCTCACACTGTGTAGCTGAGCACAAACCCAAGTGTCACCAGCAGCTGCCACCCCTAGAACAAAAGGGGGACTAAAGACCCCACAGGAAGGAGAAGAGTAGCCTGACATGTGGCTTCTCCTGCAGCAAAAATTAAGGTTCAAAAAACAAGTGGTGGTAGCAAGACAAACTTACATTTATGATTTAATTCACGTGGATTTTTGAGTTTTTACACAGCAAATTCTGTTTGAATAAAGTACATTATTACTGTGTTGGGCAGCTAAATGTTTTTAACATTTACCCTAAATTACCCACATGAAGTCTACACTGAGAATAATATGATAAAATCATTAATATCCAAAAAAGTAAGCAATATTTACTTGTTCCTAAAGTTAAAAGTCAAGCCATTTAATTAAAAGAAGTCTCTGAATAAACTCTTAGAATTACAGTTTGCTGGGAAAATTGTTACAGGATTCATTTCTGCTTTTCTAGGAAATAATACATTTTTTGTTTCAGTTTGTAGAAGTAGTACATACTAATGCTTTATTAAAAGGAAAAGAAATATCCCCAAAAACCTGGGAATCAAACCAGGAAAAGTACCACCCACAATTTATGAATAAAAACTAAGTATAAAACACTATGTCCTTTATCTCTGAAATCTTGAAAGGCTTGACCAGGAACAAGAGTTTAGTTGAAAAAGCTAACACAAAGGTAATATTTTGTCTTATAAAATAAAATTTGCTGTAATGAACTTTTTCCTTATACATTCACAGTCCTGAGCTAGTTTCACTCTGGTAAGAGAATGCATTTTAAAACATTCTGTGTTAATTTACAAATTATTTATAATAATTTGCATCAAAAGACAGCTGGAATTCATGGAAAAAAGAGATTAAAAAGCATAATTCATCACTTTATAATAAGGAAATATTTACGTATATATACAAAAAGAAGAGCAAAAATATTAAATTATTACATTTTTATGCTGCTACTTAAATAAGAGTCAGCAGCATAGTGTCCCAAGTTTAAAAAAATGACACGCTGCCAATTATTGACACTCAATTTTCTTCACATAAATAATCGCTTGCAGATTTTTAAGAAATAAAATAGTAAAAAGGGGGGGGTAAATTACAAAAAATAAAAAAATACAATAAAAAAGTTACAAAATAAATTAAATAGGTAAATTGAAATAAAAATAAATAAATAAAATACTAACCAAATAATAATAGATTGAATAAATAAATAATTGAAATTAAGTAAGATTAAATAAATAAAATCATGCATAAAATAATAAAATTAATAAAAATAAATAAATAAAATAGAAAATAATCTGTTGAATAAATAAAATAATTCAAAGTAAGATTAAATACATTAAATAATAAGTTAAATAAAAATTGATACAAGTTAAAATAAATAAATACATCATAATCTATTAAAGAAATTAAGTGTATGAGAGATTACATAAATTAAATAAATAAACTATTCAATATTGAATAATAAATTAAATAATGAACAAATAAATGCGAATTTTGAAAATACAATAAATTCCAAAATAAATAAATAAAATAAAATAATTAATTATAACAAATTGCCAAAATCACTTGACCCAGCCCGCCCTGCCCAAAGGAAAGAGCCCTTCCCCAAGCAGCAGCACTTTTCCATCTGCTCCCGAGGTTTTTCTCTAAGCAGCGCTGCCTGCTCTTTGTGCAGCCCCATCCCAGCTGCATTCCCCCTTCCCTCGCCCTGCACCTCAGCCCTGTTTATCCCCCTTATCAGTCAGGAAGAAATTTGGGCAAAACTCTTCCTCTGGTCACTGATATCTCTGGGAACCGAAGCCATTAAGATGTTTGTGCCCCCTACTCGTGCTGTTTCAACTCTGTTGTACAGGAAGGAACTGATAAAAATAGGATTACAATGCCCTTACAGATGAAGCAGCAGGAGGCTTGATTGTGATTGATGCCTGAATAAATATACAATAACAGGCCCTGCATTTCAACAGGCCTTTTGATGGAAGGTAAGGACCAGTGTCAGTTTTCACTGCCTGGACTGCAGGACTCTGCTCAAATACCTGATAAGTGCCTTTCCTTGGAGATTGAATCATCTACGCTTTAAATAAAGAGCAGGAGGTGGTTATTAGGAGGCGGGCATGAATATTTGTATTATTTTGTGAGGCACAAAGGTGCATTTCTTCCCACAGGTGCTCACGTGTGGCCCACCCTAAATTCCCTTGAACTCTCAGTATCTTCCCCATGGACAATCAGTGCCAAGGTGGGCGTATTTTAAAAATACACAGCATCACAACAGCAGCGTGGGGCAAAAAATGGGCTGGAATTGGGGTTTGGGAAGGCTGGGATTGTCCACGCCTTTGTCAACTCATCTGTGCCTTGGGAGGAGAAGTTTTCAGCAGTCAGCCAGGCACAGGCTTGGCCCAGGAACAGTTTCTGCAGGAGCCCAGCTTTGCTGGGCTGGACAGCACAGGAGAGCACAGATTCCTGCGCCAGATGGCTCTCCCTGACTCCATCCACTCTGCAGCCTCTCTGCATTCTTCCAGTCTTTCTTAATAAACTAATTCTTAATGAGTGTTTGCCACCCAAACCAGAAATATCAGGAAGTAACCTCAGAGCACAGTGTTTTATTAACCTTCCTCTTTTGGAGAAGAGGGCTTGAAGTGTCCTGAAATCACACGTTATCAGCTCCCACTTCAAGCAGCACAGCTATCTATTCCACTTCAACAGTATCTCAAGAACGCCCCTTCTCATCCTGCAAAAAACAGACACCTACTCAGCTCTGCAGTGCAGTGATCCAGCCAAGTGCCCCTGCAAGTACACACACTTCCAGGGGCAAAAAAACTCCCTCTGCCTCCTCTGAAAACCATTCAAGGAGGAAAGGCTTGAATTTGCTCAGGACCTTGCTGGATCAACAGGCTAAAAATAAGTTAACAACAATACTTGGCACTTTCCAAGTGTGTTCATGTGCTGAAACTCCTGCCTGAATGGCAATCATATAACTGTTACTTGTTTTGTAGACGGAGAAATTAAACAAAGAATTTATTTCCTGCACCCTGTACAGTGAGGCAGTGCTGGAGCTGGGACTCCCCTGCTCCCTCATCCACATTCTCCACCCTTCTGGCACCCACTGAAGGCACACTGACAGCAAGCACAGCAGTCTGCAAACAAATTTAAAAATTCAGTTCCACCCCTCACTACAGTCTGCACCAATTAATGTACATCACACACTAAAGTTAGTCCAACCCCCTGTCACAAGCAGGGACACCTTCCACAGGTTGCTCAGGGCCCCATTCAAGCTGGCTGTGAGTATTTCCAGAGTTGGGGCATCTGCCACATCTCTGGGCAGCCTGTACCAATGTTTCACTACACTCCAAGGGCCATCACTCGCTATTGATTTCATCATTTGCTGCCAGCTGCTGCCCCTGGGTCTTTTCTTTTAGCTTAACAGGTTTGGGTTTCTTCCTCTCACTGACTCTTTGTGGCTTTCAGTTCTCTTCAGATGTATTAGCCTGCATTTTTTCAGAGGGAATCCCCTTTTCTTTATCTCAGTGTTTCTAACCTCCTTTGCCATAATTTCTTCCCCCACTGTCATGTTTACAACACTTCTCGCTATATTGAAATCTGTGAATTTAATTCATGCACTGTTTACCCCTTCTTCCAGATCATTAATAAAGATGTTAAATAAAACTGATCCTAATATCAATCCCTGCTAATGCAGGTCTTACTGAAGTAATTCTGTTCTGAAGCCACCATCCAACAAGACCGTAAATCCTATTTTAGTGTACCCGATACCGGAACTCCATTGAGCCCCTGAACCCCAAACCAATGCACTGCAGCGAAGTACTGACCTGGCCAGTCCAAAATCTGGAGCACACACTTCCTCTGGAGAAGAAAACAGAGACCCAGCTGACTTGGAGGAAGGGTTAATATGGCAGAGCTCAGACTAAGACTATGGAACTGAGATTAAGCCCTGTTCCTACCTACCTTCCTGTCTCCAGTTCCAGAGGTGTTTACCGCTTCCAGGGTGACACCAAAATCACTGAATGCAGCATCTCCGCCTAACACTAGAACTCTGTCAAGCCCCTGAGCCCCAATCCAAGGCACTGCAGCAAAGTATTGACCCAGTATAAACCTGGCCAGTCCAAAATCTGGAGCACACACTTCCTAACTGTACTCTGGAGAAGAAAACAGAGACCCAGCTGACTCGAAGGAAGCTGTTCAGGGTTAATATGGCAGGGCTCACACTAAGACTTTGGAACTGAGATTGAGCCTTGTTCCAACCTACCTTCTTCTCCCTGCTCTAGAGGTGTTTAATGCTTGCAGGGTGACACCAAACCCACTGCAGCATCTCAGTGCTGGGGAAAGGGAGAAATCCTGGCTCCAAGTGCTCCGTGGTGTCTGAGCACAGCGCCGCTGGGGCTTGGCTCAGGCTGCAAAGCAGGGACAACGCTCTGGTTTTGAGCTACTCTAGAGCTCTGGATTAGCACAGACCTAAATCAGCCCTGGCAGCCACATTTTAACACCCTTCCTTACCCCAAATACGGTGATTCAGTGGTGGTTTGCAGGGCGTGCCATACCGACCAAGGTGGGATAAACAAGTTTTCCATGCTACAATTTATAGAGTAAAAATGGGGATTTTGCACAGAGCTTGTAAAATCAAAGCAAACACAGAGAAAGTGAAATCTCACTAGATTGGTTTCATTCAATTGCTGCATGGCACAACTCGTTATTCAAGTTTGTACTGATGCACACAATGAAGTTGTGAAGCACAAAATTCTTCCTATTCCAGTTTAAATAGCTTTGAATTTATAGTGGGTAAATACTTGACAAAATACAAATTCAGTGTGCTGTTGAACAAATGATACAGACCCCCAAGCTGCACAGCAAGAAAGCACTTAACCCACGTTTGAACTTAAGCAAACAGATAAATGTGAAAATTTTCACAAGGATGGAAGTGTGCACTTAAAATTAAGACAAGAGTTTACTATTGCTTTTGCAAACATATGAAAATAAAATTTCAAATAGACGTGTATACTTATATAAATTATATTTAATGAATTATATTTATATATATATATAATCTTGAACTTATATTATCTATTATGTATATTTTTTGTATGTATATAAAACCCACAAAATAACAAAATGATGACTGCAGTCAAAAAAGCAGTAGACAATTCAAATTATCAATAGACAATTGAAATACTAACAGAACCATTCCATCCATGGTAGTTTTGTATTTAAAATCCAGCCCTGGAGAAGCAGTGAGGAGCATGGCACTGCTCAGCACACTCTGAATTATGGAGCAATGCTGAAAATCCTCTCCTAGTAAATCTAAATTCAGCCCAGAATAAAATGATGGTGTAACTGGGGTGGGGGGTAGCTGGGGGTGGAGGAGGTGTAATTGCTCTTAGAAGGAGAATTATAGCTACTCAGCTGCCAAGACCTGCAAACACTCCAAAACCACAGCTCTATTTCATCACATTTAATTTTTGTACATATATTAAATTCAGCCAAGTCAGTAGATTAAAATAATATAGTAGATTGTATCAACCCAGACTTTGGCAAAAATGTGACACAATCCCTTTTCAAAAACCCTAAAATTGGCTTGCTTGTGAGGACTATCACATGGCTGAATAGTGGCTAAAGGGCTATAAATAAATAGATTGCAGCAGCACAAGCGAGGTGCTAGCAGATTGCCACAGGGATTGGTATTAGGATCAGTTTTATTTAACATCTTTATTAATGATCTGGAAGAAGGGGTAAACAGTGCATTAATTAACTTCACAGATTTCGATACAGCGAGAAGTGTTGTAAACATGACAGTGGGGGAAGAAATTATGGCAAAGGAGGTTAGAAACACTGAGATAAGTAAGAAAAGGGGATTCCCTCTGAAAAAATGCAGGCTAATACATCTGAAGAGAACTGAAAGCCACAAAGAGTCAGTGAGAGGAAGAAACCCAAACCTGTTAAGCTAAAAGAAAAGACCCAGGGGCAGCAGCTGGCAGCAAATTATGCACGGGCTTGCAACATGAATGGTGAAAAGAATAAAATGGTCTGGGCTACACCCGTGGCTGTGGCACAACATCAGAGCCTGATGCAAGCCTGGACCTCCGGCAGAAGCAGTGGAAAAACACAGTCACCATCCTTCACCAGGGTTCCAAGCAGCCAAGGATCCCCCCATCATACAGCAGTGACAGAATTCTGCAGTCTGGTGCTACGCCTTGTGAAAATTTGGGGGGGAAAAAAAAAAAAACCACCAAAAACAGCCCAGGCAATCAACCAACCAAATATCCCAGAATATCAGGCACCTCACCAGAAATAACAAAGGGGAAAAGAGAAAAATCTGAAAGGATTACGAAGGCTGAGGATACAAAATAAATGACACAAGGCTAGAAAAGTAACATCATGTAGGTTACAAGAAATCTTTAGGCTCATCTCATCAAACATGGCACAGTTTGGAGTTTTGTTTTAAATAAAATAAACCTAAGAAACATATAGGCTGAATATTAGATCCCATTAATAACATCTTCACTGCGCTGAGGTACAACCTCAAAAAGAATTAACTGAAACTCCTTTTCTTCATTCATTAAAACTGGGCATAATATTCAAAAATATAGTGTAGGAGACAATCCTGCAGAAGCAGGATGATTTAATAGGTCTTTTCCATCTCTAACTTCCATGATTCCTTGAGAGACAAAAAGCAGAGAGACAACCCTCTGCAAAATTAAATCACTGGGATTCAACTGGAGAATGAAAATTAGATCACAGCAAAGTATTTTCTTCTCTGTAAGCATTAGCATTAATCACATGCAAAAGTAAAATATTAGTTAATTTGATTCCCTGTGCCTTCCAGACTCTGGTCAAAATGAATCAATGCAGGGAGACTGATTTCTCTGATAATTGGGGAAATGGTAAGGAGGGAGGGAAAAAGAAGTTAGGAGGAAAAAAAAAAGAAAAACCAAAAGGTAGATATAGCTGGTGGAAATGAAATTACCAAAAGGAATTTGACTACAGAAAACCATGTTAGAGCACCTATTTCTTCTCTATTCCTAAGAAGAGCACTGTATGTAAAATTTCACAGCGGTGGCTTTGAAAAAGTCCTATTTAACTATGGCTAGAACTGGGAGGAGTCACCTTGGACAGTGCAAACTCTCCAATTTACTGCTTTAGGTGACGAAAACCTCTGAAAAACGGCTTTGCTCTCTGTCCCCTTTGGGAGGTCAGCCCTCTGCAGCACCTGGGGTTTGCCACAGGGAAAAGGGGGTGGCAAAATTCCAGCTGCACCCCCACAGCAAAGACGGGACAGGAGGAGCTCACAAGGCACAGTTAATTTGGGAGCCCCTTCTCCTGCTCTGCTGTGAAAAATCTGCTTTGGGAACGCTTTTCCTGCCCTGCTGTGTAAAAATTTCTTTGGGAATCCCTGCCCTTTGGGAACTTTATTGAGCTGGCTAAGGGGTACATCATCACCATCACAAAAACTTAAAAAATCAATCAATAAATAAATAAATGAAGCCAAAGGAACAGTATAGAAAAAAATAACTAGCGATCTGGTTTGTTTCTTTTGGTACATTTTAAAATATGTGCTTTCCTCCTAATGGCAAAAAACACTGCATTTAATTAGAAGAATAAATAATTAAATTCTTATAGTTAGCAGTTTCTTCTACAATGAAACTATATTAGTTTCTCACTACACATGCTGTTTATTGTTCAAGTTTTATGGTAAGTTCTAATAATTCAAGTGTTACAAACAGTTCAGTTTGGGGTTGTTTTTTGGTTCTTTTGCTATTAAATCAGCTCAAAAATTTTCTTTTGCTACACACACATATACATATAAAAACTCATTATATATAATATATAACACATATAATATGTATTATATATTAAAATGTATTTAAAATATATATTATATAATATATATTTTTATAAAATATAATATATTTTTATATAAATTACATATTTGATTCTATATTTTTCACTGAAAATCTCTGTGGCTTTCTACCTATTGCAGACAAATACACATTCTCTTAAATGACCCACTGAATGTTATGGGGACAGACTTATCCCTCAAATTCTACCAAGAGTTTAAAACTTATTCCCACCTGTGAGCAAAGTTTGGATTTTAATCCTCATGTTTATAACTGGGCAGGTTCTTCCCACCCAAAGCACAGTGGCTCTTCTGTGGCAGGACCTGTCCTGCTACACGTAGCCACAAATCTCACTTATTCACGCCATTTTCTGTAGGACTGCAATTATTTCCCTCTATTTTCCCCTCTCCTGCAGCAACACAATCAAGATGTAAACACAAAGGAAGTGCAGCAGACACCTCCCTGATTTCAGTGCCATTTGAGACAAGCCCAGCAGCTCTGAGCTCTGTGCTGATGAGGAAAGCGCAATAAGCAGTGCAGCAGAACATCCAAGCAGACCTGTTTTGCAGCCTGATTAATAGAAACAACCTCTGAGGACTAATCACAAGTCAAGCCCTGTTTTGTAGATTAATAGGACAAAAGCACAAGAGAATAGGGAAGGTTACAGGACTGGAATATAAATAAGAAAAGGTGTACATTCCAGGCAGACTGACTGCTGGTAATTATCAGCTAAAGGCACATCCTTGCAGCGAGCTCTTGCTGCTGTGTGCTAGAACAGCTCGTTTCCAGATGAACCATCAGCCTGTACCTCTGAATATTCTGTCCCCAAAACCCACAAAACAATGACAAAGTTTGCTTTGTTTGTTTCTCTGAAGCAAGTCACACCTTCCTCTCAATCTTTCGGGTCACTTGGATTTCCAGGCTGATATTAGGTGATTAAAGCTGCTAGCAGCTACACTTTTCAGCTGTGCATATGTGGGTCAGAAATACAATACTGGGACGTGAGGAACTGTTACACAAGCCCTGCAAGATGGGACCAGATGCTGCAGACCAGCAGAGATGCCCCATACCCCATCTGGCCCTGCAAGGAGCTGTGCACAGTGATCCCTACTTGGTTTATTCTGTCATTTTCCAAGCTTTCCCAAACGTTCCACCTCTACACATGCAGCAATGTAAGCTCTTGAACTCTATAAATCAAGGAGTTTATAAAAAAAGATCTGCAGGTTAGGCAGTGGAAGACAATATTTCTTGAAATGGCACTTTGCAGGTTTCTCAAGAAACATGAAACTTATGTTCTATTCACAAAGACAAGAAGGAGCCAAGCTTGCTAAAACTGAAAAACTAAATTCAGGGAGCCATAACTCGAGATTACAGTGTTTTAGGGCATCCCATATTAAAAATGGGAAGACTAAGAGCTTTCAGACTAGCAACTCAGGTTGCCTTTCTCCTTTTTCTTGCAGTGCAGGCCATGGAAGTGTCCCAAGCAGCCCAGATGGAGCACCAAGGGAAGTGTTAAAGAGAACACCTTTCTTGAAATTTATTACATTCCAAGTTTTGAAAACAAGATGCATTAAAATCTGTGCCAGGAAAAGGAGACTGAGAGACAGCCTTCCCTCTTACATAAAGCTCACTTTATATATTACTTATATAAAATTGGAGGTGATACACAATTATAAATAACAATAAAGCCAACTCAAAAGATTAATACAGTTAGCAGCTGCAAATATCACCTTTTGTCAGTGAGACACACTGATTGACATATGTGCAAAAATAAACTGGCTTCCTGAAGGACCAGACCCCACAACCTTCCTGCCAGCTCTACCCATGCTACAAATGCTGCTGAAGGAGCAAACCTGGAGGTGAGAGTTCTCCAGAAGCAGAGGACAGCCAGGCTGGCAGATCTGCAGGTACAAAACTCATTTACTCACATTACCTGCAAAATAAATACGATGGCAGAGGTGTCAGATGATTTCAAATCATCACAAGATCACCTCCTGGGAAGCATTATTCCCTTTGTCAAAGTGGCTGTGTTAGAAATGTCAGCAATCCTCACATTTCACACGTACACAAACCACAATACAGACCAGCACCTAAACCTTTTAGGGGTGGTTATAAATACCCACAGGTCTCATTGATTTTCAGCTGAATCCATGAGTGTTGACCACTTCTGAAATGAGGTGCCAGCTCTATTCTACTGAACAGATTCTCATGAAAATCTGATGAATGCAGTTGTCACTCTTGACCTTTATGTCTATGCTCAGATTCACAATCAGTGGTCTCTTATTTAAAGTGCATGTGCAATTTCTGCTTTATTTCATAGCTTCTGTGAATTACTTTAAGCATTTTATACACATGTCAGGGTAAAGTCAGCATTGTGATCAATAACTATTAGATAAATATGACCCAAATCATCTGAAAGACAGTCATGAGAAATCTTACCCTTCACTGGGAGCTAACAAAATCTAGTCACTTATTTTTGGATTAAAAAAAAAAAAAAAAAAAACAAAAAAAACCACCAAAAAAAACCCAACAAAAACAACATTTCTCCATTTCTATTGCATTTTATCCCCATCACATCACGAGCTTTACTGTCAACTCTACCTGCAATGTAAATTCTTCCACATTTCTTCCTGTTTGTTCTGAATAGATGAACTGTGAAACAAGCCACTTGTAGATTGCATCTGTTTCCCATACCCAACCACCTTCCTCCCTGTCACCTCCTCCATCCTAATTTCATTCATTTCACCCCCCAGGCTTCATCACACGGAGTGCTTGCTCCAGAAGGCAGACACTGCAAATATCAAACGTCACCCCCCACCTTCCTTAGCTTTTATATCTGAGCTGACATCATATGCTATGGAATATTCCTGTGGTCAGTGTCCCAGCTCTGTCCCCTTCCAAAATCTTACCCAGCCTACTGATAGAAGGAAGGGATGTTGGAGAAAGCAGTGCTGATGCTGTAGCCAGACCCAGGTGTGTTATGAACGCCCTTCCAGCCCCCAAGGCAGAGCACAGCACGGGGATGGTACTGTGAGGAGCAAGCTCCAGCTCAGCCAGACCCAGCACATCCTCCAACAGGCTGCTCTGCCTGTCACTCAGAGCATCCACCTGCTCCCTAATTCTTCTTGCTCAGGGCACAGGGGAAATGAAGCAATGAAAGTAATGAGGCTTGAAGAGCACCACGCAACGCAAAATCCATCCTGATGTCAGCTTGTCAGGGCTGGAGCCCCTCTCTTACTTCTCCACTCTCCTGCCGTGAAGGTGGCTGTCCTAGAGAGAGGGAATTTTCCAGTTAACCTGAACAGCATGGTGTTCTCAGCTCTGTCTGTCCTCCTTCTGTACCAGACCACCACAAAGAGCTACGGTGCACGTGCAAGTGAAAGGAAATGGAAAAGCAGGAGTCCTGCAGTGCAGGAGCTGCACGGGAGAATTTATTCAAGCAAGCATCAACACACTGCAAGGAGTCCTGGCCTGAACAGAACAGCCTGTCTCCAGATTTGGCTTAACTCTTGCCTTAACTCCTCTTTCCCAGCTCCCATTCTTTAAGGAGATGCAAACCCCTGCCAAGACAAAGTCTGATGAATTAAAAATGCCAGGAGTTTTGCAGTATTCTGTTTCCTTCTCTTGGTAACTCCTCAATGGGTGTGAATGCTTTCAGCCTGCTCCTCAGGCATGGATGCCACAGTGACCACTGTGTTATTCCAGTGCTCAGCTAAAGGAAAGCCAACTGCTTGTTCCTGGCAAGTAAAAGAACACCAACCAAAGCAAAGCTACATGTGTAAGCACGACTTGTCTGTCAAAATGTCCTTCTCGTTGAGCAAACCATACTTCAAGCTACAAATGAGGAGGGCACCATGAATAATGAGCACCCCAGCTCATTCTGGCTCCTTCTGCCTCTCTGCTTTTCTCCTGAACTCCAGGAAAATGGAGCAAGAATTAGAGACTCAGAGCAGATTTCCACAATCATTTGTCTGTACTGCTGTGGAAGAATTCAAATACCTGTTTCCACACTGGGAAAGATTTAGGAGAGCTACCATTTTATATCTCATTTAACTGGCTAGAATTCTGCTCAAAAATAGGCACAGTTTATTTGTTAACACTAGTAATGAATACTCTGAAGTTCTTATTCCTGCTGAAGTCAAGCCTGAAGAAAACATCAAGACTTCATGATCTGCCTCAGTGCCAGGATGCAGAGCTGTCCCAAGAATTAAAGAGGGCAGGCTTGTACCACAGTATTAAAAATTATTTATGATCAAGTGTATTTAAAATTACAAATATCCCACTCTTTATTAAAAGAAAAAAAAAAGAAAAAGAGGAAGGAAAAAAAGGAAGAAAGCTTTTAAAAGTAAACAGGACAATTTTTTACTTCGAAGTGAATCTGATATCAAGGAGACCAAAGAAAAATCAGCTACATTCCCAACGAGGCAAAAAATGTAAACAAACCTCTGCAATTCTAGACCAGGAGGGAATTCATTCTTCCATTCTAAACTGAGAGACCTGGAGGACAAATGCCAAGAAAAACGAAACAGAAGCCTGCACCTTTAAACACAGCCACGCTGCAGTGGTGGTGTGTTTGTTTAACACACAGACAGGAGACTTCAGTCTTTGCCAATAATTCTCTCAGTTGCTGACTTCTACTGCATAAACATCAGAATTCCTGAAAAACTGGTGCAACACACACAGCCTTGTCCAGTGTCCCCTGGTTTCCTCACCACTGAACAGCAAAGAAGAACTTTATTGCTGAATAGTCCAATTTCTATCCCTCCTTTTTTCAGACACGAGCTAATTGCCAGCTAAGACCATGAAAATAAAAGAAATGAGATCCATTCCAACCCATCAGTGTATCTGAATCCCATCATGTGAGTTGCCAATTGGTTTTCCAGTCCTCACGCTCAATATCTGCTGTTAATTTGCTTGCTATTTCAAGAACTTGAAGACTGTCAGCAAAACCCATGATGCATTACAAAACTTATAATTGGAAAGGAAAAAAAAACCCTCTGACACCTCTCTGACAGGATAAACAGAGAGTCTGAAAACACTGATCAGAACAAGGCAGAAGTACTAACTTAGAGCTGCTTGTACTAAAATATCATTGCAAATGAAGCAGAGAAAGAAACCAAGTCAGAGAAATCATTCCAAACTGATGTAAAATCATTTGATGAAACCCCAGATTTTACACTGGGCTAAAAAGAAAAGATTGCACAAAACATTATTTTTAAAGGAGACGGCTGAACCTGCCTCTGCTTTCTTAAGGTTGCATTATCTATGCCAATTAAAACTTTGCTTCTGAAAAAAGAGTTAAGGCACTTCCTCTGGAGTTACTAAAAAAAGCAAATGAAAGCCTTGGCTGCGCAGCCCTGAGTGATAGTGAGCCGTTTGTTCTTGACCTCTGGATCACCCTCCAGATCCAATCCCTGGACACAGGAAAAGCCCACTAGTATTCATTAAAAGCAACTGGGAGGCCAGGCCAGCTTTGTGCTTCTGCTCTTGAGACCTGAGCCAGCTACAGCTCGAGAGACGTGCGGGACACTGCTGAACAATGCTGCTGCTCCTGCCCTCCTTCAGGGCAATTCCTGCCCATGGCAATGATGCAAACCACAGATTCCAGGCATTATTTCAATAATTGATTACCATCTCTTATGTCTGTGGTGCTTTTCAGTGATACACATAAAGCTGATTCTGTTGAGCACTGGCATATATTGGTTTATACTGAATTGGCTTTTGCACTGCATGTTTCTTCCTTCAAAAAGATACATCTATCACCAGTTATCCAAACAAATATATAGGCTGAAAGTCTATATATTTACTATTTATATATATTTTACATATTTGTGTGTGTATATATATAATTATATACATTTATATGTTATATTGTAGATATTCATATATATGTTTACACTACATTTCTCCTTCAAAAATATACCTCTCTCCAGTTATCTAAACAAATATATAGGCTGAAAGTCTATCTATTTATTGTTTATATATATTATCTATATTTATATATTATGTTGTAGATATTTATTTATATATTTACATATCTTTATATATTTACACTGTATATTTCTTCCTTCAAAAAGATACATCTATCTCTAGTTATCTAGACATATATAGGCTGAAAGTCTATTCATTATTTTTATATATTTTATATATTATTATCTATATTTATATATTATATTGTAGATATTTTTATATATTTATATATTCATATGCATATATTACACTACACAAAAAGATACATCTATCTCCAGTTATCTAAACAAATATATAGGCTGAGAGTACATATGTTTATTATTTATCTATATTATCTATCTATTATTATCCATATCTATATATTATAATGTAGGTATTTATTTATATATAAATATATATATATATACATACGCACTGCACATTTCTTCCTTCGAAAAGATAAGATATTTTTATATATTTATATATTCATATACATATATTACACTACACAAAAAGATACATCTATCTCCAGTTATCTAAACAAATATATAGGCTGAGAGTACATATGTTTATTATTTATCTATATTATCTATCTATTATTATCCATATCTATATATTATAATGTAGGTATTTATTTATATAAATATATACGTATATATATATACACATACGTACTGCACATTTCTTCCTTCGAAAAGATACATCTATCTCCAGTTATCCAAACAAATATGTAGGCTGAAAGTCCCAGACCTCCAGCTTTACTTCTCATTCTGTGAGTGGAATTTGCTCACATACTTTCACAGCTAAAAGTGATGTAAAGGATTGCTTGGTTAGATTATTTTTCACTTACAGCTTTTGACGTTTTCTGTGAAATTCTTATGCAGAACAGAATTTAAAAACCATAAGTAAGCCTACTGCCTCCTTCATAAAAGTAGGAATCACAAATTTTGACACACACAAAGTAAAGTACTTTTAGATACTAAAGAATACTTTTAGAATAATAAGAATACTTTTTAGTACTTTTAGAATACTAAGAATAGTTTTAGAATACTAGGAATACTTTCTTTTCAGCTACTTTTCTCTTTCAAACAGGCAAAAAACCACAGAAGTTACCTATAGAGCTGATCAACAGAACAAAATAAAACAGTGAAAAATATTCTCCCTGAACAATTGTTTCTGTCAAAATGTGGTTTAAACAAATTCTGGCTCCAGTTAACTGCAGTTGTCTGGTGGTTTGAGTTCTTTTAAAGCTTCATTAGAAAATACACACTGTGAGAGTATTTGTATCCAAATGTCTGCAGCACACTATGGTAAATTCAGCCCTCAGCACGGATGAACAATTTCAAATATAATTTTAAAAATACATTTGAATATAAGTAAAACTTACACTAATTCACTTATGCATATTCAGCACCCAAAGCTGCAGTAAAAACAGACTGTCTCCCCTCACCCTTTCACAGAGACATCAGCATGAGTTATGCTTATGTTTACTTCACAGAGGGAGTCTGAAGATTTAAAAATTCATAAATCCATCACTGGTTTTATTTTCCATCCTGTTTAATAGGAAACCTCAATCTCGAATTTCCCAAGGAGGAAACGTTCTCCCTGGAATCTTACAGAATTTTTTACTGCATAAACTATCAATTATTTTCCCAGCAAACAAGCCAGGTTCATAGGGCAGAGTCAGAAGGAAGAGAAAGGAGGGGAATGTTTTTGTGGATTGTTGGATTGTTATCTACAGACCAAATGGAAGATCTTCAGCCATTTTGCTCCTTCAAGCTACATCAAAGAATCTCCTATTTAAGGTGTGAAAATGTCAGTTACGTTCTTCACCTCAGAAAATGAGCAGAGCTCTGAATGTGATTTATGTCCCACCCTTGCACTTTTCTCTTTTAGGAGCTGAGACTCTTCTTTTCAACTTCCCTCCAGCTAATGCCATTTAATGTTCTCAGAACTATCAGGCTAAATTCAAATTTTCTGCTCCTCAGAGGCTGTTGTTATGCACCACGGCACATTCCAATTGCAAACACACACCAATGCTCCCATGTATATTCCAAGTCATTTTTTTACTCACAAATCCTGCTAAATTGTAAGTTAGGAGGCACTACTTGAATTCTCTTAGGTCTTTAGAAAGCTTTTAGATGTACCATGAGTAATAACATGTAATGAATATGAACAGATATTTTGTCTCTGTATTTACACTGAGTTGGCAATTTACATTTTCTGGATAGATGAATTATAGCCAGCCTTCCCAGTACTCTGGCAATTACTTCTTACAAACCCCTGACAAGCTCAAACCTCCAGAATCACATCTGTTATTCTTGGTTTGATCCCTCTTTTTTAAATTAAAACCAGTAGTTTTACCAGCAAATGAGAAAATGCTTTTTCCCCGCTCTGGAAATAGTTACAAAACTGCACATAAATTGAACATGCCAACTTATTTCTTTTTAGGGGTTGGCACATCTTCTGGGTTAATGACCAGTGCTCCATTTCTGTGACACAACTAATTGGGGTAAGGAGGCTGTAAATACACACAAAATGCCACAAATTCTCCTCCTTTGGGGTAGTCTGAAGATTTATAGGAATAGAGCAAGATGTGATTGGAGGAGAGAGAGAATAAAAATTTAAGGAGGGGTAAAATTCTTGTCTCATCACTCTGTCTCAGCTCCCAGGCACAGAACAAATTTAGAGCAGATTTTACTAATATTTCAGAGGAAGGACTTTTCCTTCCTCTGAACGACTGGCTAAAAAAAAAAAAAATTAAAAAAAATTCACATTTTCTAAAATCTTTCATTATTAAAAAAATAAAGAGGGAAAATGCATGGACAACACCACATTTCTGCTCTCAACACAGACTGGCTGACTGATCTAAAAAGCTGTATTGAAAATACAGCTCAACTCCACACCTAGAGTTGCTCAAGACATGATTTGACAACAATTTTTGGCAGCTAAACACAAATGAAGATCAAGAGAGAGGGGTCCTCACTTGGTTCGAGCTCAGTGTCAATTTCTAACAATGTAGCTTCATTTATCATGCATCACTAATGGGAAAAATCCAGCTGGCAATGGATTATAGGAAAGATTAATTCAGGTTTGTCTTCCATGACTAGGTCAGGAGACACATGCCATTCACTTTTTACAGCTCAGACAACTCAGGGCCTTGGTGTGATGGCCCTTAATATTCCAGAGCAAACATTCCAAATCCATGTGCACACCTGCAAACTGAAAGAACTCCAAATGCAGCTGGTGACAAAAGGATGACAGGTTTCCACTACAGATTGGGGAAGGAGAAGAGAAGAAATAGGAACATGATCTATTGCCAGTATGTATAAATGTAAAGGTGCATCACACGGTTCTCTCCTGTGCTCTCCAGGTCCCTCCAGCAGTGCTGTAGGAAGCTGAGTTCATTAAATCTGATCCAAATAAATTTGGAAATATGCCTGCCCTCCCTAATCACTGCACAGGCCCTCCAAGTGTGATGCACACACACAAAAGCAGCTGAACACAATCCCAACCTCAGCAGCAAGCCTTCCTCAGCTCCTCAGCCTGCAGCAAGCCTCACACCCACCTCAATACCCAAGGCCTTCTGTGCTGCTGTTACAAAAAAATTACTTTTAAATGTCTCAAGGAGATGATTCCTAGCCTGAATTAAGATCATCTTTCCCAATTTGCTGATATTGCAAGGATTTAGGGCATTACCTTTTTTTTTTTAGCTAAGCAATGTCAGGCTGATTTAAACTAGTAGCTAAAGGCTATGACTTAAATTAAAAGATTAGCAGCTCAAGTCAAGAATGTGAGATACAGAGCTAGATCACAGCTTTCCAGCCAGCACTGATGCATACAATATGACCAGGAGAAAGCATTGTCAGAGGCATCAACATGTGTGGTGTCACACCAACCACCAAGGTCTGCAGGCCAAGGCAACAAAGAGAGCTGAAGGGGAAAATTCCTAATGCATGTATAGGTTTGTCCCATTTCCTGGTTCAACCCTTCTCCTGCTTTTACCTTTAAAGCAAGCCTGACATCAAAAATAAGTTATAAGCTCATAATAAGCCCTTCTTAGAGGTGTGCATAAATTAGCATCTCGGTGCCTCTGCTGACAATTGAGAATTCCGAGCAACAGAGTGATTATCACCATCACTCAAGTTCAGGTCTCTGGTAAAACCTGAGAGGACTGTGGCTGCTCTCAGCATGAGAATTTAGAACAAGTGCTACCCAAGGCTCCAGAGAAAGATGTCAGGCATCACAATTAAATGACATGTAGAAAAAAACAAGGCAGGATCTCCTTAGCACAAAACTGGGCAGCAATCTTTCCTGCATGACACGCTTGACACATGGGTGGAATGAAACCAAAAGTGGTTTGAAATTCTGTTATCACAGCTTTACAAGCAAAAGAAAACAATGCCCAGAACTGCTCAAAAAATAAGGTTTAAGCACCTGCTGCCTTGTGCCCTTGTGCTGTGTGGGTGTTAAATGCCACCACACCAATCTATTAGCACAGCAGATATAAATAGCTCAGCAGTATAGGATGTAATGGAGTTCCCCTAATATGTCCCAAAATGCCACCACAGTTCATCCACAAGCACAGAGTCAGTATTGACTCCAAAAGTTCAGGCGCATTCAGCAGGCAGAACAGAAATAGTTACAGTTCCTTTTGTCTTATTCCACACACATGGCTAAACAGAGATTATCTATCCAAAAAAGAAAAGGAAAAAAAAATTAAAAAAAAAAAGAAAAGCAACGGTGTCAGAATGGTTACAGCTAAGTCTGATTCTGTTCTGCAGGGCAATGCAACAAAGCAGCTTCATGCAGGTTCAACAGGAATGATTCCTGCTGGGGTTCAAGCAATAAACAGCAAAGAAAGTTGAAATTGAGACTTACCACGGGGCACCATATATTCGGAATCCTTTAACTGTTACCTCTGAATCTTGTAAGTAAATACTATTTGTCAGGAGTGACTGAACATTGTCAAAGTCCTCTGGTTTCAATTTGGACACAGAGGGAAAGCGGTAGTAATCTTGTTTAACAAGGTCTGCCATGAATTCCTTATCAAATGTCAGTTCATGATTCCCAGCAATCACTATTTTATATTCATATGGTAGGTTTCCTGAAATAACAAAAAAGAGGACTTCATTAGCACATTTCCTCCCACAACAAGCAGCCAGCCAGCAGTGACAAGAGTGGGACACCCGAGGCCTGGGAGCATCTCCATGCTGGGCACCGGACACGGACGCTGCTCCTCCTGCACTCAGCGAACAGGGTCAAAATGCACAGGGATGGCACACAAAAAAATGCATGTACAGCCACGGCACGGCACAGAGCCCGTGCTGCAGGGCCCAGCAACACCAGCTGCTGGGAGTCAAACCAGCTCCAGAGGGGGCATGGAACACCACTGCTGGGTTATTCCCCTGAACGGGACCAGCAGGCTTCAATCCAGGTCAGTCCCCAGAGTGACCTGCAGTGAGCAGAGACTGCAGCATGCCTACCAGCCACGTCCTGAGAGCACCAGAGCACACTGCTGGGGCTGGTGGTTTTAAAATTATGGCTTCATTTGGATTCATCTGTATTCCAGTGGCGTTTATTTGTTGGAACCCTGGCTGCTGAGAATTTCAGACTTTCTGTGGTGGCAGGCACTGGCCCCCAAGAGAACACTGCACTGACCTGAGGCCGTGGAGAAGGCTTCCAAAATGGAATGACAGAGCTGGGATTGTGGGTGTGGAGTTTGAATAGAAGTGTGTGATATCACAGGGTGGAAAACTTAAGAGTTTAAGGTTTTAAAATATGGTAATATATATAAAGCAAGATGGGAGTTTTAGGGTGGAGGCTGATCCTTCTTCACCTCCTTCTTCATAGATAGTATTGTGTAACTGGATTAAAAAGTCCACCTTGCAGGCACGAATGGTTGGTTATTGGGTTAAAAGTAAAAGTAATTTACATATCATTTCTTAATTTGACAGTTTAGCCTTAAAAGGCCTTGTAGAGAGAGAGATGGGGCTCCATTGTTAAAGTGAAGTGCTGCAGAACTCAGGGTTTGTGAGACTGGAACAGAGATAAGAACCAATAAACATCTGAGTCTGAATAAAAAAATACCATCTCACACATTTAATCCTGACCTTGGCAAAAAAAGAAGCAAAGAATCCACATTTATTTGAGACCTAGTCTATTCCCCAAAGCTTCAATTCATTTGCAACGTACCTTTGTATTAATATTATTTTGTTATGTTTATGGCAGTATCGCAGTTCTTGTAAAAAACACACAAGTAGAAACAACCACAAAACTCAGCCGCATAAGACAAACCAGGAAAAAGGAAAATCTGATTAATCCATTCACCATCAGAGTCAGAAGTAAAGAATCACACGTTTGCTCCCCTCAATTCAGGGGAACTAATACCGTTGTTTGGAAGGAGGCATGGATCATGCTCACGGAGCCAGATTTTTGGAGCTCAGAACAGATTTTCAAGCACTTGGTACCAGCAATCAGTGCCAGATCTTCCAAATAAACATACTGGGTGCTGAGCTCCCTTAAAAATGCAGTCCCATACTGTGGTGTCTTCACAGAAGTTAGGCTCTCTTACAAAATCTGTCCCACTGAGACTTGCCAAAAATCAACACGTAGGATTGCATCAAAGCTAACTGCTCCTGCCTTCAGCACAAGCCTGATTTCTTAGCCTCATACCTTGTCCTTAATTATGGTCTTTATTACTCAGAATCATTTAGAAATGGTTGGGTTTGTTATGGGGATTTCTGTGCAGTTTGTCTTTGGGGTTTTTTTGTTGTGTTTTTGTTTGATTTTTTTGGGTTGATTTTTTTTTTTTTCCCCTCATAAAGGCAGCAAAATGAAATGGAAATCTGTGGGTTTGTCTTCCAGGTCTGGAACTCAATACATCTGTCCCAGGGAAGACAGAATCAGACGCTACACATTTCTTGTGAGTACAATTCTCCTAAACAGAAGTGGCTTTGCTAGTTTAAACTTGTCTTTCAACTTTTGAAACTATTTGGTTTTGGGTTCTTTTAAAAGTGAGCTTCAGAGTAAAGCTGTAAGTATATAAAACAAGATTAACTTTTCCCCTAAACAGGACTTACAGGGGAACCAGTCTCTGAAAAACCCTCTGCTTTTTCAGCATTTACAGCACAGAAACAGGAATTACACGAGGCACGCATGCAAACATCATCTTTGCAAAATTAGTGAATTCTGGATGGAAAACCAAAAAGCTACAAATCCCTTGAAAAAACCAAGCAGACTATGTTTTTCATAGACACCTCGGGTCTGAACAAAATACATATGCATAACTCTCTGTGGTGTTGCATTAGAATAAAAGCTGGGGAGATGCAATAAATGCTCCTCTACAGTTTTTGACTCACTCCTTTCCCACTTTCCTCCCCTTCCCCATCTCTTCTACGTGCTGCTCTGCAATGCATTTTTATTTAAAAACTCTGTGTGGCATGTACCTACAATTCCTGCCCTCTGTGACTCCTGGGCACAAGATAAAGCTGCTATTTTCTCTTCTCCCAGGAAACATAAAAGATACCACCAGCATGAAATTTGATACACTTGTCATAACCATCAATCCCCCAAAACAAGCTAGGTGTGATAATATTCTCAGAGAAGTGGGATGGAGGAGTTAAATTCAGGTTTCTGCTAAGTTATCAACATTTGCCTGCTTTAACACAGAAAACTCTTCATCTTACTTGATACACGTCCAAGCTTTAGACTGTCATTTATTTTGATAGACTTGAAAACCAGCACGTTTTGCTGATATTATGCTCAATTAAGCCTGCAGCATTCTTGCCCAGTATTTTTTTTATCTTGACTTTTAAAAATAAGAGCTTACTTTGAAGGCACACAGGACATGCAAAGGCAAACCAGGGGTGACATCAGTAATTATTAAAACACATAAATGGAGCATTATACATGTTATATAAGCACCTGAAATCTGTAGGGGAAACCCAGACAGTACTTCTTGCAATTGGTGCGAAGACAGCTGTTGGTATTTTCAGGACTAAGACACATCAAAAGCCAGGGCAACAGCAAGAGGAAGTCTCATTCAATTCTTCTCTCTTCCTTGAGGAAAAGGACTATATAGCACTAATCACACTAATAAATTACCTGCAATCAGGTCAGCTATTTATTCATCACATTCTGGTTTTTCCTTCTTGAGAGGCCCCATGGCATTGCACAACATCCACTCTCTCTGATATAATTTCTGAAATATTTTGTTTTCTTTTGGCAGACCTGCCCTTTGTCTATAATCTGTTGACCTTGTGTTTAATATGGAAACAGAAACAGTCATCTTCAAAAATCTCCTACTCCATGGTAATTTAGTTTTATCTTGACCAGATTAATCTCTCTGTATCTGCATCAGTGCTGCCTGTACAGCACAACACACAGGTTGGAAGGCTTTTCCTCATTTTCCTTCACTAAATCTTTGTTAGCCACATTTGGCCTTTATTAGTCTGATTTCCTATCAAATCTTCCATTATGCATCAGCAACATCATTCGTTCTAAATTTATACTGTGACTCTGGAAAACAATTAGAAGAATCCTTTTCCAAACTAGAAAAAGTGGGATCTGTTTGCTGGGCCAAGCACTTCAGAAACCCCAATTATTAACTCCCAGCATAATCACTGAGTTTATTTAAAGTACTTAAATGTTTAACAGGTGAGATCAAAAGGCTAAAATTACAGCTACCAAAAACAACCAGGGCACTAAGTCTGTGAAGCAGAGTCACTTACACTGGAGTATTTGAAACCCATGTTTATGTGTATGTACACACACACACAGGGTGTGCACATATGTATCTTCAAAATACATCTATTATTTTGGTTCACATGTTTTTCAACAACTCTCAACAGAACAAACAAGGGCACAGTATAATCATTGATCAAGAAAATACTGCAGTTAAACAAGTTGTTCTCTTCTGGAAGCCAAAAGGTCAATACTGCTCTTCTCAAACAAAGACAACAATGGTTATCTCTGAATGCCTTGTAAAAATTGAATTGTTTACAGTATATGCATTAATCTGGGAGTCTCAGAAAACTCCTGTGACTTCTGGTCTAACAAGCCAACCTTCATGCTCCAGTCCCAGGTACCTTTGTCCCACAGAGGTTCATATTTACTCCTGTGCCATGACACCTTCCTGCCAACACAAGGATTTGGTGGGCACAGAGCAGAGTGGATCAGATGAAAACGGAAAATGACGAAAAGATGAAAAATGATGTGTCAAAAAAGGAGTGGGGGTCTGTGAATGCTGCTCAGGCAGAACTTCTATTGCTGGCTGCAGCCACTTACACCACTCCAAGTGGCAGCTGCACAACAGACTGACTTTAAATATATCTATTACACGGGACAAGGGGGCAAGCTTGGGGGCCAGGGGGCTGTGGGGTTTTTTTAACCTACCTAAGGAGTTGTTTCAGTGGGTTTCTTTAAATTCACCTTAAGCACTTGGAGCCTAGGAAGCCTTAATCTGTTGAACAGCCATTCCCATTTTAATAGCATGCTTCATATGAGTACAGTTTAGTCACACAACCCAAGTTCTGTAGAGCTGCCAGACATGAAAAGGAGTGTGCCTGGCAGTGAACATTAACTGCTGAGCCCCTATAAAAATAGAAAATCACATTATTTTTCTACTACTGCTACCTGCAAACCACACAGGGAATAAGTAGGGGAATAAGAAATAATGTGATACTAGCTGTCTGTGTAGTGGTAGAAACCTGTATTTACACACAAATGATATGCAAGGGGTTTTGATGCAAAGCTCTGAATATGCATACGCATGCATTAACTATTCAAACCACACACCACTCAAATGAAACATGGAGCTTTTTTCATGCCTGTTTCATAGCCTCATAAACCCTTTGGCCATATGCTGAGAAACAGCCTGAGAAGCCTTGAAGTATAAATTTTAAAAAGAGGGAAAACTGCACAAGAGAGAGATGTGCGTGCAAGTGAATCACCTCAAATGTATGGTATTTTGTGCACGCCCCAAAAGCGCAAAACTGGCCATGGAGCATTTCCCCATAACCAGCCCCACACATACACAGGGGTAAACAGAAAAGGAACAGATTTTGTGTTGCTCCTGCAGACTCCAGTCCCCACGGCTGCAGCTGCTGAGGGCAACCAGCAGAGCCCAGCTGTGGTCAGCACCTCTGCAACTCTTCCCAAGAGGTTCTCACGGAAAGCCCTTGGCATCACAGGGCCGTGGTCACTCTCTCTTCCCAGCATTTACAGCACAGTCCCAACACACAGAGGCTCCTTTCAGCTTTTTAAAATAAGGACAGAATATCACAAAGGCTGCTATTTCTCCTTCAGCAGCAGTGAGTTAGACTGCACAAGTACAGTTATATAGACTCGAGCTTCCACAGGATAAGCTGGACCTATCCCACCAACAACCCGCATCAGGTACCAAGATCCAAAACTGGGCAAGAAAAACATCTTGTCTAAGATGAGACTGACCAACTGACTATGAACATATTTTGGCTGTTTAAATCAAGTCAGCTTTCCCAAAAAGTCCTCAACAAAACAGTTCAAACTGGTATCAACCAACACTGGCTGAAAACATAGCCCATGAATTTCTATGCAGCTTAGCTCCCTGTGTCTGTAGAAACCTACACAATGAAACAATTAAAAACAAAAAAAAAGAGCAGCAAATAAGAAACAGAACATGCAGAAAGCCAGAGCATGCTTCTAAAACAGTACAAAGAACTGAAGCACAAGACCTCTCAAAGTCTTCCTAGTGAAAAGTATTTCACCATCAGTTCTGATACCTCTTTTTTTTTTTTTCCCCTCCAGTTTTGGAGAAGAAAAAATAAAGGCAAAACACACATGGGCAACACAGCAAGAAGAGAGAGAGGATGAACGAACATGTAGTTACATGTTTTGCCTTTATGCAAAGAAAACATCACACGGCAGCACAGGAAGAAGCAAAGGCTGAGACCCTCGAATTCCTGCGATAAATCCAACGCTTGTACATTAAAGCTCCCCTTTGTTGAGAACACTGTTAGACACAACAAAACAGAAATGTTAGGTGAGTGCAAGCTCTGCCTGTGACCTTTCCCTCTGTAGCCGTCAGGCTTCATTAATTTCCACAGGGCCTGACAGCTCCAGCGTTAATACTCACGCTTGCGGATCGAGCCACACAGCAGGTTCAGAGTCTGCTGCCTTCTCCTCTCAAACTCATGCATTAGGATTTCCTCCATGCTGGCAATGGAAAACCAAGTCTAAGGAACATTAAACACAAAAAACTACGTTACAATAATGCCGGGGTTGAGCCATAAACCCATGAAAGCAAGGAAGCACTGGGTGGGTCTGGATCTCGGCCGAGCGGTGCCGAGGGATGCAGGGAGCACGGGTGCTGCTCCACCAATGCAGGCCCTGCACACAACTCTGCTGTGCACCATCACCGGTGCCCAACACCAAGCTCCCACTCATTCTCTCTCTTCCACAAGAAAACCTAGTGAATTTTGCACAACACTGGGCCAAAAAACACCCCCACGTGCGCTGCAGAACCTGCTCGGCCACAGGTCTGATCTAACCACGCTCGGGCACTTATTCACCATTCCTTGCTTTGATGTTTTTATGTCTCAACCATAACATTATTCTAATGTAACTGTTTGTGATTAATATCTCCCTCCTGTCTGCCGAAATGGAAAATGCAGCGCTACGTAATCAACAAGCTTTTGTTTCCCTTCAGCGTTCCACGGCTTCCTTTGCATTATTCTGACAAAACTTGTCCTGTTTTTTGATCTCCAGCTTGTTTTGAACTCCACTGGGCTGCTGTTGTTGAAATATGGAAATCTTCAGTAAAGTTTCAACAATTAATATGTGACGTTTCTTTGTTTTGAAACAGAATCTGAAGTTTTTGTTCAGCCTAACCTCAAAAGGAAAAAAAAAAAAAAAAGCCTCCAGATTTCGCAGCTCACAGCGCTGCCAACTTTAGGTGTAAAAAGTCCCCCCAAATTGACTTTAAAATTATGAAATCTGAAACGCAAGTAGCACAGATTGCTTGCTAGTCCCTGGAAAGGATCTCTTTTTAGGCTTTTAATTATGCAACCTAAAAGCTAGAGCTCTCAAGGGGGGGGGGAAATCACGTAACTTAAAATCAAAGGAGCTGGCAGCTATGAAATTTCTCTTTAAATTTAGCAAATTCTGAGACACCACCCTACCAGGAAATCCTACCATAGCCTTGTCCCTGTTCATTTTCACGAGTGCTTCTTGCGTTAATGGGAGTTCCTGCTCCTCTCCTGTTTGCCACAGCAGATTGATTCCTGAAGGACTCCCAGGTCTGTGCTGGTGCTGTTTGCCCTTTCCAAGAGATCCTTTAAGAGAAATGCTGCTCACTTTGAAAATCATCCAAGATTTTCCATGAGAACACCTTTTGTGTGGCAGAGCTGAAGGGTGCTTCCCTGAAGAGAATTACCCTGTATTTCCAGCGACAGAGACACCTGCACTGCAGTTCAGGGGCTGTGTGTGTACTGTACACACAGAGAAATAAATTCCCTTTTGTCCAACAGAACTTCAGATTTTTCTCCTGCAATCCAGACCTTAATGTAGCGGGGCTGACCAATTTTAGACCAGTTTCAGCACCTCGTGTGGTTTCAAATGGCTGTGACCTTGAACTCCAAATACTAAGGCTGGAACTTAAGCCCTGCCTTCACAGTGCCAGCAGAGCTAAGTAGAAATGTCCTTCTTGGACTTAATTTAGACTTAATTGAAAAGAAACGTTTTTGGTTACTATTGCATTAGGCTAAAACATAAAAAAGAACCCTAATACTATCTAAACCTAATAAGAGAAAAGCATCTCTCTTTCAAAACTTTCCAAGCATTCTCTATAAATGCATCACGGATCAATTTACATGGCACTTTTGCCAATAAGCAAAACAAAATCCCAGGTTCCAGTTGGCTTAACTCATATTGGAAAGCGCGAAAGAAAATGCCAGAAAATGCAATTACTGCAAACAAACTCCATTTTCTCCACTCAGGAGGGAATTCCAGAGAACATTTTATTGTCCTCAAATAGTATTTCTAAAGGCATCAATACACAATTCTATTTTCTTTTCAGAGCCCACCAACTATATAACCTAATCCTCCATGAAGAAATTCACCAGATTTTGAAATAATATATTGGTTGTTGATATTACCTTGTGCACACACATACTGTATCAATTTAAATTATTTTTCTCCAAGAATCTCAAGAATATAAAAACCATCTTCCACTGCCTGACACAAACAGATCTGGACCTATTTCCCAGAACATACCCTTTATCTCTGTCATCTACAATTCCAATTAAGTCTTTCCCCCCCACCTAAAATAAATGAATAAAGCCACCAAAAAGGAGGTCATCTTGAGAAATAATTATACAGAAAGTAATTAAGCTAATCATAATTATCACAGACAATGTCTTGGTATTTTAATGTACATGGATTTTCACTGCACAAGGCCAGGGAAAGCTAAAGGACAAGATTTTCCAGAAAAAGTGAAATCTTTATTTAAAAGAGAAACATGGTTTGACATCATTTTTTCACTACTTAGTGAAGGAAATGAGAATTACGAGTGCAGGACCCAGATCTAGATTCTGCCCCAAATTCTTCTACCTTACTGACAGAGACCTTTAAACAAGCAGCAGAGCTTCCCTTTGTACCCACAGGACTGCCCAACACACACCCCCCTGTCAGGATCCTCCCAGTAGCTGCCCTCCTATCTAAATATGAGCAAATAAATGCACCAGCCGGGGAAACAAATGACCTCCAAAACATCTTCCTGTTTCCCAAGTCTTTGAGCTAGTTCCCATTATTTGTTTTCTCATTTTTAGAAGAAAGTCTCTGAGACTTACAAATGCACAAAGCAGTAGGAAATCACCTTCCTCTATCTTCTGGCCTGACAGAGCCCAGACAGTGTTTCTGGAAAAAAATCCCTTCAAATATCTCCTTTTTCCTGTATCCCAGGAAGGCATTCAGAGCACTTCTTCCAAAGAGAAAAAGCTCAAAATACACAAACAAGAAGCTTGTAAAAACTATTTTCTTTATATGAGACATTATATCCTATAACTTCTCGATTTTATACCTGGAACTGAAATCCTTCCTTTAAAATTATTATTTTTGAGCATATTGTTGGGAAACTACAAAACATGGTGGGGGTCATAATTAACCAACTATCAGCATCAGTGTTATGTGGATAAATATCCATAATGAGAAGAGGAAAGATAAAAGCAGGGATAGTGAGAATAATCACAAGGAAAATAAAGATAAGAAATAAGATAAAATGGGGTTTTTTTAAAAATATCCCAGAGGCTTTAAAAGCATGAACTACTGCCTAAAAGCAGGAGGACAGCTTTTTAATAACTCTGAGAATGTAACATCCTCCAGTATGCTAAAGCAATTAGCTGCTCCTGAGATTTTACCCTGTGATCAAGGCTTGTGCTTTTATTTGTAAGCACTGAAGTATAAGACGCAAGTTTGATATTCCAAGGTAGTTTTAAACATATTATCACGTGGCAATGCTGATGTTTGTTGGGAACTGCTCCTTCCTTTTCTGACAGGGAAGGGCAGGAATCAAAAGCTTGAGACTCAACTCTGCTCCTAGAGTGCGATATCCAGCAGGGATATGTGTGCTCCAGAAGTGCCTCCAGGGGCCTTGCTGAGCTGTTTGTGGAGGACAGAACACAGAGAGAAAGTGCACAGAGAATGCAAACAGAAAGTACAGTCAGCTCAGACATTCAGGAAGGTCTTTAGCAACCTCCAGCGCTATCTTCTGAGCCCTGTGTTTAAATTTATTATTCCAAATAAAGCTAAACATTCCATTACAGTCTTCCAAGATGAACTCGACACCAGGAATCTCCTGAGCCCCCTAAGGAAATTCCTTTTGAGGAATCCAGCTCACAGAGTGGTTTCTTAGCTACTGAGAGAGGCAACCAAATCACTCCAGCTGTATCATGTTATTGCAAGGAGCTCAATTCCTCTTGTGCAGGTTCTCTTCCTGGCCATCCAGAATTCCTGAGCAGGAGGAGGGCACAGATCCCTTGCTTGTGAGTTTAAGCACAAACACTAAACACTAAAAAGAGAGTGAGAAGGAAGCTTGAAGCCTGACAAAGGTTTGGAGTGGTAACTATGGACATTGGCACCAGTGATTTCTCAGTTCTCTGGCTCACCCCTGCTGCTGTTTCTTGCCACCTCCTCTTTTCTACTGGCTTTGCAGAATTTCAATTTCCAGTTTATGGGCCGTAATTTGTGCTGCAGCATCCCAGCAACTCACAGCAGACCGGCCAAATTCACACTGAAGTTTTTTTTAAGAATCCAAATCTTTGAATTTCATTGCAGAAAACTGAAATAGTTCCTAATAGTCCTTCCAAAGGCAGGACAACACAGAAAAAAATTAAAAACAGTTGTATGCAATGTAAACCCTGTTCTGCAACAGACAGTTTGCTTGCTTTTATTTGTGACAGAATTCAGGTGAAACTCTTGATCTTTCCTGCCCCTGTTACAAGGAGTCAGGCCCTCTGCTACTACCACCTCTGTTCCTCAATAAGGATAATTGTAAGCCACTAATCCAGGAGTGAAATGCTTTTAAAATGCAGCATCTGTACCTTAGTGCAGAGAAAGACACTGAGAGTTCTGGTCCACCAATAAACATTTCTCTGTAATTAAATGCTATGGTTAATTGTTGGAGTATGCAATTTTTCACCTAGTGTGCTTCCTGCAGAGTAGGGTCTCTCTTGACTTACCCATTTTAGCCACCTTTTCTAGCCTTTAAAACAAAAAATGGGATGAGAAACCTGCTGTAAAAAGCCATGATGTGCAGGCAAAGTTCTGCTGAATAACACAACGACTACAGTTACTCAGAGCAGGTCATTAGCACAAAGCATTCAGAGAGCAGCTATTTCAGTCACTTAAGGCAAAGGTAACAATTTATCCCTTATTTATTCTCCTTTCTGCCCAGAAACCCTCTCACCTCGCAGGCAAGCAGCATTGTTTTCACAGCTGGTCTCAGGGAAGCAGTAGTTTATGAATAGCTGTATTGCTTCCCCTCTAGCTGGACACACTCTGGTACCTGACTGCAGTGCCAGACTCCTTCCACCGCCAGAGCAGAGCTGCCTGCTGCCTCCCCCTCCTTCCCCTGTCCCTGAGCAGCCTGGGTGCCCACCACAGCAGGGCATCCCCCCTGCCCTTCCCACTCCAGCTAATGGCACAGGATTGTCATTTACAGCAGATGGGGAGTGGCTTTCTGCACAGACAGAATTCAGAGAATCACTGGGTTGGAAGAGACCTTCAGGATCATGGAGTCCAACCCAGCCCCAGCACCTCAGCTGAACCCTGGCACCCAGTGGCACATCCAGGCTTTGTTAAACACTCCCAGGGATGGTGACCCCACCACCTCCCTGGGCAGCCATTCCAGAACTTCATCACCCTTTCTGGAAAAAACTTCTTCCTGATATCCAACCTGAATTTCCCTTGGTGGAGCTGGAAACTGTGTCCTCTGGCTCTGTCAGTTCCTGGAGAAACAGCCCAGCCCTGCCTGAGAACAGGCACCTTTCAGGGAGTTGTAGAGTGATGAGGTCAACCCTGAGTCTCTTTTTCTCCAGGCTGAGCACCCCCAGTTCACTCACAGGGCTTGTGCTCCAAGCCCCCCCCCAGCCTTGTTGCCCTCATGGGGTTTTGGAGGGGACAGCAGTCCAGGACCTTCACTCTCAGCACCACAAGTCTGGCTACAGCTGTGTCATTTTATTCCCAGTGACCACTGAAACTTGGGTCAGAGGAGAGGAGAAGGAGCAAATTCCCTCCCTGCCATGCTCAGGAGACATCTCCTGCACAAAGCTGCAGCAAATTCCTGCCTGCCTTGCAGCTTCTCTGCTCATCTCTCAGTAGTGAAGGCAAATGCCAAGTGCTGCTGAGGGAGCAGGGAGCCTTCAGAGTAACATATGGGGGAGAGCAGCTCAGGGAAAAGTAAGGACATGTGGGTAATTTTTTATCATTTGCAGCACTGTTTTAAAATTAGAACCCTTTGTGTCGGATAGTTATGCAAAAAAAAAAAAGTAATGGCAACATTCAAGAGAGAAGGAGCTACTGCACTCTGGTACCCAGCCTGCCCTGTAACGTGAAAGCTTCTGGTTCAACAGAAAAGATGCACATAATTCTGAGGTCTTTATGGTTCACTCACCAAAAATTACAGGAAATTCAAAGTACAGAGTGTTCCTGAGCTCTCATTTCCTAATTTTATTAACTCCAGAAGAGATGAAGCTCTGGAAAAGGCAAGTGAAAAAGAGCAGGTCCAGTACTTTATGTCCCTGTGCTCTCATTTGTCTCCCTCTTCTTTGTAGTCTCCAGCCCACCCCCAGTTTGATGTTATTTTGTTCTCCTCTGTGTTGGCTTTCCACGGCCTCTCTCCTTACACCACTGTCCCCTGGTGTGCTGCTCTGTTCCTTCTCCACCAAAGTCCTGAGAAACATCGCAAACACTCCCAAAGCTGTGGCAGGGCCACCACAACCCAACCCTCCTGTGAGCCCAGCACTGAGCCCAGCCTGGTGTCACAGCTGAGGAGCACAGAGGGTCCCTCCTGATGCCTCAGGTTTGGCTTTTCTATTTCTCACATTCTGTGCTGCTTTGGTGTGTGGGTCTGGGCTTCACATGAGGGGATGGTGAGCTCTGTGCACAGAGCAGGGAGACAAAATAATTCCTGCTCCAGCTGGGCACCAAGGACAAATGATCCCAATCTCAGCCCAAGAGCACAAACCCCGTGGGCTGGAGAGAGAAAAACAAGCAGGATGGGAGTGCAGGGGCTGAGCTGGAATTGGACACTGAACTGCAATGTGCACATGGAGCAGAGCTGATCCCAGGGAGAGACCCCGTGAGCGCTCGTTCATTTTGGGACCATTTGGGTTCATCTTGGCTGCAGCCCTGGCTGGGCTCTTGTGCTGCCCAAGGTGGATCCATGGAGGAGATCCTTGGAATGAATCCCTGCTTTATTCTGTAGCTCTGTCCAGCCTCTGCTCTAGGGCAGCCCTCCCAAGGCATCACTCCCAGGGCTGAGGGTGCTGCCTGTGGGTTTTGGAGCCCCCCTACAGAGCAGGTGCCATCATTCACTGCCATGCCCAGGACTGAGCAGGACAAAGAAAACATAAGTTCCTTCAGCTCTGGGATAAAGTGGTTCTCCTCTTCTTTTTCTCCTTACCAGTGGCTGGTGCCCACAAACATGACACCCACCCTCCAAAAGCAATCTACTCCCTAAATAAAGGCAAGTAAGGTTTGAGGGGAGATGTGGAGTCGCACAGGACTTTCTTTCACAGCCTCTGTGTGCCAGGACACATCCTTCCCATGCAGGAATTCCCCAAGCTCAAACACCCAACCCTGCAACAAGAGGGTTAATGAACAAGCTATGCAGACTGGTTATAGCCAGCAATAAGCAGCTTGCTGTTTTTCTTCAAGAAAAAAAAAAGTCAGTAATTCTTGGAACATTTATTAACCCCCTAGTATAGGCAATTACTGTAAGATAAAGGTCTGCCAGTCTTGCATTACCATAAATTGCTGCATGTTGCTTTTCTACAGTACAGTAATGTCCACAACCAGTGTGAATAAATGCTAACATTTGAGTTTTAAGCTCAATTCAATCCTCTCGATTGAACATTTTTAACAGGTCTTCACTTTCAGTGGCTGTTGGGCCACAAAAGAAAAAAAAAATTTATACAAGCCAAAAAAATCCAAGATAGCATTTCACTGATAGACTGTTTTGCAGCTCAGTTTAAGGTAATCTCACATATTTCCTAACATGCAGAATGGAAAAGAGGAAGGCAGGTGGGAAGTATAAAACCCCTAAGATCAGCCCTGCTGTCTATGACGTTTTGTAGTCACATACAACATAAAAAAATAGTGGCAATAAAAAAAAAAATAAAAAGAAAAAGGCTTTGTAGTAAACAGAAAACCACCAACCAGCTTTAAATTGAATTACACAGCCTGCTAATCTTTATGATGAAATAAAATTTCTTTGAACACTTCACATTATACTAAAATCCGCAGTGCTTTCTCCCCAGCCCCAACCCCTCTCTGCTCAAAGCAACTCCTCCACCCCTAAACCATTGTTCTTCCCAGCCTGCAACGTGATGCTCTGCTAACAGGAGGACTCATTTTAATTTGCTATTGTTAATATGGCACGCACGGTGTGAAAACGTAGGGGAGAAGTACTTTTGCACTTTGTATTTTCGATGCAACATTAAATTTGCAAGTGAAGGAATTAACTGGTGGTGCACAAAGAATCCAGCCCTCGACTGCTCTCCACTAAAATCATTCTTGTTACAATATGAGGCTGTGGCAGCAGCACTGGAGGAAGAATCTGATGAAAATGTCTGTAGAAGTTTCTATTTGAGGGGCTTTAGTTGTCCCATGCCTGCTCAATACAACAACCATAAATCTCTTTTCTGTTTCAAAGCGGATTTGCGGGAAAGGGGGAATTGAAAGGAAGAATTATTTGGGGTTTTTTATACATTTGGTTTGGTTCTAGCTTGTTATAAGAAACCTGATCATCCCCTCCCCCTTTCTAAGACAACATTAGCAGCCCAGGGAAGCAGATCCAAGAAATGACCAAGCAATTATTGTGATTGAAAATCCATTCAAGAATTGTGCAGTACTTTGCAGTGCTCACTGGCTCCTTCCTTTCATTGAAAATTACCAAATGAATATATTAGTTTAAACTTATAAAGAGCCATTCACTGCAGAACATTATTCTCTTTGAAAGCACATTTCACCTGAGCCAAGATTTCTAATGGCTGTCAAATAACACCTTTATATTTGCTTTGACTGACCGTGGCAATTCATAAAGAGAATTTTACACTTTAGCAGAAAACACAGCTTTAAAACTCACATTTCTCTATAGACCATTAGGAGATAGCAAAAATGGATTTTTGTGAAATCTCTTTATGAAGAATTGCCAGGAATAACAAGAACAGAACAAGAAAGAACTGATCACATATGAATGATCTTACACCGCTCCTCGGGCATAAATTCCATTTCAGTCAGTGGAAATTTTACTACCTCAACATTCATTTTATCCAATGGCTTCTATTTTACCTTCCAAGTTACACTTCTGGGGTTCTGCTTCCCACAAAGCATCTCATATCTGACCCAGAGCAGCGGATAAATATGAAGAAGCAGCCATAACCCTGGCACAAAAGGAGAATTTTGTACTTTCTCCTACTTTTGTTTTCACACTGCACTACAGCTTGTTCCATCAAGACAAATTATTCAGCCTCTTACCAAAAATCAATATGGTTGTGTTTTCCCACTACTTAATATAATAAAATGAAACATTCAGACTGTTTTTGTATTATTTTGAGAAGACAAAACAAAGCTAAAAATTAGTAATAATAGATTATAAAAAGGTATATGCTAATAAAAGCTGAGCAGAGATTATTAATTCAGGCAAGCCATATGGGAATTGAAAACTAAGTACAAATGGGAATTTAAGCATGACATTAAACACAGTTTGAGTTAGAACAAAAGTAAAGGAAACATTCTTAAGTAGTAATATGGCAATAAACCCTAAATAAAATAGGAAGAAGCTTTTTAAAAGTTTATGGTAAAGACAGAGTGAGATCCGTAACCCAGAGAACAACTAAATCACTAAAAAACCCACAAGGCCTCAGCACCAGCTCAAGCTGTAAATAAAATATCTCCATCCCACCCCAGTGTCTGAAGCTTTTCACCAGGGCCATCACAGAAGACAGAGTTGTTTCCAAAATTGGATTAATAGATTTTCCAGGGAGCTGCTTCCCTCTCTCCCAGAACAGCTGTGCCAAACTCACACATACTTACAGGATTAAAGCCACCTCAGCATTTTCTTTCACTTGCAATGAATGCAATTTTTTTTTCAAGTGCTCAGAGTTTTGTTCATCAAAATGGTATTTTATGTTTAGTCAATTATTCATTCTAGCTGTAACAAGCAGAGCAATATAGAGTTCAAAATATGCTCCAGATGGTAAAAAACACAAATCAGAAATAAATCAATTTATAAAAAAAAGAAGAGATTTGTTTTTATTGCCATAATTTAACTTTAAAATATTCACAGGCTTCCTTCTGGTTCTAAATTACCCCAGAATACTTTGAGCTAATACTCCTCTGAATCCAGAGAAATTTAAAATTCTCTGGTTTTGTTTTTTTTAATATAAAATAGTGTGATGTCGGATGCCAAAATAGTCAGAAATAATACAGAAAAACACTTGACCACACTGGAACTGTCCTCAGTGTACATTAGTAAAAGGAACACACTGGCTCTAAAGCCTGAATGAGCCATGCCTGGAGAGGAGATGAAGCCAGATAACTACACCAGACCAGAGAGATTGAGAAAGGATAGAAGTGGAATGTGACCCTGCATTTTTAAACAGTGATAAGAGCCTGATCTTACTATTATACTATTCTGGTACAGTTCATTTTTTTTTATTTTTTTTTTAATTGAATTATGCTGTCTTCAATATCAAACACATTCTGGCAGGTGTCTGGCTTAACAGTTTTGAATACAATTTCAAATTTCCACAGCACTAATGCATAAATTTAACTGTAGACTGGAACCAAGTGTCTGTCCACAGTTCTGAGAGCAATACCACATTTACATTTTGTCATCTATTCCACGTAACAACCAATTCCAAGGTGATACTGCTATTTTGAATTACTAATAGTCACACAAAAATGAACTTTAAAAATAATTGACAACACTTTGCTGAGGACCACATCGGCATCTGCAGAGGTAACAAGAAAACCTCTGCATTAAAATTATAAAATCATTCTTTTCTTCTCACTTCAAGTAACATGACCAAGGAACTACAGCATAGAAAAATAAAGTTGGGGGTTTTTTTTAGCTCTAGCAACAATGTTTACACTAGAGGCAAGCACATATTACAGGTAAAGAAATATTTGCTCCAGAACAAACCCACATATATTTGGCCACTAAACCATTCACTAAGTGTTTACAGTCATTATCCCAAAGAAATTAAAAGAAATAAGCATTCAGAACAAAGGCAAGACTCAAAAAACATGGAAGAGTCAAGTTGCTAAATCCTAGAACAACTCGGGAAAAACCTAGCTAAATTCAGCTTTCAGCCCCACAGACAATGTCCAGGAGTAAGATCACCTACTGAATTTATCCAAGATTTTGCCAAGCTCGTGCAGTGGTATACTTTATAACCTTGCATGGGGGGAAAAACAAGCAAACCAGAACGAAAAAAATGAACACAGTGTGACATAAACACTAAACAAAAAAGTACAAAATGGGCTATTTGAGAAAAAAATCTGAACTGAATTCAAATCATTCACACGAGCCAAGATATGCACAATCAGACCCACAGTAACTGAGCAAAATAAACATATCAACTCATTAAAGACCTATCTGCCTGAATGTGTCTTTGCTTTCTCTTCAGTTCTTATGGGCTATTCAATCACTTCCCATCACCGAGAAAAGGAAATATTGCACTATCAAGACAGAGCTATAATTAGATATTCTTCTATTTCACTTCACATATATGACTGAATGAGAATGGATGGGAAAAATATGAACAGAGATAATAACAGCAAGTTGAAACATTCAGTAAAAAATACATTTGGCACAGAATAACATCTCAGGTCTTCCACAGCACGTAATGCTGTGTTTACTGCAAAATTAGTTAAGTTAGTATAAGAGATTTTTAATGAAAACAATTATAAATTTAAAATAACTGTGTTTAAAGCATTTAACAGTCCCTAAGGTCAAGTGATTACAGCAGTTACAAGACCCGAGGGACATGTTCACACCAAAACAAAGTGAATAAATTACCTCAGCCAGTGTATGCAATCACTAAGTGACCACAGAGGTTATTCAATGTATAAGCCCAGCTGACTTCCACGCAAAACCAATAATGAGAATGTAACAGCCAAAGGGAAAAAGCATTTAACTAGCAGAAGCTGCTGGAAGGGCTGAGAACTTGGGAGAATGGGAAAGGGGGTGTGGAAGGCAAGCTCCATGGCTTGGCTGTGGAGGCAAGGGAGGAGGATGAGTGTTGGGGAAATGGACAGGCAAAATGCTGAACGTTTTTCCCAGGTGAAAGGCCCAAATTGTGGCAAAGGGATGCAAGACTCTAAAAATGTAAACCAGCAGGGTTTAAGCAGTGCTCTCAGCCCTGTAAAACTGGGATATGTAACGCCCAGTGAAGGACAAGCAAGGCAGGAGCTCAGAATAATCATCTCTCAGCCTTCCCCTCGGCTTCACTGCCAGGAAAAACGATGGACAGTTACGTGTTTCAGTTATTCTAATGGAGGCAAGACCTGGTTTTTACCACAGAGTGGGTAAGATAGGCTGCAGAACAAAAACTAGCTTTGTTCTGGCTTCTCTCCCTCACGACATAAATGATCGGATGCCTTGTCTTCACTGCAGCTTCACAACACAACTGCCAGTGGAGAAAATCAGAGCCAGGAAAGAAGGCAAAACATTTTTCTGTAAGGACCACCTTGTATTTGATTCACAGTGTGCAGCTCTGGATCAAGGCTCCTACCAACTATGGTGGAAAAAGATGGTACTGAGGAAGCACAAGGAATCCTGCTTGCCCCTGGTATGTATTTTTTTTAAGCAGAGCACATCACCACCTCACATCCTTGAAGGCATTAAATCTTCATAAGACACAGAATAAATAATAACATAATAAACGGTAAAGCACAATTAACACATTTTGGAGACAGGAGTCTGAAAAGAGAGGCAAAAGGACATGCCTGACCTTGGTGTTTTGATTCCTGAAGCAAATATTCACCAATATTCCTGCAGGTGAAGCAACTTGCTAGCTTGCCCTGTGCCAGGAGGCTAATAGCTGGTATTGTCATTCATATATATACATACATACATACATATATATATATACACACACACACACATATATATGTATATTTATATGTATATATACATTTATATACATATATACACATATATGTGTATATATATATGTGTGTATATATACATATATATGTATATACACAAATATATGTATATACACAAATATGTGTGTGTGTGTATATACATACACACATTTTTTATGTGTATGTATATATATGTGTCTTTATATATATATGAGAAAATGCAAGTGGATTCTCAATATGTAATTAAAGATTTTCTTTGTATCTGAACTATAAAAACCTGAGGCCAAAGCCAGCAGGCCCTCACACAGTCAGAGCTTCCAGTTTCAGTGAAACTGCCTGCAAAACCTGCTTTTTGAGATAAACACTACACTGTCTTCTACATGAACTATGCTTATATGCTAAGAAAGCCCCCTGGTAAATTACTGAGGCTGGAACACACCTATCCAAAGTGTTATAGTTCTTCTGTGGGGAATGTTAAGCCAAGGACCTATGTGCTAAAATAACATCATCATGACCCCCCTGTTAGATGCAAGGAATGCCAAGTGGCTGCCAGCCCTGCAGGATTCCCTTGGGAGGGTGAAAGCACCCTGGCAGATTATTTGGGCTGGCTTCCTGCAGCCCTGAGTGGTTTCAAATGCCAAGCAGTGGCCACAGGCTCTGGCTGCACCTAAACAGCATTTGTGAAATTTGTGAAGTCACTCTGGAGCCAAAGAGGAGCTCAGGTGGCCAGAGAACTGCTCTCAGCAATGCACTCAGGGAGATCTGTGCCCTCCAAGAGGCAATTCCTCCTCTGGAGCTGCAACTACACACGGAAAAAGGATAGTTTTGAGCCTATCAAATCTAGTACCACTTTCTAAAAATAAGAACAATACAGCTAAGTTGCAGTGGTATGGTTAGAATATGTGCACAGCAATAAAAAAAAAGAAGGAAAAGCGTGCACAGCCATAAAAAAAAAGAAGGGAAAACACCCATTCAAACAGGATTATGGAAATCAGAGGAGGTCAGGTAAAAAGAAGAGTATGAGGAAAACACAAAGAAGGATGACAAGACAGACAATGTAGAAGTTCTTCTATTGAAAAACCTCTTTTTGTAAAACCAAATGTCCCCTACGTATCTCTTGAAGGGTCAGCCAAGGAACTCCAATGCAATAAAATTATGTAGAGGTGCTGCATATGATAAAATAGGTAAGACACACATAGGATAAAACATGTAGAGATGCTGCCATCACACAGCAGGCAAGAGAGACTGCAGCAAAACCTGACAGAGCTATGCTTCAAAATACTTTTTACATAAAGCTGTAAATCCATTCTGATGCTTTTTAGAAGATCAGCTGCTCGAGTCACCTTCAGCTGTGGGTATTTCTAGAGCAAGAGGTGAGCTGGCAGTGCACAACCAGCCTGCCAGTGGCATTTACAGCAACAGTTCCCCTCCTTCATTTTGGTTCTCTGCTTTTGCTATTTAATTTAATCAATTTAATTTAATCAATTCCAGCAACAGGCTGTCAGGGCACTGCTGTCAAATACAGCAGGATATGGAAGGTATTTGTAGTGGGTTTGATTTGTTAATTTGGGGGGTTTTTTTGGTTAATGTACTAATGAGCTCATCACCAGTGCATTCACTGGGATGTACTCTCTTATTTCTTGTTCTGAGGTAGGACTAGGGGAAAGGTAAAGCAGGCTTAGAACTTCAAAAGGGCCTACAGAGAAATTTATTAATAGCAACAAAATGAAAAAGTAATAAAAATTACAACAAAACTTTTAGGACACTTCTCATCTTTCTATAGCCTTTTCTTTTTTACTGATAATGTAAAGAAACAAAACGTAAAATTTTAGTTAGTTTACTACTTTTAGAATAACCTTTCTTTAGTTTACTTAGGGAGACAAGTCTTTCTTGTTAAGGTTATGGAGACTTCTCTATAAGAAAATAGCTTTTTCGTGTTTCTTTTCACGAATAGTAGTTGCTTGGGAAAATTTGTAATTGTGACATTTCTTCTATTTTTATAAGCTTTTTTTACAGTTGTATTTATGGACTATGTTAACTTATGGGGTACTGGTTTAAGGGTAAAAGTTTTCATTATCTATCTTTAAAATGATCTTTATCTCTGGAAATAGAGGTAGAAATCAAAAAACAGAAATAGAAAAATCTTTTTTTTTCTCTCCCTAGAGACAGTATTCTACCAAAGAGATGGTGACTGCCTGTGCTCAAAGATAAAATGCCAGTACTCCAAATCCAAGGGGCAAGCATGTGAATATCACCCCTCAAAAAATTCTCCAAATATAATATATGTAATATATTATATATATTATATCTTTTATCTATTATATTATATATATTGTGTGTTATAATTTATATTAATAATATAGTATATAATTATAATAGATAATATAGAATATAGAGTATTATATATTAACATTATAGAGTATTTTTATATTTCTATAATATTATAGATATATTATTTATATCTATTTTATATAAAAATATATAAAAATATATTTAATATATAAAAATATATTTTTACATATATATGTTGTTATATTATTATATTACTATAATAATTCTCTTCCAAACAGCATTATTGATTCTGCCGCATGGGAAGAAGGACTTTGATCATTTCCAATACACTGTCACTTCCAGCTCTGCTGTAAGCCACAGCAAACCCAAATCACAGTGAGCAGCAGCTTCTGGAGTGCACACAAATCCCCCCAGCACCAGCTAAGGGGAACACTGCATCCTTTGCAAGAGGTGCCACCACCTCCTCGGTACCCCCGGGTGGCTGCACAGCTCTTGTTGTGCAATGAATCTTTTCCCCAGGGTAATGCAGAAATGCAACCAAGTCTCTGAATTTGTCTTAATTAACAGAATTATTATTATTACTATTATTGTTATTAACAAGTGAGGCTAGAAGCAGCACATGACATGAGGACAAGCGCAGCGAGGGCAGGGGGAGATTCTCCAGCGCCCTAATTCAATTAGCAGGCAGTGAGTGACACCGGGACAGCAGAGGTTAATTGGGGTCACCAAAAGGCAGTAATTCCTTACCTAACCAGTCATTAAACTTCTTAACCTCGGAGGGCAGTCCCAGCTCGGTGAAGTCGCCCGTGTGGAGCAGGATGTCCCCGTAGGGCATCTGGATGCCATCTGTTCTGGAGTGCGTGTCTGAGACGCAGACGAAGCGCGTGTGGCCCGCTGGCTTCGGAGTGTCATATGGGATGGGGTCCACCCTGGAGCAGACACAAAGATCCCGTCACTGTCACGAGGTTCAAACCCTCAGTCCATTACTGCAGATATCAGCTGCAGTGTCACAGTGTGAGCACACATCTCCCTCCCTCCAGGAAAGCAGCCACGCAGCCACGGACACACGCCACGCTCTGCCAAAAACCCAGGAGGGACCACAGCGCTGCTAAAAACTTACCTGGTGAGGACAGGAAGATTAAATACACGCAAGATACGGCCGCTCTGTGGTACTAAAGTGTGTTTAGACACGGGGAAAAATGGATTTAGGAGGCTTTGAATTCGAGTGTTTTACGTGCTGCGTCTTATACGGGGACAGGCACAGGGCCATGGGATAACAGGGCTCACAGGTGGGCCAGGAACGGGCTCTCACCTGAGCTCAGCAGCTGATTTTGTTCAAGGGCACAGGTTCTCAGCATACAGCATTTGTTTACACACAATAAGGTGCATTCAGGAGTGCTTTGGTGGAGGCTGGAAACTGCAGAACATAGTGACAGCTTCCTAAACTCATACAAAATCCTGAGCTCATCATCCCAGAATCTGTAAAGTCAGCAACTGATGTGCTATCACATTAAGCAATCGTGTATAAAACTTTTTTTTTCTATAGCCAACAATGCTAAAAATTTAGTTCAATTGATTATTTGCAAGCTGTATTTGGTAATTTGATCTTATCAACTACATGTGACCCATCAAGGAAGTCTGGTCATTTGGTTTTTGGTGACTTTTTTTTTAAGCACAAAAGAGGAAAAAGAATAGGTAATCGAAATGCTTTATGCATTAGTGATTAGAGGGTCTAATTTGTAACAGAATAACTTAAATACAAGAGGCAACCCATTGCCTACTTTGGAACTGCAATTATTTCTCTGCAGAGTTACCATAATTTGATTTGCTCAACAATTGAATAGCACAGCATCTGGATTAGTGCCACAGAAAATCCCATCCCAGTTCCACAAAACTTCAGCTCATTCCATTGATGTGCCACTTTGATCATGGTTAGAGCTTAGCTTCAGCTGGAAATGTTGAGGTATTTAGGAGTTATGTCAGAATAACAGTCCACTTACATCTCAAATTATCAGGCTAGTGAAACCAAGCTCCAGCTACTTTAAAGCATCCAAACACCAGCAGACATCACTGTGAATTTGTTTGTCCTAAATCCCCACAGCTATGATGAGATGTATGGTCAGTAACAGAAAATAAAGCACAAACCTTAAGAAAATCCTGACTTTTGAAGTATTGCTTTTGTTTACTGAACTGTAAGCTAAATTAGCATTTAGTTTTTACTGTGTGAAAACCTCTGCCAGTGCCTTGAACTTCAGCTCCCTGCACAGGTGAGAAAGACCAGAAGCAGCCTGCAGGGTGCAAATCAGCTCCCTGCCCTGGGGAGTTTTATTAAAAGAGTGGCTCCAGAAATCAGACTCCATATGGGTATGTCCTGGTCTCCAGTGGAAAACTGCCCCTGTGAATGCACTTACTGAGTTAGAATTTAATTTTGTTAGAATTTTAAATTATATTATATTATTATATTTGTTAGCTATTATATATAGTATATTACATTGATATATACAATATATATATATAATACATACTATACATATATTATTTATTCTATTTCTTAGACTATTCACGGCTAAAATATTAGTGGGGGAAGCAGAAGGGGTGAGATATTTGTTAGACTTTCCCTAGGTACCATAATTAGGTCTTTCCAATCAAGCTGTATTTACCATCAAAGCACCATACCTCATTGACATGGACCACTGAATTAATTTGCAAAAGTCAGGCTATCCAAGATGATGCTTACTTTAAAAACTGATTCTATTGCCAGCTGGACTGGAGAGCAGAGAATTTAGTGGATGACTCTTCCTGGGGGTTGGTATTGTAGCTCCTGTTCCACCCAAAGCACCAGGTACAATTACCTGAGCCATGAAACTGGTTACCACTGCAGAAACCCGGGAGAAAAATCCAACAATCAATGGATTTTATTTTTTTTTTTTTTCCTCAGCAAGGGTCTGAAATCAACAAGGTTATTACTCCAGAGGAAAATTAATTTACCCATTGAAATTGCACTGGCAAGCTGGGCAGAACTGCAGCCATAGTGCTTTCCTACATGGTGCCTTCCTTCCAAAATATGTGGGTCTCCAAATCAACATTTCCCTACTTCCCAGCCTGTTTACTCCAGACAGCACAAGAAATGAACACCAGCTTTCAGCATCAGCACAGAACTTGCTCAGAACATCTCTGCTTGAGCCAAACCAGCACTGCCTGCCCTGGGGAGCCCAAGTTTGTTTGAACACAGCAGCCAGGCTTTGCTCTGCAGCTTCCAAACAAACCCTGTCCTGCACTAGAGTATGACACTGAAACCTGGTTTAGGATTTTTCCATTCATGCCATGACTTACAGAAAATTCTATAATCAAAATTCATTAAATCCCTGATCCTTCTTTCTCTTCTTTGCAAACACCATGATGTTGCCAAGTAACCTTTTATCTGCGTCTTAGCTTCCTTCTCTCCTTCAGTAGAGCTTTCCTACTAAGTATTTCCAAGTGAGATACTGCAGGTGATTGTGTTCAGTCCATCCATTTATCATACTCAGAACAGTCCTTCAATAAAACTCAATAAAAGTGGTGTTATTGCCAGTCCTAAAGGCTCACGCTTTCCTTCCACCCGCAGCTGCAGCATGGCAATCAGCAATATGAGAGCCTCCTTTCCCACTGCATCCCGAGAGGACTGGACTCTGAAGGCCCTCTCACAGCTCTGGTGACACCCTGGGCTGTGAGCATCACCTTTCCTCCTGATCTGCTTTCTTCCTTTTCTACTTTCATCCTTCTTGCTGATCTACTCACAAACCAGCAGCTGGGGGCTGCACACTGGCATTGCTAAAACCTCTGTGGCAGTTCTGCATCTGACCCTTCCTGCAGTTCAAGCAGATGAAATAATAAATAATAAAATAATTATTTCAGCCCTAATAACTATAATTAGTCATAACAATAATTATAATTAATCAGAATTATTTATGTCCACCACCATTCTGCTGAATCAGAGCACGTACCTAAGAAATTCAACTTGTTCTTTACCTTTGCTGCAAACACAGTGCATCCCACTAACTCTGACACTCTCCATCACCACCAACACTTTGGTTGTCTTCCATTTTCTTGACCTGGCAGACTGAAACACTTCACTGATTATTTGATTACTGCATTTGGAACAGCATGCTCACGGAAAGATGCAGTAAGAGATATTTCAGAATAATTTAAATGTTTCTATATTAGGATTAATACAGTAATCAGGACATAGAAAACAACTAAGATATGTTGCACCTTAGAAAATCAGGCACGTGGCTGGATTTTAAAAAGCTTCTGTACGACCCAGAATGAAATCCCATAAGGCAGTTGAGCAATGACTGCTTTGCGAGATCACGACACTAATGTAAGATCTGTCACATTTAATGCATTTATGACAAGGGTCCAGGAATCAGAAGGGACAATGTAACCTTCATACACTTCTACAAGAACCTTGTTTATCAGATAAATACTTTACTAAACTGCCCTTACCACCAGTGGTTCTCATTTCAAGAGTCCCCCAGGTACAAACCTCAGATTTACAAAATATGGGGGCTCCTGCAAGAGATGCATTTCCTCCCACACTACCTGAAAGGACAGCATTACCCAAGCTCTGATTTGGCTCAGGTGGCGTTCAGAGTCCCTTCCCCAAATGCACAGCTCCTCCAAAGGTGGATGAGCGCAGGTCAGGGGGTGAGTGCTGCCCCTCGCCCCGCCAGCTGTGCATACAGCAGCCCAGGCACTGCTCCATCCTGGGGCTCACAGCAAACCCCACCCTGGCTTTCAAAGTGAGAGATTAAATAAGCACAAATGAGCAACACACACCACACCAGGGGGTTTGACCAGCGAGGGAGTGGGGACTGAATTCAGGAACTCACACAAGGGCAGATCCTTGGGCCCCTCACACGTGCAGGGGTGTGGATGCTGACAGTCTGGCCACAGAGAAAGCCAGATCAACTTCCCCAGGCATTCTTCTGGGGAGTTTTGAGAAAGCTCAGAGAAAGAATTAAAATAACCCTTAATCTTTGCAGCTGGTGTTTTAAACTTGTAGTTTACTTGTAAGACGTGCACAAAGAGTGTTGTTCCTAATTAGCCACTCTAAGTACACTGCATGTGTACAGTATATGTGCACAAGAAGAGTGTTGTTCCTACCAGCCTGTACTGCACTGGGTACATCTGTGACTCAGTTTCTGGGTTTGTTTTTTATGACATCTGAATAAGTATTCATTATGCACCCATTTAAGCACAGGCTTCAAGTCAACACACATCAAACCCACGTGTGTTGTTGCACTTACTTGTGTACTTGTAAGATGTGTCCAAGAAGAGCATCGCTCCTAATCAGCCAATAATGTGAGGAGTGTTAATTGAGGACCAATCAGAGCTGTCTATAAAAAGAATGTGATGTATAATAAACTCCACATTTACCTTCTAACAACACAAAAATCTGTGTCACTTGACTCAACCATCCCTAACGCAACAACACCGCAGGGGCAAAGGACTTGATTTAGGATGTCTTGCCACAGAAGAGACACGTTAACTGTGCATTTCAGCCCAAGCCTACACCAGTTACTCATGAGGATGTCTTATAAATCAGGAGGGCTGGAAAGCTCTGGGACAGGCAGGGCAGTGCAGCCCTCCTACGGACACAGCTGCAGCCACGCTGGGACCCTGCTGCAAAAAAACCTCAGAAAACACACAAGCACCACCTTCCTGAAAGGAGTCACTTTTGATTATAAAGGATAATTCTGCATGGGCGAGCTCAAATGCTGAAAATAAGGGTCTTGGGGTGTGTGGGGAATGAATTTGTAGAGAATTTTTGAAGTTTAATAGAAAATTTAGATAGTATGCATTTGTATACAAACTTTGAGGTGAGACGTTGATTTAGAAATACTATGGAATAAGATAGATATTGTTGAGAGAGAAATACAGTTAGAAATAAGTTTTAAAGGGTGGTTTCGTAAATGAGACTAGATATTTTAGAGAAATAGAACTATCGAAGATGTATTGTAGTAAAACTTATGAGGGGTCATTTTAGATGATTAGTTTTAAAACATTTATAGTATAGTGTGATTAAAATCAGTAAGTTGAGAAACACTTTTAATGTATTGTAATTAAGAAACAGTTTTTGATTAATAGTAATAGTATACTATTTGATTAATAGCAATAATGTAAATTATAACATTTGTAATTTTTTACATGAGATTGAAAATAGAATAAAAGTTTTTAAAATGTTTTCTGTTATTTTATTTCTGAGTTACAAGAAAACTGAATCTAACAGGGGTGGGTTAGCCTGGGAACCCCACAGACTGTTCACTGCCCTGCTCTCTCAGGCTTTGAGATATTCAGACTCCAAATCCCCTCTCAGAGAGGGATTCCCAAGAAACCAATTTATTAAGCCAGGAAAGTTTCCATTTCCTACCATGGAGTAAATCACTCAGATGAACGCAGCACCCACAATGGACAAAACATGAACAGATGCTGAAAACTCCTCCTGCAGCCCCTCTCCCCACAGCCCAAATCAGCATTATTCCTGCTTACAGCCCACCACTCTGCAAGCTGCCTCTGCCAGAGGTGAGCAGAAAAGCAGGTAATTTTCCTGTCCCCAGGCTCTCCAGATGCATGAACAGTCCCATGACACTCGGGCCCATGTCCTTCCCAGCCTGTGTCGCATCAGACGCTGGCTTTTCATCTCAGTAATTACTCCACTGGGTATATGTGTGACTGAATTTGTGGGTTTATTCTTTATGACATCTAAATAAGTATTCATTATGCATCCATTTAAGCACAGGCTCCAAGTCTGTGTGCCACATCAAATCCTTGAGTGTTGTTGCACTTACTCTGTTTTGGGAGTCACTTGCAGACATCCTCTCTAGTAACTAGATAGTTAAAACAGAGCTATATAACTAGCTTTTAAAAAGCATCCTACTCATACCTCCTGTGAATAGTCATCATTGTATTTATTTACAGTTTAGCTTCCTCTCATATAATTTCATACTTTTCTTGCTACTCCTATTTTCAAAGTTTGCAAACAAAATACTTCTTCAAAGAGCCAATTAGCTCGGTGTGTTTATTTTTGATTAAAATACAAATATTTCCTGGGGGAAAAAAAAAAAAACAAACACTTTTAAAAGCTTGTTTCTTAGTGCTGTCAGTTCCCCCTTCTCAGCTAAGGCAATGGAAAACAATATTTTTGAAATGGGAAAACAAAAGCAATATATTTTCTATATCTTCAGGTTTTTGTTTCTTTGAATTCATACCTGTGTCTCTACACATGCTCCCTCTGGCATGGAAAATTCAGGAGAAAAGAATGGGTTTCTCTGTGAAAACTGCTGTGTAAATGTATTTGTTTCTTTATTCAAACCTCACAGCTTTGTTATGTTGTGATATTTGTTATTGCTCTTAGAGCCAGTCCCAAGTCCTGGAATAGGGCAATCACATGAAACTTGTTAATTAATTTCTGTTAAAATTTATCACTAAGTCTCTCAGCTGAAGGAAAATAGCATGGAATGCACCTGCATGCCCGGCAGCATCCAAGAAATGGAATGAAAGTAACAGATGTGTGATTGTTCTTATTTAAAACAAACAAACAAACCAAAACTCAACGCTATCACGCCAACTTCACAACTCTCAACTGAGTTTTTAAGGCCACAGACTAGGAGGACTATATCAAACTGTAAATGTGTCTACATTTTGAAACAAAAATTTAATACCCTAATTTCCAAACCTTCAAAACGCGAACACAAACGTCATTTAAGTTCCCCTGTCAGAAAAACATTTACATGCCCGCAGCTGCTTGTGATACAACACATGCTGAAGACACAAAGCCAAACACTAATTTCCTCTCAATACACAAAATTAATGCCCAAATATAGCATTGCTTTAGTTGGCCACTGTCAGCCATTAATTGTTTAAATCATACATATTAATGCTTTTGTTAACTTGACTCTGTCTTCCAGCGCGCTAAAACACCAAGCCAACATCTGGTTTCTCGTCTGACTGAAAACAAAGGGATGCAAATACCTTTCCACACTCTCCCTGGTAGATTTGATTTGTGCAAGCACACATATCCAAGAACAGACTCCCCCAGACCTGGTGGAAAGCCCCACCTCTTCTGGAAACCTCCACGTACATGTGTCACCCACCAAAGCCTCAGAGGCTTCTGGAGAGCTGTAAAACAGAGCTCTGATATTTATTACAGAAATGGCATTAATTGTGTCTTGGTGCAATGTGGGGGAAAAAAATAAATTACATTTCCAAAGCCACAGGAGGGTTCAATGCAGCGCTCAGCAGCTTACTGCTAACGCTTCCAACAATTATAGCTGCAGGGAAATGATGGATCTTTTTATTACAGGTTCTGGAGCTGTTTTACTTCCAGTGAGATTTATGAGATTAAACAGAAAAGACCTATATTACCCACTGTCATCATCTGGGCAAATTTAAGAAAACTCTCCTTTACAAGGAATTTACAATCATATATCTTCTCAGCCCGACTTAAACCTTAACTAATTAAAGACTCCAAACTCTGTTAAACCCAGATTCTGGTCAGTAATAAGAGCAGAAAGAGCTAAAATCCAGATTTGCCATGCTGTTCTTTGAGGGGCAAATAGTCATCTGGCCTTTTCTGAAGTACCTGACCTCTGCCTTTGATACTAATGGGAATTCAGAAACAGAATTGCTTGAGCATTTTTGAAAATCCTACTAATCATCCCTTTGCAGAAAAAAAATTTCTTTTAAGTCAAAAAAATACCTTCTAAAATTTAGGTGTCAGCGGCTTCCCAAAGGTTAGAGAAGTAAGACAGAATTGAAAAAAAGAAGTTTCAGTACCAGTATCAGCATCACTCTAAGGCCCAGACAGAAGTTTCCTTTAAATAAAATAGTTAACCATTCTTATGCTGGTATGGTTTCAATTAAAATTCATTAAGAAGCACTTTTCCCCTATTTTTTTACTGCTGTTTTTGGGGGACTGCTATAAATAATGTCTTTTTCCCACGCTGACAGAACTTATTTGCAGGCAAAACTGCACCTACTAGGAGGGTAAGTCAATAAGCTCTCAACACTGCAAGATTTTTATTTCCCTACTATAACCTATCCAAACATCAACTCATGAAATACACCCAGAAAGTACAACCTGGCACCCCAAGTTTAATTTTAATTTAAGGACAATGAAGCTGGAAAAAGGCACATTTTGATACATTTAGCGAGGCTAAATTAATGTGCGGTATCCCTCCAATCATTTCATTTCAACTGCAGGGATCATAAAATGTACTGGATTTACTTCTAGGATGGAAACCACAGAGAAGGCTTTAGCTCTTGTTTCAACAGTAAAACAGTGTTTCCAAAATGCAGTGGAAAAAAATTCACCCTAAAACAAGCAGAAGCAGATCTCCAGAACAGATTACATTGTTCTAACTTGACATGCCATCCTCCTCAGAAATTAGGGCAATTCTGATCAGAGAGACCAAAGTCACAAAGTTCTGCCAAAACAGAACTGTGTAAGCATGTACTGCAGTATTCCATTGCTGATGCCCATTTATATTAAGAATCATATCTGGAATGTCATCAAATGTACAGAACTCATCTGCATAATTCATTATATTTCTTTGGAGATGATAAATTCTCCAGAGAGACAATAACTCTTACGGAATAGGGGAACTGGGCAAGTGGACCTGAAGGTGCATAAGACCTTGAGAACTCATTCTCTTTGGAATTTGCTGTTCAATCTAAAACCTTTCTTCATGTTCAGAAACAAATACTCAGTGTTTAGATACCCACAGGATTAAGCCCAGAGTGTTTGCAAAGAACCACTTGAGGCTGGTTCTGATTCTTTTCCCCCAGCACATATTTGGTCTAAGGCACAGTGGCTACTTGAAATTGCAGCTCCAGAAACACAAGTGTTCTTCTTTAAGCCCCAAGTTAAGGACACAGTGCAAGCCAGAGCCTCTGCCCTCAGCCTGCTCAAGTAATTTTCTTCCTGACCTGCAGGTAACACCCTCTCCAAGGGATGGGATGCAATTCCATCCTCTCCTGAACACACTGCTAATCACAGGCCTCTGCTGCTCTCCCTCCTGGCTTGGCTTCCACAGGGGTGATGGGACTGAGGCACAAAAGCCCTGCTCAAAGGAGAGGCAACTCCTGCTGGGCAAACACCACTTGTGAGTTACCAAAGGCACAGGATGCACAGAATGCCACCAAACAGCATTTCTGAGTTACTAAAGGCACAGGATGCAAAAAAATGCCACCAAACACCACTTCTGAGTTCTAAAGGCACATGATGCACAGAATGCCACCAAACACCACTTGTGAGTTACTGAAGGCACATAGTGACACCAAACACCAATTCTGAGTTACTAAAGGCACAGGATGCAAAAAAATGCCACAAAACAGCACTTCTGAGTTACTAAAGGCAAAGAATGCCACCAAACATCACCTCTGAGTTACTAAAGGCACAGGGTGCACAAACACCACTTGTGAGTTACTAAAGGCACAGGATGCCACCAGCACTCCTGTGGGATTGTCACTGATGTTAGGAGAAACAAACTGGGACACAGAACTCAAAAAGAAATGTCCTAGCAGCTGTGCAGCACGACAGACTATTTAAAACATGACATACTATTTTAAACATGACATAATATTGTAAAGAAGTAAATTGGCAGACATCATGTGTTACTACCTGCAACATGAATTTGTGCACGTGGGACCAGTGTGGGTGTTCTGTTGAGGATGGGTGAGTAGAGTGACATATAGATTCTGAGGTTTTAGAAGATAAATGTGAGTTTATTAAAAGCTACACTTTTTTTAATAGGCAGTTATGATAAAGGTGGACTTGGTTGGTCTTTAATTAATACTCTTGGTTAATTAGGAATAACACTCTTTTTGTAAACGCTTTACAATTAACAATAAGTTCAAAACACTAGGTGTAGGATTGTTTCAATTCTAATTAATACACTCTACACTACTACTTAAATAAGAATAACACTCATATTGCAAACACTTTACAATAAGCTCAAAACACTAGTTGTAGAATTGTTTTAATTCTCTCTCTGAGCTTTCTCAAAACTTCCCAGAGGAATGTCTGGGAAGGTTTACCTGACTTTCCTCCCTGACCAGCTCCCAGCATCCACAAACCAGTACAAAAACCTGTTTCTGTTAGGATGTGTTTTGTCTCCTGCACTTGAGCTACAAGCTTCTCCAAGGTGTCAGCCATAAAATGCTTCCCATCAAAACACTTTTTACAGCATTTAACACTGTGTTCCTACTAAATAAAACCCTGCAGAACAGCCCTGCTGTCTGAAAAGGCCCTCTACCACTGCCTTCTACCAACACCAAAACACAGGTCTCCACCCAGCATCCAGGGTAACAAAAAGCTCAGTACCACATTCAAATGGTTAACTGGAATTAGGTGAGCTTTCATGCCCTGTAGTCACACAGCTGGCCTAATATTTGTGTACTCCTAGAAATTCCACTGCAAAAAAATTTTGACACCAGTTTTCTTAAGCTCAGCTTGAAGTCTAGATGTAGACTAGTGAGGGATCTGAATTGGTCCCAGGGTGTATAGAAAAATATATACTTATCTCATAAAATTTTCTTTGTTGCAGAGGAAGAAACAAAACAAAAAAAAAAAATCACCAAAACAATTAAATAAAACAAAAAGAGAAAAAAATCCACCTTAACTGCCAAAAAAACCAATTTCTGCTCTTAAGATATGCCTCAAACTTTCACAGAAACTTTGCTGGAGACACAGAAAGGTAAGAGGCAACTTTGGGCTTAAAATTCTGCTGGAGAGAATTGAGCACTTGAATCTTTTTCTCCTTTATCTTTGCAGGGCAATTGTCTTCATTGCAGCTAGCAGCATCTCCTGACACACTCCTAACATGAAATGCAGTCCCAGGCACAAGTGGATTCAACCAACAAAACTGCAATTCCTTGGTGGAGGGATTGGAGGGGCTGCAGTGGGCTGGACCACAGGCAGTTTTTATTTGTAAAACACTGAGCAAATACATCCCCAGCTAAAAAGATTCCACGAGACAGCTCTCCCCACCTTTTCTCTCTCTCTCTCTCTCTCTCCAGTATTGAATAACTTATGACAAGGAAACCTCAGGTCAAACAGTACACATTCCACAATATTTCAAGATACAAACATTAGCTCAAGTGAGAAAAAGCTTGGTGAATATAGCTGTGGGACAGAAAAAAAAATCTCATGTCTTCACCTAGCAGAAATCTGCAGGAAGGTAACTCCAGCTGGAGATACTCCTTGGAAATGCACAATTCATTCTGATTTGCTTTCTCCCCCTTTATAATTTTTGTTTTCAAATCTCTCTTATTATTTGGTGTTCTCATTCGTTTTCCATGAGTATTTATACATGACAGAGGCTGCTGAAATCAGGACCACCATCTTCTCATAGAAAATACAACATATCTCATGGATAAAATGCAGCAATGACTGTTTCAGTTGTGCCATCACTTTAACCTGACTGTGGCATTTATTTGACACACATCACGTTTATAGAATATTATGAGAAGCAGTGCTGCATATAGGATCAGGAGGTTTTATCAATAATGTAGTTAATAGGCAGAGTGTTTGTGGGCAACCACAGTGCTACAGGTTATCTCAGAACATTTGTGTTTTGCTTATACTTCTATAATAAAAATTAATGACTTCAAAGTCCTCAGTGGGAGTATCTAGGACATTCATATTTATCAGAACTGTTACTGGCTTCTGCAGTAAGCAATTATTCTTATTGCATTAAACCGTTCATTTCCAAAGATGTATCCCCAAAAATCAAATAAATCCAAGAATGAATTATAGTCAAGATAGAAATTTACCTCAGGGATACTTTTAGAAAACTCAATTTAAAAACACATTTACTTTTGCCTCTGTGCCAGCAACAAAGGCAGGAGAAAAGGGGGAAGAACAACAGAATCGTTTTGATTTCAGTATTTCCTACAAGAAAATTCCAAAGCCAAACAAGCTGCAACCTCTCAATACCCAGCTTCCATCTGTGAAGGGTAGGAAGGCATTGCCACCAATGACTCAGAGGTTGCTGCTAATTGTACAGACCAAATGAATAATGCTGAATATGCAACAGAATATTGCTTTCAGTGCTGGCCTTGAAAGCTTTGAAAACTCTGCTGCTTCCCAACCCTTGTGCTGAGCACTACCAGGATTTTAGCTGGCATGACAGATGCAGGAGCACACTGCAGAAAGTAATTTCTGTGTCAAGTACAAAAGGCAAATAGTTGCAGTATGAAATTTAGAGAAAGAACGTGACAAGGAGAAGCCCCGGGAAGGAGGAAAACAAGCTGCACCACATAACATTTTACGATACAAAATGAGATGTGGGCAAGGCAATTTCACTTACGTGATTCATTTTATAAGCAATGCAAATGCAATCTCGCTGATTATGCTCCAAAACAAAAGAGGGAATTTCATTACTTCAGCCAGTGCAATTAGACATGCAGAAATCACAAAACATCCTATCTAGCAGCAGAACAAATGGAAACCATCATTTCCCATTTAGATGGGAATAACCAAGGTGGGTGAAATGCATTCTGTGGTGGTGGGTGCTGGGGAGGCATAAACTGAATTGTGCAGCCTTGAAGCTCAGTCTGTGCTACATACAGACACTCACAGAGATTAATTCCACCACATTTGTCATAAATGAGCTAAAGATACCTCAGAACCCACATGACATGAGGCAAAAAACCCCCAAACATCAACAAAACTAACAAAAAAACCCCAAACCAGTATCTTCCCCAACAAAACAAAACACCACTTAAAAAAACCACCCCAAAACTACACACCTATTTTTTATACAAGAGTCTTTTCCAGTTTTTATTTATCTTCTGGTTTCTCAAAGCTTGAAAACAGGCAGTTACTCTGAAGTCAGGCAGGCTGTGTGAATTAAGAGTGCCATTGCTTTCCCTATATGGCTCCCTGGGGAATCCATTTATTAGGCACAGGCCTGTTTTCTGATTTAGCTGAAGCACTTTTCCTAGAGAATATCACTGTCCACACCAAGAGGAATTTTCGAGTAACAGCTGCAGAACAGCCTTTTTCTGTAGGAACTGTCTTGAATCAGTTCCCCTATATGGATACACAGCGTTGATTTCCAGCCTCATACTCCTCTTAGTACTTAAAAGGAGAAGAAAATTACATGTTTTTAATAGGTAGTCTAATAATAGAAACCTCAGAAAAGCTTCAGCTTCTTGAAAATTAGCAGTAAAACTGAAAGTGACAAAAGCAAAATACACAAATAGATGGAATAGTAGGGCACTCAGCTATACTTATTTGGGTGTGTTGCTTTCAGTTTAACAATCAAAACCACTTTTGCTTTGACTAAGAATACGTGTAAAATTGCACCCACCTACCCATCCAGAGTCATATTTCTCAGCATGTAAATGAAATCCTAATTCTTTTGATTTTATCCATTAAGGAGCAGGAAAAAGTACCTTCCAGGGACAGACTACAAGAGAATTCCACAGCTCTGCAAGGCTGCGGGGAAGTGCAAAGGAAAAAAGAAAAAGGATGTTTCTACGAGCTTGCAGCAAAAAATCATTACTGAACACTCTGTGAAAGATACAACTATTAGGGTAGTTTTTAAGGAAACAGGCTAATTCACTAAGTTGCTTAAGGAGACAAAAAGAGGGGGAAACAATCACTTGAAAAAACGTGGAACTTAAAGCCTGGGAAGAGCTGTCTTAACCATTCCTTTCTTTACATCTGGATCCACTGGGCTGTTATTTTTCTTTGCATTTCTGCATTGTGGCAGTGCCAGTGAAATTCCCAGTTGCACAGCACTGTGCTGGTGCTCGCTGCAGTCAATAAAGTCAAAGTTCACAGTGACCATAATAGGACAGGAATGTGAGCTGGGTGAAACCACTCTGTTCACATCAATACTGTTACAGTCACCTACATTAGACAAAATTAGCAGTTGAGTCTCAGTTCTTTGACTGAAATGACTAATTTCCTGCAACCTTTCTCCTCCTTCCTCCCTCATAACGTTTTGGCAATCAAGAACAGGCTTAGGGACTGTTTCATAACGAATGCAGCCCTTAAGGGTAAAACTGGCAAGATACTCCAGTCTGTTCCAGAAATCCCTTCTGCAAATCATTATTCCATCTAGTTCTACTCTGCTGGTTTACTCCAGCCTATAACATCCTGAGCTCCTTCATCTTCTGCAGATTGTGAAGACTTGAGACAAGCTGTACTCCTAAAGCCAAAACCTTGTCTTTCTAGAACTAAAATGCTCTGGTCTATCTACCTCCTGGAACATCAGCTTCTCTAAATCTTTCCTCAGAAAGGGCTCTGCCTGCATGTTGCTGTAAAAAATGAAAGGTGACATGCTCAGAGGCTTTCCACTAGTGACTCCTTTTGCCTCAGAGCCCATCTCCTGCACTTGCTTTTCCCCACTGTTGTTACCTACAGTAACAAGAGCCACATCTATTCCTCTCCTTGTCAAATAACATGACAGATTTTTTAAATAACAATCACCTTCGAGTGATGAAGAGAATCCCATGCAGCTCCAAAGAGCTGTGCTCATCTCGCCCACACAAATGACATTTTCTTGTGTGAAACATTACCATCTCCCCAAAGACCCTTTCTCAGCAAAGCAATACTTTGCTGTTACTGTGGCTGATAGCTGCATACCCTTTACAGTGTCACCCAGAGAGCACCAAACACAACTCAGTTTAACAAGCACAGGTGCATATTCTCTGCAAAGCAGCAAAATCACTTCACTCACATCACTGTGTCACCGTACCTGTCCTTATAAGCCACGCTTGGCACTGCCCCCAGCAAACACGATCCAGTCAATTGCCCTGCCCTTGACCTTTGCTAAGTGAGAAGGCCCAGAGAAAACCCTGAATTACAGACTTGCCTTTGAATTACACCTCAGCTGGAGGCAACCTGCCAGGTGTGTGTACCAAGCCGTCAGTGAGCAGGGGCTTGCCTTGTTCTGCTCAGCTCAGGCAGCTCTCTGGAGGGAATCTAACCTCACAGCAATTTAACAAGGTCTCTGGCTCGTGGCACGTGCCACTCGCTTTTTCAGTTCCCATCCTGATGGCAACAATGGAATTCCAGTCCAAGCCTGAAGGGAACGTGGGGAGGGAGTGTGGGACAAAGGGAATTCAGCCCTGGGACTTTACTGGTGGCCTGCCACCAGTGTAAGAGATGTCAGAGCTGCACTCTGAGGCTGAGACAATGTACAGCCACTTTAACAGCTAGGAGCAACTATGGCAAGTGCTGCTGAACTCACAAAGCATGCTGTCATTTTTCACACTGCTAAGCAAAACAGACCAAAGTGTTAACCACGAGGACCTGTTGTGCCCTGGATTTTCCCTGATCATCCTCAGTGTGTGATTCTCTCTTTTATGACTGTCTGAACAAGCTCTGGCTCAGGGGACATGATACATCAGGAAGCCTGTCAAGGGGGGGTGCCTTTAACACCCATTCCATTCACAGGTCTGGGAAGGGCCACTATTCCTTCTTCCTCTCCCACTAAGCCAGAACCTACACCTGGAGCTCACATCCTCCCAAGAGCAGGCATGTGCTCAGGCAAACCTCCTCCCAGCCCCACTCACTGACAGCCAGGACTTGCACATCACAGCCCAGAGAGGAGGATTTCCACAACAGCCAGGCTGACCGAGATCCCTGCTCTCTGTGTGCCACCTGCCCCTTCCCGTGGAGTGGCTGCTGACTTGGACTAGTCCTGGAAGCTGCCTGGCCCCTCCAGGACTGGATTCAGCTCAGCAGAGTCAGCTGGGCCTAAGCACAAATGAAGCAAAGGAGCAGCAGGGCACAGCCTCCTCCCTTCTGCCGCGTGCTGCACCAACACAGCCTTTCTCCCACGTGGTAAGTGGGGTGGTGTTTTTTCCTCTTAAGGCAAAAATGGGGAGCTCCTTGGTCTAATGAGAGTTTTCTCTATCTGCAGACACAGTTTGATCTTGCTCTGCGAGTTCAACTTGCAGATGACTCCTTCTGTTAGAGACGGTGTTAGGCTTGGGTGGGAAACAGCCTCCTGAGCAGGAAAATTAAAGGCAAACAAAACAAATGAAGGAAGAAAAAAGGTAAAGCAAATATCTTTACTATATTGAGATAATAAGAGGCCTGGCTGCAGTTTTCTAATTGTTCTAAGGGGCTGTATTTCACAACCTTCTTCACACCTGCCAGTCACAGCATCTCAGTCCTGACCATCCAGGCTTCTCTGTCATTTCATTCTCTCTGTATCTTCCTTGGCCAAAACTGTATTCTAACATGGTCTCTTATAGTTCCTTAAGCAGTAAAAGCACCCAGTGACCACGCTATACACAAAAAAACCCAAATGATGCTCTGCCCAATTTCACAGACTCTGCTTTTTCCTTGTTTTCCTCCAACCACCTCATTTTTCCTGAGGGACACAGCGACAGGAATGCCACATTAACTGCCAGCCCCATGAGAAGAACATCTCAATCACCCATTATAAGCAAGGATCAGACCTCTCAAGTCCCCTGGCCAGGCTGTTTCTGCCCTTGCAGTAACCCTGCAGCATGGCTATCACTGCCACTTCTTATCTTATCTGCTCAAACATTGTCTGCCAGGGGCAGACGGGGAGCCAGACCTAAACAATGATGTGAAATGAAGGCTTCCTCCCAACACAGTCTTGAACTTCTGATCAAACTGATCACTCCTCACCAACATAACAAGCCCTGTTGGGGGTTTAAGGGCTTTAAAATCCAGCTCAAGGGAATGCAAAGAGGAAGCAGGCTTCCAAAAAAACAGCAAAGCTCTCGGTGCATGCAAACATTCTCTCTGGGTACCAGCTATGTGTACATGTACATACACAGACACATGTAGGAACAAATAACAAATATACACCACGGGGATGTTTGGATTCCTCAGTGAAATTCTTTTCTGTTAAAAAAATAAATAAATAAATAAAGGAGGGGTTTTAGCTCCATAGAGCTTAAAACACAACTGAAGCAGCAGCAACTTTTCCAAAGCAAAGGAGCTGGTATTTTTTAACTGCATTAAAATTCAGACAACTCTGCACTAGAATTTGATGCTTGTTAGAGAAAATAAGTTTTTCTATGCTTCTGTAAGAGTAAAAAAATCCAATAAAAATGAAACAAAACAAAAAAACTAAACCCAGGAAGTAGCAAGACTTTTGCCTCCATCAGGCCACTTCCTACCAAGACTATAAGCTTTAATCTGTGTCATTCTTGGGCAGACCTGTTAACATGATTAACATCAGAAGTACACCAGCTGCACTGAAGTGCACGTCTGGCCTCTGCTCAGATTAACTGCCCTTTCTTCCAGGGAGCCTCAGGTAGAAGTTCTAAAGGGAGATTTAGGGTTTCCAAGGGTGGAAGACATCCCAGCCTGCCCAAGGCCCCATTCATTCCACCTGCAGTGGGACCATATGAGGAGAGGAGACAAAGGGCTCTGCAGATTCAATGTGAGCCAAGCAAAAGCTGTTTACTGGGCTTGTAAACGTTGTTTATATTTACTTCTTATCTTGTCACACATCGTTTGATTGGTAGCTCTGCTTCGTCCACGAGGCAAGCAGGCATCTTTTTCTTAATCTAACTGGTCAATGCTGTAAGTGACATTTTACTTGGGTTGACACCCCTTTTCTGCTTCTTTCTTCTCACAACATCGGCTTTTTTATCCCCAAAGATGACCTTGTTCTTTAGTTCCAGAGGGTCAGGCTGGTCCATTCAGTACATGTCCATTTTCCTGTAAATATGATCCTACAACCATGCCCACAGCTCCACCAAGGCCTCAGCACAGGCAAGCTCCAGAGCCTCTGTGGGGCTTTGTCAGGGGCTATCTTCTTATAGAAGAAGATATTCTAAGATATTCTAGATTTATTTGGATTATAGATTTCTGCAGATTTTTTTCCTGCAAGTTACTTATCACACACAGTCTGTCCTTCCAGACCTTTCTGGAAACAGCTGCAGGACTTTGGGGCTGTCTGGTGGTCCTGTCCCCCTGCTAGAGCCCATGCCCATTCTGAATCTCATTTGTGCATGTGTGTTGTGCTTATCTCCAGGCACTAGCATGAGGGTATTTGTCCCAGAAAAATTCTGCCTCCCTCCACATGGCCCCTGTCTCCACCCACATCCTGCTCCTTCTCACAATATGTCATTTCCAACAACCCTGGGCTGTCATTTCCAACAACTCTGGGCTGGCTCCACAGCCCCCTGACAATGGGTGTTTGAGACAAACACAGAGCCCTTCTGGGCTCTGCAGACACTGTCCCACAGTGCAAAAAGGGCTGGCACTTGTGTGTTCCTGCACCAACCCCTGCATCATCACCACTGCGGCAACACCTGGCAGCCCAGCACCCTGCACACTCCAAAAGCACTGCAGAAACTCAGGTTCTCACTGATCCCGCCCCCAGGTGCACTCAGGCCCTTCAGGATGTAGGAATTATCTCCTATTATTCTTGTAACCTTGAACAACTTTGGGAAATCCTTCATGTCCTGCTGGGAAATCTCATGTGGGTTCATTCCACCCTTGCACTTCACCCACACAGTGAACTCTGAACCAGCTGACACCACAGAACAGCACAACCCAGCCACTTCTTAGCTTGCAAACTCTCAGGCACACATTGAACACAGAAGAATTACAAATCTGTCCAGGGATACAGATCAATAACCTCACCCTTCAGCAGCACTGCCAACCCCTGCAGCCCCCAGCACCTCTTGCCGTGCCCAGCTCCTGCTCCAGGCTGCTGTGCCAGTACAGGGACAGAGGTGACCAGGGCTGGAGAGCTGAACTGAGCACCAAACTCCAGGGATTTCTCTGAATTCCCAACTGTCCTGTACAATACAGCCAGCAGCAGCACCACCCCCAAAGAAGCAGGGCAAAAGAGATCTCATAAAACCTCTCTTCACACACCTCCTGGCATTGTGAGGGCAACAACAGTGGCTTGAATCCCTCAAGCCACGCTGGATGTTACAAGAGAACTTAAGTTAGAGCAGCATAAAGCAGCCCCAAGGTGCAGGTCTTGGTGAAATCACTGTGCAGATCAGATTGCTGGCCCAGAGCTCAACATCACACCCAAAGGCAGTGGCAAGCCTTGACTAGGTGTGCAAGTGAATGCTTCCTTTCATCAACGATTAAGCCACACAAAAAAAGGCAAAAGTACCACAGGAAAAGAAAAATATAAAAATATATTTTTCCTTTTTTAGCAATACAGTTCAGGACAATATTCCATGGCATCTTACTGTTTCTGCAAGGACAGTGAACAATCTCAAAAATCTTGATCCCATAGGAAATTGTCACAAAACTTCCAGGCACAGGGGCTGCATTTCACTACTTCAAAAACATTCCCCCAGCAACAATTACCAACTGGCCTTTCAGCTGTGTATGACGGGGCAGTGAAAGCACACTGCATTGAAGTTCTCCCCTCTTCACCAATTCCATAAACATTTAGGTCAGGTGCTGCAGAGCAGCATCACTGCAAGCTCCTTCAAGTTTCATTCCAAGAGGGTCAGGATCAGCCACCCTCTCTCTCACTGAGTGCAGGAAGCAGAAGAATGAGAAAGCAAGCGAAGCTGTCAATACAGGGAATTGTCTGTATGCCATTCCTCTGTGAAAACACAGGCACTGTGGAACCCTAAAAGACCTTTTCAGGCACTGTGTCACTGCTAATACAGCAGGAAATGTTAAGTCAAATACTGTATTAGCCAAAACTACAACAAATAAACAGCAAAGCAGCCATGCCTTGCATAAAAATGAAACCCTAATGAAGAAACCCAGTACAGTTTGTTGATACCATGTGCAGTCTAGGCTACATGCATAATGTAACAGTGCAACTGCTAACAGCAGGCTCACAGAAGATAATTTACACTTGTTTTTATGGACATGAGGAACTGATCTTTGAAGTTGTCCCTAATGAGATGCTGCTTGGCCCTAACAGCATCCTGAGAGAACGTGCTGGGGTTCGGGTTTTTTTTTTTTTCCCTCTCCCCTGCATCCGGTGCATATTTATGATGCAGAATCCAGAGCTATTTAAATGGCACACGTGCATTGGTGTCCCCTCCCTGTGCCATCACCACTCTCACAGTGGGGGAAATACCTCCTAAAATGAGTCCATTCAGCTCCAAGCCTTTGCTGTAATTACCCAGCCCACCTTTGCTAAGCACCAGAAGATGCACAGGGGTTAATGAAGATGGTTCCTTCTCCCCTGAGCTGCTGACCTCAGGAGTTGATTGGAGCTGCCAGGTCAATTGGCAGCTGGATCACACATGGTAGAGGGCACGATCCAGCCACAGGCACAGGATCCCCAGGGGAAACACAAGTGCAGCTCTGCAGCGCCTTGCAAAAACACAGGCAGCAGCTCGTGGTGAAAAACTTCACAACAACAAATTTCCCTGAGCAGCACGTGGTGAAAAACTTCACGACAACAAATTTCCCTGAACGGCTACTGTTTTCATAAAAGAACCAGAAAAAAAACCCTATTTTTTGCTGTTTTCATAAAAGAACCACAAAAAACCTAATTTTTACTGTTTTTGTAAAAGAATGACAAAAAACCTATTTTTTCATCTTGTAGAGAAATCTCCATAATGTTAACAAGAGTGACTTCTCTCCCTAAGTAAACTCCAAAAAGAGTATTTCAAAAGTAGTAAACTAACTATAAATTTGAGGTTTTGTTTCTTTACATTACCAGTAAAAAAAAAAATTGTAAAGAGAAGAAAAGTATTCTAAAAATCTGTTTTAATTCTTACAACTTTTTTTCTTTAGTTACTACTAATAAAATTTTCTTTATCCCCTTTTAAAATTTTAAACCTCCTTGACCTTTCTCCTAATCCTGTCCTCCCACCTCACAACAAAAAATAAGTACATAAGTAATTAACCAACACTAAAACCCACCACACTCATCAACACATTAGTTTAAAAAAATCTCAAAATTAAAGAAATCTTAAATTAACAGACAAAAAACCACTACAGGAAAAGGTTTTTGCTGTACCCTAAGGCTACACCCACTTGTGACAGCCTAAATTTTACTCTCTCTTCCACAGTTCTCCCAGGCACAGCCATCCATAGACCTTGCTTCTTGATTATCACTGCTTCAGATCCAAATATTCAAGTAAACTAAGTGCAAACTAAGGCAGTTCAAGAAACTTTTTTATGGTCCATTCAAATGTTTCTTCTGCAGCTTTTGGGAGGGGTGCTAAAATCGGAATATTATAATAAATAAATAAATTTATATTTTTAGTCTATATGATACAATATAAATATGCTATCATATCATATTGTTATATTCTGTTCTATTATGTTATGTTATATTATGTTATATTAATACATATATTACTTCAGTTATACCATCAGAGAATCAGCATTTAAACTCTTAAATTTCTGTCTTTTTCTGTTTGGAAAATAGAGAGGGAGGAAAAAAGATCCCTAAATTCTTGGAGCATTCCTGTCAGCACTGTCTGTGCTGTATGAATGCCGAGTGTGCTGTTTAGGATTAGGTGACTCAGAGGACAGTTTGCACGATGCTTGATTTTTTCATTTAGAGCTCATTATCTAATAACACACTAAACAAACAGAAATGCAACCCCTCTGACAGGCATTTGGTACCTTAAAAAAAATACCAAGCAAAAACCCACAAAAACCAACAAAACACAAGAAAATATTCTTCTTTAATTCCTATAAACACCCTCTTGGTCAGCATGACCATGCTTCCATGCAAACAACTACAAGGCATAAGTCTGGAATTCAAAATCTAAAAACCCTTTTTGTTAGGAAAATAATGAAACACATACAAAGACACAAAAGACAGATTCCAACACAGCAATATATACCATATATATATAAATCACACTGCTGCACTTCCTGCTAGGGCATGAAAGTCTTTAAACACATATGCAGGCAGTAAAATTTTGATAAATAAATATGGCTATATGTGCAAGGTGTGATAAGAGCTTCACCTCAGGCCAGCATCTTATGTCAGGTTATTTCTGGGTATTTGAGATTATTTATACATTTCTCTACTTCCATTTATTGGTCATCTCCAGTACATTCCTCCTATATGTTATTATGTAAGTGTCTGGACCCAAAGAAATGGCACTGTCTCTTTACAGACAGATATACAGAAAATTGCCGTGTCTTAGTCCAAATCTTCTACAGGAACCCATTTAATTTGAACTAATTAATAAGAACTAATAATTTAATTTGAACTAATTAACATGAAAAAACCTCTACCAACTTCCTGGCTAGAGGAGTTTCAGTTCATCCCTTTTAACTCTCTGCTGAGTGAGATGATTCATAAGAGGTGAATGATATACATTTGTGTGTGTGTGTGTATATATATATATAGATATACATTTCTCATGCTGTAGAGTGACATCTGTAAAAGCTGCTGAGGAACACTCACTGAAAATAGTGACAGTATGAAATGATGGTATGAACACACTCTCAAGGAAACCAGGTGATCCAAAATTCATTTTCAACCTCAATTAATATTCCACTTGACAATCTAGACCGGATGCAAGGATTCTTTTCGGGAAAATAAGCTCTGTAATAATGATACCTAAAATGAATGAGCCAGAAGACAAAACAAAATCCCCCCAAATTCAGACCACTGTAATACCCTGCGACCAGGGATTTCCCTTCTGTCCTCACTCAAAGACAATGAAGCCTTCATGCTACATACACACATTTTTAAAGCAACCTGTGTCCTCCAAGGCACAGAAGTGGTGGTGACAGATAACCAACAAGAAATGAAATTCCATACACTAAAAGTCTGTGCTTTGTGCCAGTGATGTACCAGGCTCTGAGAGGAGCAGCATGTGTGATCCTGCCACGAAGGCAGCAGCCAGGCAGAGCAGCTGAGCAGAACAACACCAAAGGTCACAGTGGAGATAAAAAAAAGGGGGGGAAAAAATCATAGACCACCCTTAGCATTATCACCAGCATTTTAATTCTCTGAGGACGTCTGAAATTCCTGCTACAGCATTTGATCTGTGCAGCCTCATTATGCATTTGTGAGAAGAGAGAGAAGACAGGAGAAGAACTGTCCTCAGAACTTGATACCAACAATTAAAATCACCTCCAAAACATCTAAAAGTCACAATATGAATCATTACTCTCTCTCAAAAACCCAAAGAGGGTACATAGGTGGAAACTTTCAAGGTACAGAATAGTATTGAGAGCAGAACAAAATTAATTCATGCAAACAGCCCTTGTTTAAAAACAAGGTGATAAAAAAATCAAACTAATATCAAGAGATATAATCAAAATGAAACAATTATATATAAAAACTTTCAAGTAATTAAAATATGACATTATATATAAAATATATACTATATATAATTATATCTAATAGTATATAATGCATATTTATATTTTATATATAAATATGTTTGTATTTTATATTTCTCTATACATTTTTTCATATATGATTGTGTATTTTAGTTTTAATTTATTCAATGCTTTGCACCAAAAGTGAACGCCTGGATGACTTTAAATTTACAAAATAAACACTCCACAAAGGCAAAATTTCCCTCTTCCTTAATATCTGTCAATTACCATAATCTTATATGCACACTGCTAACAACCAGAGAAAAGAAGTCCTTGAAAGAATCATTGCTTAAAATTGAGGGAGCCGCTTAATCTGGCATTTTGAAGTAGCAGGTCCTGTCCCACTGGAGGCAATAATGATGTCACTAATCACTGCAATTCACAAGTACAGGACAAGGCTCTATTTATTAAATATGCTGGCTGACATGAAATTTCAATTCTGAACATTATTTTCCCCAAAACTACTGCTTCACCATTCACAGGAGAGCAAATAACCCATTGTTAATGCTCACTGCTGGCCAGAAGTGGCTATAAGAAAGGAGTAATTAAAAAGTAATGACTTTTTTTCCTTTGTGCTGCCTGTATGAGAGGAGCAGGAGGGAAGACAGCCTGGCCTGGCACCTTTTCCTTGCCATCGACTGATGCAGTATCCAAACGCTCAGGAGTGATGTGCTCACAGCCACTACACTCCATCCCTCATCCCAGGGACATGGTCAAGGTGTAAACAGCGAGTTTGCTGCTCACAGCTCCGTCAGAGCCAGCCCCTCCATCTCACACTCCTTCCTCCTGCCCTCCCCCAGCCTCCCTCCATCTGCTGCCCTCCTGGGAAGGCACAGCTCCCCTTAATGGCTCTGTGCTTTTAAGTCTAATGTGCTGGATATAAGTTAATGCCCACTACACTAAGTGGAGGCTCTGCTGCAGGGAAGCCTCTGGGTGCTGGTTTTTTTTCCCTGTCAACAGCCAGCAGAATCTCTGTAGCCCTGATGTCAGCCAGGCTGCAAGGAAGAGAGGGTTTGGGAATGTGAAATTCACGACCTGCGACAAAAACGAACCTTGAAAGACACCACACTGCACAGTAGTTTAAATAATCCTTCAGTAAAAACAGGAGATGGTTGGGATTTTATTTGTCACTCCCCTCATTTAAAATGATTTAAATTTAGAAAATATGCCCACTATAAAATAGGGCATATAAAAATAAGGGCAAGCATTTCTCGGTCAGTGGAGAACAGAGGTGAACTTGGCTGGCAGCAGAAATTCATGTCCTGAAGACAACTGTATTTGGGGATTAGGAATTCTGGATTATGTCCTGAGCCATCCTCTGCCCTCTCTGAAAGCTCCAGCACTGCTCATGGCCCAGCCCTCTGTGCCAGCAGCAGATCCTGCAGGATACACAGAGCCCCAGAGCTGGGAGCAACCTCCAGCTTTATCGAGGTCATGACCAGGCTGTAACTCTTCAGGAGATAAATAAAACGACTGCAACTCCAGGTGCCTAAACTTTATTGTTTGGAACCCAAACTTGCTGCTTGCTGCTCCAACCGCTTGGTACTGCTCCAGGAACGTTGCTGGGTGCAAGATTATCCTAGCCTAACTTTTTGTCGGAAAAAAAGGCAGCAAAATAAATAAATAAAACAAATAAATAAAATAAATAAATAAAAAACCCATTAAATGGAGTCTAGTCTCATTTACCACAGGACAGAATTGGTTTGGCTTCAGTGTTTTAAATGCACACACGTTCGCTGTTTTATTTTATGTCCTTTTAACTTGCTGGATTTTTTTTTAAATATCTTTAGCAGTTAACATATTGGTTTATATTGTGCTAGATTAATGGCTGGAGTTGATAATCCAGCCTCAACAAATCCATAATTTAGTCACAGCTTCCTCCTAATTAAAAACAAGCACACAGTAACACAAAACTTCAGCTACAGTGCACCTAAAAACTGCAACCTCAATGCAAAAACTCGCATCAGAACTGAAGGGAAATGGGTGAGACCAGAATTTCCAAATCCCAGCAAACAAGCTGTATCTTCTGAAGTGTGTGCAGGCACACGGGCATGCAGCCTCTTCTGCACTGCTCTGATGCTCATTCGCTTCACAGAGAAGAGCTGAGAGCCACTCTCAGGCCCTCTGCACACAGGAACAACCTCCTCAAGTCCATAAAACTGCAGCTGCACATGCCAAGTATGATTCAAACCACTGGAAACAAGAAGTCATTGCTCCAAGGACCAAAACTCACAGGCCTGCTGGAAAATCCACTCCTAGGCACTTGGAAAAACCTGGAATTATGCAGGGAATGATTTCCCCATGCAGCGTGGGGGGACTTCCTACCAGCAGGTAATGCCAACACCAGGCTGGGCTCTGCCTTCCCAGCAGCAGCTTCACAAGCTCAGTGCTCAGAGATGCTCTGAAGACATCCAGAGATGTTTTAAAGGCATGTCCCTGCCTCACTGTACTTCTGCTGTGCCCAAAAGCATTTATTTTCTCAAGTTACACTGTGGCATGTTACAGAATTCAAAAGCAAGCTGTTTAAGTGTTCCTTTGACAAGGAGACACACTAGCCCCCTCCATTTCTGAATTTTTCCATGATGTTAGGCAACTGACTCCAAAATTAAGCCACCTCTGAGAGCTCACGATCAGAAATGTAAACTCAAAAAATTACCACGCCAACACTGAGTACAAAAAATCAATATCCACAATCAACACTTGATCACTTCTGAAATAAACTTCTTGCACCATTAAACCTCTTGCATCAAACATAACCAAGCTGCATATAATAATATAACATATAACACAGACATCTAAACTCACATTGTTTACAGGGTTTTCCTTTTGCTTATTTGTCCAACAAGGAAAAAAAAAAATCTAGCAGGAGTTTGCAAAAGAGAGAGTCAGATGTGTGATAGGTAGCTGCAGCACTTTGTTTGGAATAGCCACGTGTCACAGCAAAGGGAACAGGCTGCCTCATCCTGCCACTGGGAGAAAACCAGGAGCCAAAAACTCTCCAGTGGGATCTGCAGTGTGGGGCCTGCAAACTTAGCTTTTAACTCTCTGTTTGAAAATCTATGCTCTAGAAGTTGTTTCACAGGACAGATTGTATCTCACCCTTCAAGCACTAAATAAAAGCAAGAATCTGCTCCAATTCTGCAAGAATTCTGCAAGAATTCCACAACAATATCCCTACTGCCCTGGTATTTAAAAAAAAAAAAAAATTCACAAGTTTCCAGTGACAGCACAACATCCTGATTGCAACATAGATCCATCTTTTTTGTCAAACTACTTCACAGCAAAGAGTTTCCTGGGTGAGTACTGTGGCAGGAACCACTGCCACACAAAGCACTCCTGGTCAGATCCCATCACACATCTCCCAAAATGTTTTTGGGAGACACACACACGCATTTGTGTGCTGTACATCAACTAGGAAGTGCAACTCGGCTGTGTCTCAGTGTGACTGACCACTAAATGAACCCTTCAGTCAACACTATAGTCAGATCATGTATTGAAAATTTCCTTTTTTTAGTGCTCAGCTACTGAGTGGGGCCTTACAGATAAAGGGTTTGTGACCTGAAGGCTTCTCTGCAGGATCCATACAGCACAAAAGAACACCAACACACATGAGCCAGACTGACTCCACAAGGTGTTTTTACAGCACATTTTCCATGAAAATCTTCCTCAGTCTCATTTCTGCACCAGAGGTGAACAAACACCCCCTTCCTTCCCTCTTGCCCACTGGTGGATCCATAAGCACACAGTTCATGGCTGGTATTTCAGCAGATACAAACAGCTTCTTTGCTGGGGTTTGGAAATTCAGGTCTTCCCCATTTCCCTTCAGTTCTGATGTGGGCCATGAAGGTTGCAGTTTTTAGGTGGTGTGCTGTAGCTGAAGTTTTGTGTGGTCGTTTTTAATTAGGAGGAAGCTGTGACTGAATTATGGATTTCTTGAGGCTGGATTATCAACTCCAACAATTAATCTAGCACTGCCAGGTCCACCACAATATAAACCAGTAGGTTAATTGCTAAAGATATTTTAAAATTTAAAAAAATAAAATATTCCAGCAAGTTAAGATCACACTAAACCAGCTCCCTGTGCTGGCTGCCCCTGTAACCCTCTGCTGGTGAGGCTGCACCAGGAGAGAGATCACTGGAAGTAGCTCATTGGAAAAACAAAACAAAACAAAACAAAACCAAAACCAAAGAAAAATGTGGATTGGAAAATTTTTGGAAAACCAAACCCCCCCCCCCCCCCCAAGGACATTTGTACCCTGGACTGTCTCAGTGTCCATCCAGCAGCCCCAAAAAGGCTGTGCCAACTCTCCAGGGGCAGGCAGGAGCAGCAGGTCCAGCTCTGAAGCCTTTCCCTGTAGCAGGGATCTCCCCCCTGCAGCCCTGAGTAACTCCAGGGACTGATGGATTGATTTTGAGAGGCACAAACTGCTCTGGCAGCCTGGTCCCACCAGCACAAGAGGGGTTTGTCACCAACTGAAACCAGACCTGGCTTCTCTCTTAGGGCAGGGTGATGTGGAAAGACAGTATTAACAGGGCAATGGTGAGAAAAAAATAAATACTTTAAAGCTACATTATAAAAATTATTTTAAACCTACAGTTATAATAATAAGAATATATTTATAATGATAATAATAATATTGGCACTTTTACATCATTAGCCTTCTAGGGATGTCAGGCCATTTTTTTAAAGGTAGGTTGGTATTACTCCTTTTTACAATGACAAAAAGAAAGGTCAGAAATTTAATCAATTTTTCAGGAGTGCTTAGCATACGATGGCTGCACTGTATAAATGCAATACAAAGGACCCAAATTTAAATTTGAATTACAAAACTGAGCCTTACATCACCTCTGTTAGGAACACTTTCAGTATGCTCCACCCCTCCAGCATACCAAATAAGTGTAGCTTCTTTAAGAAGCTATTTTCATTTTACACCTAAAATTAAAGTTTAGAACTTAGGTGCTGCTTAGGTTTTTGCACAAGTAACTTTGAACGGTGTAAAAACCAGTGAGATGGCAGAGATCTTCACTCACACAGACACGCACAGGCAGCAGGAACAGAGTTTTCCCAATGACAGGGGAGCAGCCAGGAAAGGAGACTAAACCTGCACCAAGGTGAGCTCAGCATGAGCCAGGGCCCCAGGAAAAACCCTGGTTTAAGTGCACTCATTCAAAGTACTCCTGTTTCCACAACCAGAGCTTAAATGTCACTTGACTGTTTCAGAGAGTATTTATTATATATTTATAATAAAGAATTTTAAATATTACATTTTAGAATCAATACTTTTATCATAAATATATTTATAATAAAGTAGTATTTATATATTGATTTATTTAATCATAAATAAATATGTATTTATTTGGAAAAATAAGCAGTGGAAAGAAACCTGAATGGTTATAAGCTGTGTATGCTTTTTGTAAAAAAAATAATAATAATAATAATAAATTAATACATATTTTTATATAATATATGTAAAATATAAGAATAAATATATATTATATTTTTATTTATATATAGAGTGCTATTAATGGCCATTTTATATATGAATATATTTTAATATATTTATTATACATATATATATATATATATATATATCTACACACACACTTGTTTTATAGATAGATGGATGGATGGATGGATAGATAGATAGATAGTGTTATTAATTGCCAGAACAACAATTTCCAGCAAAACTACACCAACTCTATCACATCAGCAGCAGCTGAACCAGCCTGCCCAGGTACAGCTGACTGCTCTAAGACTGAATCTCTTTTTTTCTCAACCAACAACATTACATGTACCAGCTCCACTTTTCTGTAAATGTCAAATGAGTTCCTATTTTGCTAACGCCAAATATCACAGGCCTTACATGAAACTAAAATCCAGGCTGCTGCAAATCAAGTCCATGATTTCCTACTAATCTCAGGGGGAGTTCATAAAGCCCATTAACTGCAGGATGTTTTCCCCAAGAAAACAAAAAAAACCCCAACAAACCAAGATCCTCTCTGTCGAGGTTAGCAGTCTAATAAGACTCTAACAATGTAAGGTTTCAGCACAGCTGAAAGTTTTTCCTTCTATGATCAAATAGCTGTGGTTTTATTTTTTTATTATTACATTCTGATTTTAAACCAGGATTTTTAACCACATCTCTGATTTTAAGGAAGTTGGAGTATTTAAGTTTAAAATTATTGAAAATTCTGTCACTGTACCCTACTTTGAAGTTTCCATTTTCTATATTATAAATATAAATACATATATATATATATGTATAGATATAGATTTACATATTAATATATACATATTTGCAAACAGACATTTACGTACTTTATTCAGCCAGACACATATTTCTAGCAACATAAAACTCTGCTTATACTCTTTAAAATAAGAATATTCACAGGGGAGATTGCTCTAGTACAGAAAAGGCAGTAAAATTATATAGTTACAGAGGGAAAAATGTATCTCCAGGTATGAATAAACTTATTTAGAGGACTCTTGCTCTGGCACAGAAACCCCTACCTTTCTCACTCCCCTACTATTGAATTTAAACCAGAACAAAGTGTTAACATGCATTCAAACTACCCTAAAAAAGCCACCACTCCTCTAAAAGGCTCAGCCAGCAGGGGCTATAGCTATTTTATTATTTTATCTTCACAGAACTCCCCCATCCTCAACATACAAAGGGGCATTTTCCATAATAGATACACCAGGTTTATTTCACTCTTCTCTTTTTTTTTTTTTTTATTCCCTACAAGTAAATGGGGCATTGCACCTAAACAGGAAGATTTTTCTGTCTGGTTAAAACCTAAGGAAGGAGTTTTTCATTTGAATTTGTCCCCAGGCTTTATCCCACTGCTGCTCACAGCTAGCAACCTCACACAGAATATTTCAAAAGTCTCAACAGGCTGAAAAGCTGGTTTGGTTTAAAAAATAAACAAACACCCAAAAAACCCCTCAAACATACTCTTATACACCTAAGGAGCAAGAAGCACTTCTCTCTTTAAGTCACCATTCTTGCCAAAAAATTTGAAAGTATGAAAACTTTTGAAAGAATAATAATCAACATGAAGCACAGAGAAGCATATTATAGTTGTTATAATATTAATAACTATAATATTACAGTTATTTATTATTTTGCAGCTGCCCTTGAAAGCAGGGAGCTAAGATGATGCTGTTAATTAAAACTAAACACTAACTGGACAAAGCATTCAAATACAAGCACTTTGTAACAGTCAGAAAGCAACTGAGACCTGTGGGTGGGAGCATCGCTTCAAGATGACAAAATAATATTTAATATTACATCCCTTCATGCAAAACAACTGTGCAGCAAAAATTGCCTTTAGAATACCTGTTCAAACATTAATTAGTAAAGAAATGAAATTAAGTAAAATTAAATGGTTGGACAAACTGATACAAAAACTACACAGACAAAACTGCTGTTGCTGCCAGCCCAAGCAAAGGGAGCTGTAATAAATATTCTGTTGTTAACTGAAACTATGCTTAAACAAATTGACTAAGGAGTATAAAAAATACGGATAAAGATAAGAGAACTCTATCCCAGCTGATTGAACTACATGAAAGGCACAAAATAAAGGTGAGAGAAGAAGCCCAGGGCACGTGAAGTGGCAAAGTAGTGCCAGTAGTGCCTTACTCACCAGATTTATGCTGGTGATGCTCCCTGGACTCTTCTGCTCTCTGTAAAATCAGAGTTAGGCCCAAAGGATACAGGACCTTTTGTAAGTGGCTCAGTGTAGGCCAAGAAACCACTTCTCACCTTTGCACAGCATATCCATAAAGAAATTACTCCTAAAACAAATATTTCCTTTAGCAAAGAACACTGTCCTTAAGCTGCACCCAGCTCCTGATTTATGTCCTGCAGCAATAGATTGCCCTGCTGTTCACATACATGGCACAAAACTCAGCCCCCATGTTGCTCCACTCATTTCTCTTCGTCCCATGATTTTTAAAATAAATTTTTCACTAGAGAATAAAGCCTCTTCAAACTCCCTCTTAGGGAAAAAAAAAATAAAAGAAAAAGAAACGAACAAACCACACACATACATTACTCTAAAAGACAGCAACAAAGAAAAGCAGACTGTAAAACCAAATCAAATCAATCCTGGCAGCTGCAGCAATGTAGCACTAACAGAGCCAGAACAGGGTAAAAAGATCATGGTTTCTTTGTTAATACTGCTTTTACCAATTTTCTCTTAAGACTTCTCACTTGATGACAACCTCTTTCAGATGAACACAGGAAACTTCCATTACAATACATTAAAAGTCAAATAAAGACTCCATCTGAAGCTACCACAAAATCCAGTCTCCCCTCCCCAGCAACAATTCTGCTGTTCTCACATCACACAAACCCTCAGCACACTCAGATCTTCACCTCATTGTGTCCTCCACCTGGTAGGATCCCCTCTTTTGTTTCTCAACGAGTTTTGTAAAACCTGTCATTTGCTATCCAGACCTGTACCTGAACTCAGCTCCTGCACTGGAACATGTCTGTCTGCTTCCACTGTGAATCTGAGACTAATTCATTGCCAGTTTTTCAAAATTTTCATCTCCCTTTCATGTGCCACACCCTGCGCTGAACCCAAATTTCTGATTTTAAGGAAGCTGTGGTATTTAAAGTTAAAAATTATTTAAAATTTTCTCGCTGTACCGTACTTTGAAGTTTCAGTGTTTATTTCAACTGCAGAGTTTTTCCAAACAAGTATCTTTCACGACATCCATCAAGTTAGTATCATTTTACACTATCACTTAGAGGAGTGCCTGTATGTTTGTGAGGTTTTTAAACAAAGCATGAGTAATTTTTACAGTGCTGAACACCACACTTAGTCCTAAATTCAGCTCCCACTCAAGTCAATCTCAACAGGAAGGGGTTCTTTAAAACTGCTTTCTGATTTTCTTTTGTTTGTTTTGAATTCGTTCTCTAAATAAGATTTGTACTTAATGTCAGTCAGAAGCACAGCCTGGAGTGCAAAACACGCAACAGAAATTTGCTGGCCAAAGGTCTGAAAAGTGAACTGAGACATGGAAATGTTTCTAAAAATCAAAGTTAATGGGAAGTTTTCCACCTTGAAAAGAGAATGCACGACAGGCACTCGTCAGCATCCTTCCTGAAGTTGCCTTCAGGAACATTGTAACCACATGAAATCCTATTAGAAGGTGCTGAACTCCTACATTGTGACTCTTCCGGCAGGCTTCTACATAACAAAAATGCAATGAAGTACCATACAACTTTCCCCCCTTATTATGCAAAATCCTTATCAAATTCAATAGTGCGACATGGTTCAAAATCCTGCCTAACAATGGCTCGCAGGATGTCCAGGGATGTCGGCTTTGTTTTAGTTTCACGTGCTTTTCAGTCTATTAATGCTAAGAGAGAAAGAACCTTCACGTAAATAACCGATAAAGATCAAACCCCACTAAACAATGGGAAAGAAATTCAGGAGTTGGAACTGGCGCTTTGCTGAGCAAGCAACCCTTTGTGCCTAGGTGCCAACCCTGGGTGCCACAACAGCCAGGAATAACGAGGTGAGGGAAGGAGGAACCTCCACTCCAGCTCCCCACTTGCCGTGCTGCTCCCTTGGATGGGGCCAGGGCTGGAGCTTGCAGGGAGGTGTCTGGAGGGTTTGCAGGGATGTGTTTGGAGGGTCTGCAGCTCGGGCCAGGGCTGGAGCTTGCAGGGAGGCGTCTGGAGGGTTTGCAGGGATGTGTTTGGAGGGTCTGCAGCTCGGGCCAGGGCTGGAGCTTGCAGGGAGGTGTCTGGAGGGTTTGCAGCTCCCCGGAGGAGCCGCGGGGCAGCCCCGGCTCCTTTGTGCGGCAGGTTGCGGGTGGAATGTGGAATGCGGCACACGTTCAGCTCGCAACCGGGAGGACAAAGGATTCGCTGATCGGGGGGGACAATTAGTCCCAATTAGGCCTATTTCGCAGCTGAGTGTAAGCTGCTGGGGGAAGGGAGCTTAAATCTTACAGCAATGGGTCCCTCAGGCGAGTGAAAGCAAGATCAGTGAAGTGACAAGCTTGAGAGCACGGGAGTGCCACCGAGGTGGTGGCACCTCATCCAGGAGAGGATGGAGCCCGCTCCTCAGCCCTCGCACACACCGGCTCCAAACCCCGCTGTTAAAAACAGCTCAGAAACTGTTGTAAAATAGTTGATAATTGTTAAGCATGTACTGTTAGTTTAGTTGTTATATTGTAAATGGGGTTAAAAGGGCAATTATAAGAAATGCGGTGCTCAGGGTGCCGTATTACACACAAGGAAAGGGCAGCACCCCCCAAGCGAAACGAGCCGGCCTGGACAGAACTGTAACGGGTCCATCAAGCGCCTTAAACCTTCCTGCAAATGAAGGATTCAAAAAGAAACTAATCCGAAGGGACAAAAAACAGGATTAAAAGGGGCATCTGAGCCAGGGAAGCTGTGCCGCTCCACGCTCCACCCGGGACATCGCTGCTGACGAAGATCCAGTGCCAACACCACAGCATCCTCGATGGGAATGCTCCTGCTCGGCCCGCGGGCCCCCTTGCTTTAGGCCTTTCTTTTTTTTTTATTATAAAAAATGCTGAAATCACTTTAATACCAGGAGTCTGGTCCCATTTTTAACGCTAACCATTCTGCCTCTCAGCTCCCGTGGCTAACTAAGGCAATTTCCCAACCAGTGGTTTTGCCGGCTGTCCTGGAGCAGCAGTCCCGGTGTCAGGCACACAGCAGGCACGCAGGCAGGGAATACTCACATGTGCACGTGGGGAGGCTGGAAGCGGCTCTGGTTGATGTTGTAGTGCGTGAACGCCTGCGTCGGGTTGGAGCTGTACTCATCCACCGTTATGGTAACTTTGCCTTGTGAAGGAATTCCATGAGCCATCCTTCCTCCTTATGGACATGAGCAGCTCACAGCTTCCCAAGGCCAGGGGCAGGGCAGGGCATCGTGCTCCGGGCGGATCCCGACTCCCAGCAGCTCCGCATCAACGCCGAGACTTCTGCCAGGAGAGACAGACGCTGCTCTGAGCCACGAGATGTAAACACACACCGACCTACTGCTCCACGCTCTCCTGACTTCCGTTCAGATCGGAGACCTGTTCAGATCTGAGATCTTTTTCTATATCCCTGATGTACCCATCACCCCTCTCCACGCATTACTATTCACTTTGGGTTTTTTTTTAATTACCTCATCATCCAACTCCATCATCATTAGACACATCCAAAGAAGGAATGCTTCAAGTAAGGCTTTATCTTCAGGGGATGGGGGAAGGGGGAATAAAATATGTGTTGAAAGCTCCAGTTAAATACTCCCCATTTCGTATCCTTGATTTTAAATAACATCTCGTGTTCATTGCAACCATGAAAACTCACAAGTGGACCCACTTCCCGAAGGACAAAAGACTTTCCACAAATACGCACACTTACTTTCAAGCCGCTGCTGTGGCTTTAGAACACCAACAACTGAGAAACTTACAAGAAACTGATGTAAAGAACATGTTACAACAAAAGGCACACCCAAACGCCTTTGAATGGAGGTGTTTATGTGCCCAGAGTATCGAGGCAATGTTAATAAAATATCCATATTATAGCTCCCTAGCATTGAAAGTGGTTTGGATTCACTGCTAGCAGACAGCGATCATTTATCTGACTTAAGCGTGATTTTATGCAAAAATATTTCTGCATAAAAATGAAAGAAATAGGCTCTTCTCTCTCTCTGCATCCCTGCCTTTGGCTTCTCCAGAGTGCTCTTACACACACTTTGAGTCAGGCCTGGATGTGGTATCTGTGATATCAGCACAGCCCAACAGCCAGAACCTCCCGAACAAGCTCCGCTGAGCTTCCTGGGCAAAATCCAGCTTGGATTTCTCCGGCCAATAACCTGAGATATCTCAGTGCCTTCCTTTCAGAGGGGCTCTGTGGAAATGGATCAGCCCATGGTCGAAGGACACTTTCAAGATGAGCAGCTCCGTAAAGGCCCCGTTTATGGGGCAGGTCCTCAGCTGGGACACGCTGTGCTAGCTGCCTGGACTCGGTGAAATCACCACTCTCAGAACCCACTGAAATTCTGCCCTTCAGCTGCCTAGAGTGGACTTTCCCTACCTGCAGTGCATTTCACAAAAGTAAATCCTTGCTTCCTGGGAAGACAAAGAGATACGAAAGAGAAGAGAATGACTTGAGCCCCGAGCACCAAACCAAGCAATATTTTTCCAGTGCAATTTCCCTGGACTTCTCTAGCTCCCAGACAGAAATGTGCTTGCCATGTGTAACGCTGAGCATTTGAAATCTTTGATTTGTATTCAAAATATATTTTTAATACAAAGACTAATTTCCAGTTTGGCATGAGGCACGATGAAAACGCTCTGCAAATGGCAGATGGCCTGCTATAGGCCATTTATTTTACTATTTTACCACCTCAGGCCTATGTAGGCTTCCATATGTTGGTTGGGTTGAGACATTCTGCAACCTTCGTCCTGCTAGCTGGATTCTATCCTTCATCTTCTTTAGCGTTGGAAGGGAAAAAAGCAAAAGGAAAAAATTAAAAGGAAAAAAAAAATGAAGATGAAATGAAAAGGAAAAGCAGCAGTTTAAAAACTGTCACTAGAGATGGCAGAGCACTGTAACTGTGGTCACAGCCTGGTCCTCCCCTGTGAGACCTAGAGGACCTGTCTCATGAGAACAAGGTTTCAGCAGCAGAAATCGGCAAGGGTGAGCTTTGCTGGAACACATCTTTGCTGTGCTAGATGCCATGGAAGATGCTGCAAGAGCTGCTCACACAACATAGTGGTTACCATGCCAAGTTTGCAGATGTTTCCTGAATTTCCTTCACAATTGTATTTCAGCGTTATTTTGCATAACAGTAAAACACAACACCTGCTTCAAACTGCAGTCCTGCTCCAAGCGCTGCAGTTCTTTTGAGATAGAAACTATGAAGAGTGCACAACAGCAGAGCAGCATAATTGCCCTGCACTGAGAAGTAAATAAAATGAAAACATCTTCCTGCTAGAGAAATGACTGTCATTAACAAGACAGGCCATCAGAGCTCCCAGAAAAAAAAAAAAATTAAAATAAAGAGTTTTTCTTTTACACTGCAAGAACTTTGGAGCCTTCATATATTAAGAAGTACTGCGAAAACTACATGTGTAATGTTATTTTTTTCCCACAATTAAAAGCAACAATATAAAACAATGCATTAAACCAACAACAAAAATATGCTTGGGCTTTCAAAAAAGCTAAATGACACTGTTTTCAGCAACCCAACATAAGAAAGGTCAGAACATTAAATTTCATATTGTAGTTCACTCATGGAAGAAAAATCTAATTTGTTCATGAGAATGAATTATACATAAAGATAATAGGCATTTTTTACAATGTTTGTAACAGTCCACGTTACAGAAAGAAATTGCAACTAACTGGCGTAAAACAAATGACAAAAGGACACTTAAAAAGCTGTATTAAATACTTTTAAGTTGACTCTCAGTCAGATTATAAGTGTATAAGCTGCAATTGCTTCCCACTGTTCTAATCTTTAATCTTAAAAATAAATCTGTACTTAAATTGAGACAAAGCTGAACAAAGCATCCTTTTCAAATGAAATTCAACAACAAATGCCAGACTGGAGGTAAAAACAAAAAGGTATAGTTTGAAGCTGGCTTCTGTGTTAATTCTCTTAATTTCCATTTAATACTCTATAGAGTACTACAGCTCAACTACCAGAAGTATCTAATTATTACTTATTACCTTCTTTACTCTGAACGTCTCTGAAGAAAATAGAAGAAAGAAGCTGAACACTTCAAAACTTTAAAACAAACGTATCTTAGGCCCAAAATTAAAAAAAAAAAAAAAAAAAAAAAAGAAAAAAAAAAAAAGAAAGAAATTAAAAGAGACTTCTTCCAATCGCTACCATTCTTCTTTCTCCAACTGTGAGCACTACTTGAAGGTTACACACGGGAGATGAGTACAAAAAAAAAAAAAAAAAAGTTGGCTTATCTTCCCATGTATCAAGTAAAACAACACGTAGTATCTTCCACGCCTTTCGAGGCAGTTTTGAGTAAGAATGCCTGTATTAAAAACCCAAATGATGCTTTTCCAGCATGTTGCCTTTTCCCAGATCCAGGCTGTTACCCTTTCGCAGCGTCTATCTGTACCGGCAGCACGACAGGAGCTGTGCCATTGTACACCCTGCCCAGCGTCACAGGTATAAACCGGCGCTTTTTCGGAACAGGGCTGGCCCAAACGCGGGTGCAGCTAATTGTGAACCTGTACACTGCCGGCCTGTCAAAAAACTGCCTCGAAATCTGCACAGGTAAGTCAGTTTCAGTGTAGCGTTTACATCGCACAGTGACACAGAGAGCTCTGCCTATGCACGCGAAAAACCCATTTCCCCAAATAAAATATTTACGCTTTCCTCATCTGAATTTCAAAAATTCGCCTCTAGCTGGGCTCGGGCTTTAGCAGAGAACGCTGAAAGGCAGGAGCCGGGAAGGGTTAACCCCGTGTCAACACCTTCTGGTGATCCATGCGCTATCCCGGCGCTGTTCCGCCGACACGGCAGCTGCACCCGCCCGCCCGGGGCCGCGCCTGGCCCCCGGAGCCCCCGGCACCCACGGTGCGCTCCCGGCCCCGGGGGAGCCGCCAGCGCTCCCCGAGATGCTGCGCTGCAGTTTGCCGACAACTCCGCGCTCCACTACCCACCGAGTCCGGCCCAGGCACCGGGGGCCGGACCCCGACTCTCGCCCGCCCCGTTCCCCCGCCGCCGACCGCCGGTACCTGGGCTGCCGGCCGCTCCCCACCTCCGCCCGCCGCCGGCTG